>NW_004955452.1:17635276-17638296 GCF_000276665.1 Chinchilla lanigera | reverse complement strand
AAAACCCTGTCTCAAAAAAAGAAAGAAAAGAAGAGAAGAGAAGAGAAGAGAAGAGAAGAGAAGAGAAGAGAAGAGAAGAGAAGAGAAGAGAAGAGAGGAGGGGAGGGGAGGGGAGGGGAGTAAAGAAATCAAAGGGACTTCTTTGGCAAAGAAATCTCGTATCTCAGCCTCAGTGCTGGGATTACAGGCCTGCAGCCACTGAGCCTAGCTTATCTCAGAAACTTTTTATGAACATTGTTACTAAAATGTAAAGGGCTAGCCTAGGTGAAATTCTGGGTTCAATCCCTAGCCCTGCAAAAATAATAACTACCTAAAAACGCAAGAATCTTTATTTAATAAGCAAAATATTAAATAACAATAGTTAATTTTTATTATTCAAAAGAGTACAAAGCCAAGTGTGGTGGCGCATGCCTATAATCCCAGCACTCGGGAAGCTGAGGCATGAGTTTGAGGCCAGCCTAAGATACACAGTGAACTCAAAGCCAGCCTAAACTACACAGACCCTGTCTGGAAAGAGAAAAGGAGTACAGAATAACCAGGCATATGTAGGGGAAATTAACAAAATTTTAACTCATAATTTCAGGTCCCTTAGAATTAAATTTTCCTCCAATATTGTCAGTGAAGTTTTAAAACTTACCTTCCTCTGTTTCTACTGGCTGTTGAGACAATATTTTAAGAAGTACTGGGTTTTTCCACACCCCTTCCTTGGTAACATGAACCAGTATTTGTAGGTTATTATTCCCAAATTCCAACAATGCATCGTGTGACTCCTAAAACAACAACAAAAAAAAAAGTATATCCTAAAAACAAGGTATTAACAAAAAACAGCTTTGTCTTTTCAATATATCTGAACATTCATGAATTGAAAGGACTTACAACTTGGATTGCTTAAAAATAGATAAGCAAAGAAAAAGACTATCCTCAAAGCTCTATACAACTATGTTACTTAAAAACAAAAACAAACAAACAAAAAAACTAAAGTCCTTGCCTGGGGATTTAGCTCAGCGGCATAGAGCCTGCCTGGTAAGCACAAGGTCATGAGTTCAATTCCCAGTACCGAAAAATAAATAAATAAATAAAACAAAACTAGGATGTTTTAATTATGTCTTTACAGGTTTCCTGAATGTCCTCCAAGCAAAACTGTCACCACAATCCGTTTAGACCGTTTACATTACTGTTGGACATTCAGATTGATCTACATATTAAGCTGGTCAGACTCTAAAGACCTAATTACCTTGGCAGTAGCTGATTTAATGATTCAAGGCCATTGGCACCACTTTCATTAAAGGATTCTGCAATATTTAACAGACAGCCTATTTCTTTAATCAGAAGTATTACTTAAAGATACAACTGTGTAATTATTTAAATTCTTCTATTAAATACTCTTTAAATGAGGCGGTTCTATACAAAATGTTATGGAAGTCTCAGTTATTAGCTTTTACACCACCTATTCCACATAGAAACAAAATGTAATCCCCAATAACCATCCTTGAAAGCACTTTTACATAGGGGAAAACAAAAAGGGGTCCAAACTTTAACTCAATAGAAATGATTACATGTACATGTCTCACCAATCTCAGCACTCAGGGAGCTGAGGCAGAAGGATCCCTGAGATTCAAGGCCAGCCTAGGCAACATAGTAAGTTCAAGACCAGCCTGAACTACATAGTGAGGCCCTGTCTTAATGAATGAATAAATGTATATGTCTCATTGCCCTTTATTACTAGTGAGGTTTCCTGATTATAGTGAAGTTGTTCCCATGTTCTAAAATTTTAACGTCTGGTGGACATGGTTGCACCTGCCTGCAACCCCAGCACTTCAGAGGTTCAGGCAGGAGGATCGCCATGAGCTCAAGGCCAGCCTGGGCTACATAGTGAGTTCAAGATCAGTCTAAACACTGAGAGGTTTGATCTCAAAACAAAAGATTTTTTTTTTAATTGTTTCCTTTGAACTGTTGAAATTTTCAACAGGTAGGAATGTAAGTTGCCATTTATAGTAATTTTCCTTTGGAAAATATAACCCAAAAATACTAACAGACCTAAGAATAATTATATACTCACTCAAGTGAAATACATAAATCCTTCTCTTAACTTTCACAACAGGTTTTTTATAAACACACACACAAACTCACTCACACTCAATATACCAAGTTATCTACTGAGAAAGAGTTTAAGGTATGGAACAAATACAATGATAATTCTAATAGTTTACAAGCAGAAATAGTTAGCTAATATAACTTCCCATTAATAGCTTCACCTGTCCTCACACTTCCCTAATTTAAAACACTAACTCAAGTGAAAACAAAAGGTCTATGTGACAATGTCAGAATTTGCTGTGTGCAGGTGTCTAATTTGTAATATCTAACAAGACTGTCACATTTTGGTAGGAAATGTCATCACCATGATATATAGCAACTAAATTTTAAAAACCCCAGTTTAAAATTTTAAGGTTTTAGAGGGTCCCCAGCGCACGGGAAGCCTCGGGCGGGGAGCGCAGGTCTTCGGACAGGCGGCTCACTCCCGGCCTTGTAGGGCCCCAGAAGGAGGGCTTCCAGCGCATAGGTAGCCACGGGCGGGGAGCGCCGGTCCTCCAGCTGGCTAGTTTCCTGCCTCGTAGGCTCCCAGAGGGGAGGGCCCCCGGCGCACGGAGAGCCTCGGGCAGGGAGCGCAGGTCTTCGGACCGGCAGCTCACTCCCGGCCTCGTAGGCCCCCGGAGGGAGGGCCCCCAGTGCCCGGGAGGCCACAGGGTGGGGAGCCCTGGCCCTTGGGCAGGCCCCCAGCATAACAGGCACCTGGGAGGAGGGGCTCTGGTGCAAGGGAAGCCACACGGCGGTGAGCGCTGTTGCATGCCAGCCCTCAGGCCGGCCACCACTGCTTCGTTGAGAACCACCATGACACAGAGAAACATTGACACAATTGACCCACCATGCACCAGCTGCAGATGCCCACCCACAGATGTGTGTGAATCATTCAAACATGGAGAAACCCCTGGGAATACATGCCATACAACAGGTCACTCTTG
>NW_004955452.1:17632842-17633815 GCF_000276665.1 Chinchilla lanigera | reverse complement strand
TTAGAATACAAACACTGTATAATATTTTATTGCATTATATATACACTATTAGAGTAAAGTAACTTTTAAAAAGTCAAAACAGAGTTCTTTAAAAACTATGGAGATATTTAAAAAGTAATTTTTTTCTTTTTCTTTAGACAAGATCTTGCTGTGTATTGAGGCTGGCCTTGAGCCAGTCTCCTGTGTGCTGGGATTACAGGCATGTGCCTCCATGCCCAGCTAAAAAATAATTTTAAAACTTCAGGTTTCTTTTTAAAGTGAAAATATCCTAGAGCACATCTTGAAATCTACAACACAAAAATACTAGTACATGATGTTTACTCCAATACCATTTAAAATAAATAGCAACAACATGTAGTTAAATACTTTATGGTGCAACCACAAAACAGAATTCTAGGCAACTATCAAAAAGGGAGTTCTATATAAGCAATGCTGCTTACATGTGCATGATAACTATTAAATAAAAAACAAGTAGCAGAAAATGGGCTCTCATTTTTATTTTAAAAATTCAGGGCATCCCTTCAGGACCATCCTGTCTCTCAGGAGCTATTCCTATTCCCCCCTCCTTTTCTCCAATAAACTGTCCTACTCTTACAAAAAAAATCCAGGAGAGAATGAGTACTCTGGGAGCTGCAAGGCCCGGGGATTCGAGTCTGTGCTCGGCTCACACCTCCACGGTTCCCAGCAGAAACACACAGAGAGAGCCAGGTATTTTCGATCAACTCCCTGAGGGCAGAGCGCGCAAAAAGGACCCCACAGACATTACAGACTGAGTCGCTGCTGACCCGGCACCCGCGGCAGAGAGGAGTTCCTCACTAAGAGGCCCCGGGCTCTTCTCTGGCTGGGGGCTGGGCGAGCAGACTCTCTGAGTCCCGTGCACCCTGCGCTGAGTAAACGAGTGCTCCAGGAGCGGCCAGACCCATGGTTCGAGTCTGTGCTTTGCCTTTGCCCAGACCCTCTAGCAAGTCGAAGG
>NW_004955452.1:17621633-17626537 GCF_000276665.1 Chinchilla lanigera | reverse complement strand
CCTTGAGCTCACTTTGTAGCCCAGGCTGGTCTCAAACTCTCAACAATCCTCCTGCCTCAGCCTTCCCAGTGCTGGAATTATAGGCATGCACCACCATGCCCAGCCAGTTCTCTGGAAATTTGGCCCAAGCAAAAAGAAAACTTACAAAATATATAAGGATCCACCTGGACCTGTGATTTGAGAATAGTCGTATCTAAACTGAGCACAGTCTGTAATCCCAGCTACTCAAGAAGCAGAGGAGGGAGGATCACAAGTTCCAGGCCAGTCTGAGCAACAGCCAGACCATCTCAAAATAACAAGAGAAGTGTTGAGAAATGGGGATGTAGCTGGGGATGTAGCTCTAGCAGTAGAGTACGTGCCCAGCATGAGTGAGTCCCTGGGTTCAAGTCCCAGTATCCCCCCGCAAAAAATTCTTTAATGTCCCATCAAGTGAGGTAATCTTTTTTTTTGGTCTTTTTGAGACAGGGTCTCGCTATGCAGTTCAGGCTGGCCTTGAGCTCACTTTGTAGCCCCGGCTGTTCTCGAACTCACAATGATCCTCCTGCCTTAGCCTCTTGAGTGCTGGGATTACAGGTGTGCGACACCATGCCCGATCAGAATTTTAGTTTTAACCTAGGATCAAAGTCTTGAGTTAGGACCCAAATGCCAGCTGCTTGTGCTTCCAGATGGTCTCAGATATGAATTTAACCCTTAAGGAGTTCTAGAAGGAACACTACAACATCCTTTCTTGTATGAGGTTAATTAAGAAATCCTGGGCCAATGCCTCTCTAAGGACACTGAGATCTGCCCGTATACAGGAGAGAGACTCTAAAGGTTGTATAGAGGAGCCTGAGTCTTCAGTGGACAACTGTATTTACAATCAGCCCTCGGCAACAAAGGGTTTGTAAGTCCATTGTATTTTTTATGTTTCTCTTTAAAAATAGTTGTTCAGTCTCTAGTAATAAATTTGCCTTAGGTACCTGGCATTGTCCTTGATTTTCTCCTGTCTTACCCCTCTCCCCTCCAACTTGCTTTCCTATCTCCTTACTTACCTAAGAAAGGAGAAAAGCCAATGTGAAAACAGAAGTAGTTTTCCTATAAGTAAAATGCATGAACAGCATCTATGATTATTTTGGTTGTTTCAGAGACTTATAGTGCTTGCCAATGTCCCTGAAGTGTTATGGAAAGAAAAGTGAACCTCAGAGGAGATGAAATTCGTGCTTTACAAATTGAAGGATACTATATAAGTGCACTGTAAATGACTAAAATATTGTATGTTATCTTATAAGCATGTATCATTTTAAACTTAATTTACCCTTATCAGGTGGAGGTCATTATTTTCAAGATGAACTTAATACAGGTATACAATGAACCTGTTTGTGTTGTAAGTTTCCAATTTTAGTTTGCTGGAAGTAGATAAATAGCAGTCTTAGATGCCTATACAGACACATTTTTTAACTTAAAATCAACTCACCTGTAGAGTCTGAAGGAATGGTACCCAGATCTCACATGGCAGTTCACTTTCAGAGACTGAAAGCAATAATTCAAAACAACTCCTACAATACAAATAACTAAGTAAGTATATAAAGGTGGTTATAGTAATAACTAAGTACAGTATAAAACAAATACCGGACACACATTTTTTTTTTACTCTTTAACATTTTCTTCCAAGTTGTTAAGCTGCTTTTTCAACTTTAAAAATGTGAAGGAAAAAAAAAAAAAAAAAGCCACAAGGCTTTATATTCACATTGTTGCTCTGATACATTTGCTAAGAATACAAGCTTTATAGAAATTATATTCCAAGTAGTTTTATTCAGTTTGTTTGGATATGGGGAGCACTCACACAGGAATAATTTTGACTACATAAATCAAAAACAGGAGCTCAAACTACTGTCACTTCAGTTGATGAAGTGATAAATAAATGAAACCATCACCTAGATAAATTTCTTTCACAGAAGCAGAATGACTGGCAGGCAAACAAGAAAAAAAGCTTCTTCTTTCTACCTTAATCGTTACCCAGGTATAGGAAACAAGTTAATAGAAAAAAAGATTTTCTAAAAGAAATGAATAACAATAAACAATAAAGAACTCAAGATACCAATCATGCAACACCTCTCTAAAAATCTTGTAAAGCCAGGAGTGGTGGCACACACCTGAAGTCCCACAGCTCTGGGAGGCTGAGGCAGAGGATCACAAATTCAAGCACAGCTTGGGCAATTTAGCAAAACCGCATCTCAAAATAAAAAATAAAAAGGATGGGGGATGTAGTTCAGTATGAAAGCCCTGGGTTCAATCCCTACTACTGCCAAAGAAAAAATCCTAGCAGACTATAAGATGGTAACAGAGAAAATAGGACTTGGTAGGAAGAATTACAGGATTATAAAACTAGGAATAACTGTGTTCCATGAAAATATATTAGAGCCAGATGTGGTGGTCCACGCCTATAATATCAGCACTTGGGAGGCAAGGCAGGAGGATGATTGCAAGTTCAACACCAACCTGGGCTACAAAGTGAGCTCAAGGCCAGCCTGAACCGCATAGCAAGACCCTGTCTCAAGACAAAAAAAAAAGAAAATATATTAGAGGTTCTGGCTTTGCAGAACAGGTTGAAAAGCAGGTCAAACCAAAGAAAAATAAAATAAGCCAGCGAGACTAGAAATTATCCTACTGAAAATCTGAAAGTTGCACAACTGTTGTTTTTCATTTTGCAGCTAAACAATAAACTAAAGGTGTGGTTTTGTCTGCTAGGCAGCACAGAATTAAAACAACAGCTAAATGACCATGAACTCTTACAGTGGTAATCTTAAACTACACGCTGATATTTTTTGCTAGCAAGGTTATTTTTGGCTCAAGTACTATAATCAAATTGAAGAATTTTATGTTATTTTCCTCAGTGTATACAGTGTTTCTCAATGATCACCACAGCTTCCAGATGCTGTCATTTGAATCAACCTATACCTAAGGGACAGAGAAAAAAATGTGTCATTCTCCAATTCCAAGCCTCAGTAGGAAAACACTGTTTAGGCAGTTAAATATGTTGTTTAGCTGGAGATTCACTTAGATTATATCTCCTAGGAAAATGAGGATAAAGACTGAGCACAAAGAAAATTTCTTTCAAAGGTATGACTTCAGCTGGGCATGGTGGTGCATGCCTGTAATTCTAGCACTTAGGAAGCTGAGGCAGGAGGATCACTCTGAGATCAAGGTTGGCCTGAACTACATGGCAAGATCCTATCCCAAAAACCCAAAAACAAGCAAAGGTATAACTTTTGCGATGCTCTGAAGAATAAATGTAATGTCACTGTAAAGAGTAATTAGGCAAGCATTAAAACCACCAGCACTCAATTTTTACAATTCTAAATTCTTAAAAGAAAAAAACAAGAATTCTAAATTTTTGAACTTACAGTACTAATCTGCCCAGCACTAGCAGAACATCTTCACATTCCGTAGTTAAAAATGGACGTGCACTGGCAAAGCTTTGGATGGCAAGTCGATACACCTCCAGAAGATACACAATATGTTCAGATGCATTCTTGTTGCTTGCATACTGCAGTAAGGTCTAAAAAATAAAATTAAATATTTGATTATTTCACAAACAAAAATAATGAAACAAACTGTTTTCTTCTCAAACACAGTACCCTTCCCCTTTTTTCTAACAGAATATACACTTTTTACTTATTTGACTTTTAGGAAATGATTTGTTTAGAAGGTTCTATTTTCTTTTTTTTTTTTCTTTCTTTTGCCTTTTTGAGACAGGATCTTGCTATGCAGTTCAGGCTGGCCTTGAGCTCACTTTGTAGCCCAGGCTGGTCTCAAACTCAGAACTATCCTCCTGCCTCAGCCTCCCAAGTGCTGGGATTACAGGCATGTGCCACCACACCCAGCTAGAACGTTCCATTTTCATCACTTATAAAATTCAGTAGAGTTAAAGGCAAAACTGGGGGCTAGGGATTTAGCTCAGAGGCAAAAGCGCCTGCCTGGCAAGCGCAAGGTCGTGAGTTCGGTTCCTGGTACCGGAGAAAAACCAAAAAACAAAAAAATAAAAAATAAAGGCAAAACTGTTCCTTTGGTATACGAGTAGAGTCATAAAATGCCTACAGTTATTTTCACTGTAAGGCTAGATTTGCCATCTCTGAAATTCAATAATGAATTTCATTAATATATCATTAGACTGAGGATGGGGAAGGGAGGGAGGAAAAAGTAGGCAGCTCTGTGGCTCTATAAAGCCCATCTTTTTCTGCACAGAGAACTGATTAAGTTTCTGGGGATTAATTTATAGAAAATTACACGAGGTATATTTTATAACTATTTTTAAAAATATCTACATTAAAAAATTAACATAAAGGCCAAATGCCAGTTTGTTTACAATGGAGAATGATCACATAAGGTCTCCCACTCCCCTTACTGTGGTATGTGGAAAGTTACCTGGAAAATATGGAATTAAAACCAAAAGAAGCCAGGCATGGTGGCGCACACCTGTAATCCCAGCACTCAGGAGGCTGAGGCAGGAGGATAGTTGTGAGTTCGAGACCAGCCTGGGCTACAAAGTGAGCTCAAGGCCAGCCTGAACTGCATAACGAGACCTTGTCTCAACATAAATAAATAAATAAACAAACAAACCAAAAGAAATTGGAACTGCAATAAAACCTGATAAATTACATGTGTCATATCATTAACAATTTGCTCAAGTGATGGTGAACTGCTGGATTATATTCTTCCTGAACAGTGCTGAAATTCTTCTTTGAGAACTCTTTCTAGATTCAAGGAATTATTCTTGCTCTTGAATTAGTATTATTTCTTTTCTCTTTCAAGTACTGGGAATTGAACCCAGGGCCTCACATGTGCCAGGAAAGCATACTACCAATGAACTACATCTTTAGCCTTCCTGTTAATAGCTTTTTGTGTTTAAAGAAAAAATATATATA
>NW_004955452.1:17613383-17621533 GCF_000276665.1 Chinchilla lanigera | reverse complement strand
TTTTCCTGTTAATTGATGATGTTTTGTCTATGCTCACCTGACATACAACTTTTTCTTCCCTAGAATACACATTCTGACTGGGCAGGGGGTTCCTACCAGGCTTTCGGTTAAGGCTACTTCTACAGATGTCACTTGTACAGGGCAGCTTTATCTTAAATGAATTATTGATCTGAATTCATTAACCCCAGAATAATTTCTTCAAAGATTCCTAAATCCCTATCTTCACTTTAATTTTCTGCCTAAAGAACTAAAAATAGATATTATAGGGCACCACAGGATTTTACTGCATTTTCTGTAGTTCTAGTTTCCATATTAATGATTCCTCTTATCAATCACTTCTGATCACAGAACTGTTAGTGAAATTTGCGTTACTTTAAAATTTAAGGTCCCCTTACAAGGAAATATATGGTAACACATATCATACATAGTAGAAGCACTCTGAACTAACACATTGGATGGATTATCTGATCCCTGCATACTTGAGTATCAGTAAAGCTATTCTAGTATACCCAGTCAATAAGTATTTTATTATTTGGTCACTGTTGCTTTGGACAAATGAGCTTCATTGGTATTTTCAGATCATCATATCACCATTTAATCACATTCCAAATTTTAATACAGTAACAAAAAACTGAACAAGAGGATCATAAAACAGAACCCCAAATAATCATACTTACCAGTGGAAAAAATACAAAATAGAATGACTGTTTATCCGTTACATAACTAAGATTTCTCATCTCTGTTAAAAAATTTATTAAAATACACTTGGCATTGTGGCCCACTACAAACATACTCTGGGCATTTGAATATTCACTGGAAGAATCATTATCATCTCTTTTTTTAAATTGTGAGTTTGTGTCCAGCCTGAGCTACACAGCAAGTTCAAAGCTGTCCTGGACTATATTGTGAGGCTGTCTCAAAAAAACAAAAAAATTGCCGGGCATCGTAGCACATGCCTGCAATCCCAGCACTCAGGAGGCTCAGGCAGGAGGATCTTTGCAAGTTCAAGGGCAGCCTGGGCTACAAAGTGAGCTCAAGGCCAGCCTGAACTGTGTAGCAAGACCCTGTCTCAAAAAGACAAAAATAAATAAATAAATACATAAATAAAAAACAAAAAAATGAAAGGCCGGGAGTAGTGGCACACACCTGTAACCCCAGCATTAGGGAGGCTGACGCAGGAGGACTGCTGAGAATCTGAGGCCAGACAGGGCTAGAAAGTGAGTTCAAGGCCAACCTGAACTACACAGTGACACCCTGTCTCAAAAAGACTGAAAAAAAAAAAAAGAGGGAGAGAGAGAAAATAATTCTTTTCAGGATGATCATATTTACATGCTATGGATATATTCCAGTATTGCAATTTAAAACTCAGAGTTCAGTACCAATTTTCCTCATGGAATGGTCAGAGTTATTATACACAAACACTGAACACATGGTACTGGTTAGGTACTTTCTGAACAGCTTTCATGCTACTATACCCATGCACTGCATATATATAATGATGATAAATTACCACGGAGCTAAAAAGTTTCTACTGCCTACTATTTTTACTGTACCTTTCCATGTTTAGATATATTTACAAATGCTAACATGTTACAACTACCCAGAATATTATTCACTTAACACAGTAACATGATGTACAGATTTATAGCATGGAAATACTACGCTATATACCATATAACATAAATGTTTAGTAGGCTATGTTTGTGTATCTTCTATGATGTTCACACAGTGACAACACATTTCTCAGAACATTTCCTTCATTAAGTTACATGTGGCTGTTACTTACTTGATACAACCACCCTGTGAGTTAAGTGATTGATGACCAACACTTTTTTGGTAACACAGGTCATTTACTAGGGCCAAACCAAGGGCCTTGTAAGAGCTAGACAAGCACTCCAACAGTAGACTACACCACCTAGCTCATTTTTAAAATGAAGAAACAGAGACATTTCTCATCTTAAGTCACCTATGGGTAAGCACTGAACTCAGGATTTGAATGAGAGCCATCTGGCTTCAGAGCCCACAGCCACTATGCAGTATGTCATCTCAAAATGTACAGTTCTACAACTACCTAGGTATGCTTTCAAATTCTGCTTTTTCGCCCCAAGCATTACCTTTAATATTCTGCAGTGACAAGCAAAATACACTGTCATTTAGCCTTCATCCTGAGAGTTTACAGCATCTAACTTCCATTCATCACTGCTTCTGGGGAAAGTTTTCCAGCAATGTTGCTGACTGATGATATCCAATACTTTTCAGCATTAGCGGCTTATACAAAACTGACAAAAGATATCTGGTGTTTTATTTGAAAACTAAACATCCAATGGCAATAGGAGTTTATGTGATTTTTAATAGAGAAGGCTATGTATTATTTCAAATTTCGCACAAAAAGAACTTTTTTTTGTCTTTTTTGAGACAGGGTCTCACTCTGCAGTTCAGACTGGCCTTAAACTCAGAGATCCTCCTGCCTCAGCCTCCCAAGTGCTGGGATCACAGATGTGCATCACGATGCCTGGCAAGAAACTTTTGATTTAAATTTCTCATCAACGAAATTCTCAGAATTCTAACCCTGAGGAAGATGTGGCTGTGCTGTAAGGGGTAAACATCCAGGAGGGGGCAGCACTTGAGCTACTTCTCTGACTTACATGATCAAGTTTTTTCCTTTTATCAGTACATGTTTGTAGTATTAATAATTATCTTCACTGGAGAATTGGTACATACACATAACTTGATTCTTTTTATATTCTCTTCTCCCCCCGCTTACCCCATCTCTTGATCCCTTTCCCATTCGCAAAATTTCTATTTCCTATTATCTATCTGTTACTTGGCTCTTTAATTTTTTCTATTTTGGGTTTCTCATATAAGAGAAACATGCAGTATTTAAGCTTATGTGTCTGATTTATTTCACTTGACATTATGGTCTCAAGTGCATCCATTTTCCTACAAAGGACTCAAATCTAGTCTTTCAGCAGAATTTATCCTGCTGTACAGCAGCACTCCCTTGTATATAAACATCACATTTTAACCACTCATCTGTTGATGGACACACAGGCCACTTCCAAAATTTAGTTGTGATGAATCGTACAACTATAAACATGAGCGTGTATGTATCACAGTTTTAACTCTTTTGGGAAGATACCTAGAAGGGGAGCAGCTGGGTCAAATTTCTACTTTTAGTTTTTTGAGTAATCTCCATAGTGGCTGTACGAGTTTGCCTTCATACTAACAATGCACAGTAGATGGGTTCCTTTTGCCCTGCAGCCTCACAGGCATTTGTTATTATTTGACTTTTTGATGACACCCATTCTTTCTGGAGTAAGATGGAATCTCAGTATTGTTTGCATTTTACTAAAGGATGCTTTTGCTATTCTGGGTCTCTTCTGGTTCCATAAGAATTTTACAATTTGCTCTAGTTTTTTGTTTGTTTTTGTTTTTTCAGACAGGGTCTCCCTTTGTAGCTAAGCCTAGCCTTGACTGAATTCATTGTGTGATCCAGGCTGGCCTCCAATTCAGGAGATCCTCCTGCCTCAAACTCCCAAGTGCTGGGATTAGAGACATGCGCCACCATACCTCGCAACATTTTTGTCTTGTTCTTAATTCAGAGAGAAAGCTTCCAACTTTTCTCATTTAATGTGACCTTGACTGTTGGTTTGTTGTAAGTGGCTTTTATCAGGTTGAGAAAAGGTCCTTCTACACCTACATTTTTCAGAGGGTTTTTTTTATAATGGATGGTGGATTTTGTCAAAAGCTTTTTCTGATCTATTGATATGGTCATGTGATTTTTGTCCTTGTTTCTGTTTATGTGGTCTATTAGAGTTATTGATTTGCGTATGTTGACCCATCTTTGCATCCCTGGGATGAAGCCTACTTCATGATGTATGATCTTTTTGATGACTTGTACTCTGATTGCCAGTATCTGGTTGAGGATTTTTACAGCTATGTTCAAATGGGGATGAATGGGGAAGAGACTTAAATATCAGTAATGAGAATGTACTAAATGTGTCTCATGAAGGAAATAAGCTGAATGTGAAAGAAAATGAAGTGAGAACAGCTGGCTACTTATGTTGAGAAAGTAAATTAAACCACTTAATCTTTTACTTACGTTGCCACTGTGTCCCAACTCACACGTCTTATAGTTACAGCTGACTTTTTACAGCCAAAACTGTGACTTACTCGTTACTCTTACCTTAATTTTTCATCCATCTCATTAAATTTCCTTGGATTCAGTCCATCATCCCAGCCTACTAAGATTATTCTTAGATACTGATTCTGTCATGGGATTTAACTATGCCTGCTAGCTTTGTTTCATTCTCAATTTTAAAAAGACATTTGCTGTTTTGTCATACCAGTAGTAACACTTCACTAGCACCAACAAATAAACCATAACAGGTAATCCTAATCGTTTTTGTAATGTCTAAATTTAAGTTGTTCGGGGAGTTGGTTTTTTTGAGACATGACTTTACTATGTAGTCTAGGGTACTCTGAACTCTCAATCTTCCTGACTCAGCTTCCCAAATGCTAAAACCACAGGTATGTGCCACAAATGCCCAGCTAATAAACCAAAGTATTATAGATGTATACTGTGTGTTCTTACATTCACTGTAAATTTGTCTTCAACATCTGTATTTTCAAGCCGGACATGGCACACGCCTGTAACGCCTGTAATCCCAGCACTCAGAAGGCTGATGCAGGTGGATTGTTGCGAGTTCAAGACCAGCCTGGGCTACAAAGTGAGCTCAAGGCCAGCCTAAACTGCAGAGGAGACCCTGTCTCAAAAAGACAAAAATAAATTAATAAAAATCAAAAAATAAATCTGTATTTTCAGGGTCAGTTTACTATACCTTATTACCCAATTCTATTTATAAACATCATGGTTTCTAACTTCACAGTATTATATGTAACACTATCTAAATTTATTCATGACAGGGGGCTGGGGATTTAGCTCAGCGGCAAAAGCGCCTGCCTGGCAAGCGCAAGGTCGTGAGTTCGGTTCCCGGTACCGGAGAAAAACAACAACAACAACAAAAAAAAACAAACAAACAAAATAAATTTATTCATGACAATTTTCTTAGAATAATACCCTATAAATAGAATTGCTGGGTGGTGCATAATTTTTGAGATTTTACACAGCACCAAATTCCAGAAGATTTGTTCCCATTTACATTCCTAACAGCAGAGTAAGACAGTGACAGATTGAGGATCTGTACAATTGTAACATATTATAATTTAAACACAATTTTCTGAGGACCTGCTTGAAATGGGAAACAGTCTTTTATTCAATTTATAACCTTATCACTGTTCAATAAATTTTTGTTCATTAAATGATATAATCTTCAAATTTAATTAAGAGAATTATCAGTGAAATACATATATAGACCAATGGAATCTAACAGACAGTCCCAAAATAAATTCTTGCTAAATGATTCACAGAATGTGTCAAGAATATGGAACAGTGAAAAGGACAATCTTTTCATTAGTGTTAGGAAAACCAGATATCCTTATTTCCAAAGAGTGAAAGCTGGATCCCTACCTGATACCACAAATTCAATACAAACTGGATCAATAACCCAAACTTAACTAAAACTATAAAACACTTACGAGAAAACATAGGGGAAAACTTCTTAGCCTTGGATTTGGCAATGATTTCTTAGGCAGCATATCAAAAGCACAGCCAGAAAAAGTAAATCTAGATAAATTGTACTATGTTAAAATGAAACTGTACGTCAAAGGACACAGAGTAATAATGCCAATAAAATGGAAGAAAATGTTTGCAAATCATTTTTCTGTCAAAGACCTAAAATTTAATTTTTTTTTTTTTTTTGAGACAGGATCTTTATATGCAGTTTAGGCTGGCCTTGAGCTGACTGTAGCCCAGGCTGGCCTCTAACTTTCAAGGATCCTCCTGCCTCAGCCTCCCAAGTGCTGGGATTACAGGCGTGTGCCACTATGCCCAGCTAAAATGTATTTTTAAAACTCAGTAATTTTGAGTTTAAAGCTATCAGCTCAATGAAGTAGAATACGCCTGAAATTAGGAGGTTAAGGAAGAAAAATCATAAGTTCAAGGTCAGTCCAGGTAAGTTTGCAAGAATGTCTCTTTTTTTGTTTGTTTTAGCTTTTTTGTTACTGGGAATCGAACTCAGGACCTCATGCTTGCCAGGCAGGCGCTGTGCTGGTGAGCTATATCCCTGGCACCAAGACTGTCTTAAAAATTTTTAAGTGGTGCAGTGGTGCATGCTGGTAATCCTAGTACTTTGGGAGGCTGAGGCAAGAACATCACGAGTTTGAGGGTAGCCTGGACTACACCGTGAGTTCAAGGCTACTAAGCAGAGAAACATAAATCAAAACCACAACGTGACACCATTTCATACATTAGGATGGCTATTATTGGGGAGGGGGGGAATCAGAAAATAACCAATGCTGACAAGGATGTGGAAAAACATCTCTGCATTGCTGATGGAAATAAACTAGTACTGCTGCTATAGAACACGATGTGTTGCAGTGTGGTGGCGCACACTGTAATCCTAGCACTCAGGAGGCTGAGGCAATAGGATTGCCATGAGTTCCAGGCCAGCCTGGAATACACAATGAGATCCTGTCTCCAAAAAAGCAAAAGCAAACAAAAACCAGGTGTGGTGGTTCCTCCAAAAACTAATCAGAATCACCACATGACACAACAACTTCACTTCAGGTACGTACCCCCAAATAACTGAAAGCCAAGTCTCAAAGATATATCTGGATACCTATGCTCAAAACAGCATTACTCTCAAAAATTAAAGAGAGTGACACAAGCCAAAGTGCCCATAGACAGATGAATGGAGGAACAAAATGTAGTGCTATGAAAATGTTTTATCTATGTAGGATGGAATATCATTTAGCCTTAAAAGGGAATCAGTTCTAACATACACTATAAGATGAATGCTGAGAGTCTTCACACTAAGGAAATATGCCAGGCACAAGATTTTATAGTTCTACTTATAAGATGCCTATTAAAGTAGCTAAACGCAGAGTCAGACTGTGGGAGGTGGCTTCTAAAGGCCAAGGAAAGGAGCAAACAGGGAATTAGTGCTTCATTTGGGAAGATGAAAAAGTCTCTGGACAGATGAAGTGATGGTTATATTAATACTGTGAATGTTGTATTTAATGCCACTGAATTGTACCCTTAATAATTAAAGCCAGGTACACTGGGTTATGCCTATAGTACCATCTACTTTGGAGGCGGAGGCAAGAGGATCCTTTGAGCTCAATAGTTTGCAGCCAGTGTGGCTAACATAGTAAGACTGTCAAAAAGGAAAAAAAAAAAAAAAAAAGATGGTAAATTTTATGTCTATTGACAACAAAAAATACCAAAAAAGCTTACTGTGAGTCTTCAGATTATAGCTTCAAAATATACAAGAAACCAGAGTATGCAAAAGAAAGATTGCGGGTTAAAAACTGGGGATAAATACAAACAATTCCTGAGTTCTGCTTCAGTGAGTAATTACTAAAATGACTGCTCTATATTCTTGAATCAGAAGATTTTAAAATTCACACTTTAACACGATAGGCGTGGTGGCACACGCCTGTAATCCCAGCACTCAGGAGGTGGAAGCAACAGGATCGCTGTGAATGCAAGACCAGCTTGGACTACAAAGTGAGCTCAACGCCAGCCTGAACTGCATAGCGAGACTCTCTCTCAAAAAAGAAAAAAAACAAATAAAATAAATAAAATAAAATAAAATTAATACTTTATCACACTCAGTAAAAGAATTAGAATCCTGTGGTAGTTATATAAGAATGAAAGAAACTTTTTGACTGTTTGGATTAAAACTGATGCCCCATCATTTATAAAATAACCTCTCTGGGTCTTGATTTTGCATCAAACCATTTTTAAATCTTGTCGTAAAACACATGTAAATGTCAGATTTTCTCAATTGAACAATTTTTGTCCTTTTTTTGCCTTTTTTTTTTTTTTTTCCTTTCTTTTCTTTCCCAATGGAAATCATGTTTGTTAGATTTGGGCTTTTAAGACTTTAACATTCAGGATTTAGTCCTTTGAACTGTGCTTTAGGGGTTTTAGACTGTAGGGATTTTTGACTTTCAGGATTTCAACCTTTGAGTTTATGGCATTTGGGATTGTGTCTTTCTGGATTACAGTCCTAATCCACTGGAGA
>NW_004955452.1:17610928-17613283 GCF_000276665.1 Chinchilla lanigera | reverse complement strand
CTCTTGCCTCAGCCTCTCGAGTGCTAGGATTACAGGTGTGCACCACCATGCCCACTCTGAACAATTTTTTAATGTACAATTATGTGGTATTAAGTATATTCACATGTTGTACCATAATTACCAACATTCATCCATAGACCTCTCTGTGGTAGGCTGAAGCAAGAGGACCAAGGTGAGTTCAAGGCCAAGCTGAACTACATAGCAAGACCCTTTCTCAAAGAACCACTAAAATAAAATAAAGATTTCAAAAAAGGATACTGAACCCATTAAAAAGTAATTCTATATTGCTCTTCCCTCCAACCCTTGACAACCACCAACCTGCTTCCTCTCTTTGAGAATACAGCATTATATTATAATGTCATCATGTTACAATATTATAATGTTTCTATTTGAAAGAACAAACCCAAAGTGCGCTATTGGTATCAAAACAAACAAATCAATGAAATGGAATAGAATCAAGAAATAGATCCCCTACCCACAGGGCTAACTGATTTTCATCAAGGTACAAAGCCAGTTCAGTGAAGAAAGGATAGTTTTTCCAAATGGTACTGGAGATTTTATATATTCCTATTCTGACACATTCTTGACAGGGCCGTAATTTTATTATACCTTGCTTCCAGGGTGCTTGAACCATAGGTGGTATATGCATGATTTTCCCATTCTGCAGCTTTTTGTTTACTTTATTAGTAAAAAGACTGATAAAAGTGATCAAAACAGCCAGGCATGATGGCCCATGCCTGCAATCCCAGCACTCAGGAAGCTGAGGCAGGAGGATTGCTTTCGTTTTGGGGCCAGCCTGGTCTACAAAAAGTGTTCATGTCCAGACTGAACTACATAGGGAGATCATCTTTCAAAAAAATCAAATCCTAGGTGGTCATGGTGGTGCATGCCTATAATCCCAGCACTCAGGAGGCCGAGGCAGGAGGGTTGTTGCAAGTTCAAGGCCAGCCTGGGCTATATAAGTGAGTTGAAGGCCAGCCTAAACTGCATAGTGAGACCCTGTCTCAAAAAGACTAAAAAAAACCAGATTCTTTTATACAAGTAGTGGTACCAGCCACCTGATCAGACTGATCAGACAGTCATGTATGTACTACTCACTAGTGGTTCAAGCTGGCGGGAACATGTCAAAAACATAACTTCCATCCATTCCTCAAACTATACAAAAATTATCTCCAACTTAATCACAGAGAATGTAAAACATAAAACTCTAAGATCTCTAGCAAACACTGAAGAATACTTTAGTAGTCTTAAAGCAGGGCAAATTTCTGAGTAAGAAAAATATATTTCATAAAAGAAAAGGTTGATAAACTTAATTTTATCAAAATTAAACTGTGTTCTTTGAAATAACTGTTAAAGACAGTAAAAAATGAAAGTACAACCTAGGAAAAAATAGTTGCAAATATATTTACTAAGAATTTCAAACATTTCACTCAAGAGAATATAAGGATAGTATATAAGGATAGCAAATAAGCACATCAAAAAATATTCAATATAATAACTCATTAGGGAGATACAAATTAGAACCGCCATGAGCTATTACTGACTTTAAAGTGGTTTAATTAAACTAGCTATACTAAATGTTAACCAGGAAGTGGGAAACTAGAACTCTCATACATTATTGATGGGATTGTAAAATGATACACTACTAATCTGAAAAGCCTGTCATGTGACCAGTGAAACGTTGTCTCAAAAAAAAGAGAAAGAAAAAGAAAAACACAACCTAATCTAGAGACAGAAAGTAGACAAATAGTTGTGTAGCCAAGGTAATGTGTGATGAATTAATGTGTGATGGAGAAGAATGAGAAGGAATTCAAAAGACTAGGAATTTCTAGGAACAATGAATATGATGACTGTCCTGATTATAACCATCATTTCATGGATGTAAAAATATGCCAAAGCTTATCAAATTGTACATGTAAAATTTGAACAGTTTATTGTATGTCAATTATAGTGCAATAAAGCTAGTTTTAATGGACCACAGGAAGTCAAAAACAAAATCACAAAAAGTTTATGTTTCAATGGCAAATTTAGATGTTTATTTACAATAAAATGTAAAGCTTCTGTGCATCAAAGTAATATGAAAAGTGCAAAGACAGACTAAGATAATACCAAAGCGTATTGCCAACAAGATCTAGAGTATGTAATAATTCCAAATAGAACATAAAGAAAAAAATGAGCAAAAAAGGGAAAATTCACAGAAGAGGCAATCTGAATAGCAACAAATACATTAAGAAGTTAACCCAATTTTCACAAATAAACAATACAAATTAAAACTGTATATAATAAAAAGATATAACAAGCTGGGCGTGGTGGCCCATGCCTATAATCCCAGCACTCGGGAGGCTGAGGCAGTAG
>NW_004955452.1:17605536-17610758 GCF_000276665.1 Chinchilla lanigera | reverse complement strand
AAAAAAAAAAAAAAAACAAAAAAAAAGACACAACAGCCCACATACCATAATGGCTAAAACTAAACTGACGACACCCAGTACGTTGGACATTAACAGTGTACAAATGTTATACACTGATAACCGGTACAAATGCCTTAAAGAACAACTTGGTAATACTAAAACTGGTACAGCCTATATATGAACCCAGTAATTCTACCTTATGTACATATCCTAGAGAAATCCTTCCACATATGCACTGACATACACTGGATGTCCACACCAGCAGTTAATGTAAATGCCTCTAAATCAACAAGAAAAACAAAACAAAACAAAAAAAGAAATGAACTGTGCTACACTTACATAGCACATTACCTGAGTGAAAAATGAATGTATCAAAACTACACATTACAAATATAAATACCTAAACAAAAAACAAATATAAATACCTGAAATGTGGTTGAGTTCTTTAATTTTTGGAAAAAAAAAAAAAAAAACAGTGGAGCAGAAAAATATGTAAAACAATACTTGTTGTTTTAAAATGCACAAACACAGCTGGGCATGGTGGCACATGCAGGTATTCCCAGCAGTCAGGAGGTCAGTAGGTCAAAGGCTGAGGCAGGAAGATCATAGCTACATAGTTCAAGGTGAGCCTGAACTACATTAGCAAGACCCTGTCTCATAATTGGATTTTTTTTTTTGTCTTTTTGAGACAGGGTCTCACTATGCAGTTCAGGCTGACCTTGAGCTCACTTTGTAGCTCAGGTTGGTCTCTAACTCACAACAATCCTCCTGCCTCAGCCTCCCGAGTGCTGGGATTACAGGCATGTGCCACCACATGCCACCACATGCCACCACGTCCACATGCCACCACGTCCAGCAAGAGTTTCATTTTGCATTTTTATTTTGTATTGTGGTGCTGAGGATGGAGCCCAGATCCCTGTGCATGGCAAGCAAGTGCTCTACCATTGAGATATGTACCTGGGGCAAGGTGTGGTGGTGCACGCCTGTAATCCCAGCACTTGGGAGGCTGAGGCAGGAGGATCGTTGCCAATTTGAGACCAGCCTGGGCTACACAGTGAGCCCAAGGGCACCCTGAACTGCACTGCCAAGCCCTGTCTCAAAAAGACAAAAAAAAAAAAAAAAAGAGAGAGAGAGACAGAGAGATGTACCTAGCCCCACAAGAAGTTATTTCACCTATGCTCTTGTTCCCTAAGGAGAAATTGGTTGAAAGGCTGATAAATACACATGGTATTAGACACTAATGATCTACTACACCAAAAGCAAATGTCACGTTAGGAAAAATTATTTAGTTTTATCTTCTCTACTAAGAAACTCACTTTGGACTGAGCTACATACCAGGCCTTTTTTGGGGGGTCGGGAAGAGTGAGTGACAGGGTCTAAGTCATTAAGTTGCTCAGGCTGGGCTTGAACTTGTGATCCTCATGGCTCAGCCTCCAAGACTGCTGGGATTATAAGTGTGTGCCACCACACCTGGGCCAGAATGTTTTCAGCACTCCAAAACACTGATTACCACATAGCAAGTACTATGCAACCATTTGCTTTTGATTTTTTGCACTTTTATTAATTTCCTAAGTTATTTAAACTGCACCTGTATAAATTTTATGAAGGAAATGTTTAGATGTTATTTTATAAAGAATGCTCATGTCAGACTATGATGCTACACTGATTCTAAATTTTTTTTGGTCATAAAATACCAGTGAATAATACAGCTTACTCTGAACCTTGGCTGACACCCTAGACAGAATGAGTTTCCCCACAGAAGTTCTAAGCTGGACCAGGCGAGGTGATACACATGTGCACCTGTAATCCTAGCACTCAGTAGGCTGAGGCAGAAGGATCACTAAGAGTTCAAGGGCAACCTGGACTACATAGTGAACTCAAGGCCAGCCTCAATTACAGTGGGCCCTCAAGTTGCAACTGGCCTCATATGTGAGCAAGTTGGGTTACAACTGGAATTTTAGCTTTAACTTATGACCAAAGTCTTGAGTTATGGACCAAATTCCAGCCACTTGTGCAGCTATAAATAAGGACTTGAAATGCCAAAAAAACATATGTAAGCATCAGCACAGGCCCAAATATGTGTGTTTATAGCTATGATTTCAGCCAGTGCCTTATGTAATTGCTACTGCTATCAAAATGGCCCAACAGCCAGGCATGGTGGCGCACACCTGAATCCCAGCACTCAGGAGGCTGAGGCAGGACGATTGTATCGAGTTCGAGACCAGCCTGGGCTACAAAGTGAGCTCAAGGCCAGCCTGACTGCACAGGAGACCCTGTCTCAAAAATACAAAAAAAAAAAAAAAAGGCCCCAAAAAAAGCTAGAAAAGAAGCAATCACAATCGAAAAGCACATTGCTAAAGAAAAGACAGAAACAGGCAATCCTAGACCAGTTTTTAGTCCTAAAAAGGTTGAGACCTAGTGAGCTAGAAACAGGTTGTGGTAGGCTACAGACTCTCCCAAGGGGAGAAAGGACATGAGAGCTACATTCCTGGTGTTCTTATGGAAGGGGACTCTCCTTCCAAATAGTAACAACCTTCCATTTCACCTCCCTTCCTGTAAGCCAAAGATGTCAACATGAGCAGTGAGTAACAGTATGTAATTGTTGTTTCTGGTAAACAAGGCACATTTTATAATTTTGGTGAATACACTAGGAAAATTATTGGTGTTTCTGATAACTTTTGCACATTACACAACCCGTTCTTAGTATGAAAAGGTTAGTTAAGGGGTGTTTAGGAAGGTCTGAAACAAATTATGGGTATTTCCATTATCACTTATGGGAAAAATAGTCTTGACTTACAATCAACTAGAGTTCCAATCTTGTTGGTAAGTCAAGAGTCCACTGTACAAAGTGATGCCCTGCCTCCCAAAAAAAAGTTGTAAATTGGGAAGTAATAGATTACATAACCTCTGAAATTGTTACTTCAAACACTAGATTCTACAATTTTATGAAAGCATGCTCTTATAGTCAGGGTTCATAAGGGGAACAATACAGGACATAGAATTTATAGAATTATTTTATAATAGTCACCCAAAGCGTCACATACAAAAAGAGCCAGGGACATAACTCAGCAGCATAGCGCCTGTCTGGCAAGCACAAGGTCCTGAGTTCGATTCCCAGTACAAAAAAAAAAAAAAAAAAGACCTTAAAGACTCCACACCAAATGACTTTTGCTGGGTGTGGTGGTGCACATCTGTAACCCCAGCACTTGGGAGGCTGAGGCAGGAGGATCATTGTGAGTTGGAGACCAGCCTGGGCTACAAAGTGAGCTCAAGTCCAGCCTATACTGCAGTAATGAGACCCAGTCTCAAAAAGATTGAAAAAAAAAAAAAAAAAGAATGTAGGAAATCGGTCCACACACTAAAGACCAAAGAATCCAGCTGAGGGCCTGGATCCCACAGTAATGTCCTATATGAGTCCAGTTGAAGATCTAGAGCCCATAACAATGCCCCCAACAAGTCCAACTGTAGGCCAAGAGCCCACAACAATGTCTCATGCAGGCCTGTTTCACAGATCTGTGCCGGGAAGGCCCAAAGGTCAGTGGTGAAAGCTAGAAAGTCTGTGCCAGTGGGATGAAGGATCTGTGCCAGCAGGCTGAGGGATCTGCACTGGAGCCAGGAAGAAACACTCAAAGTAAGAACCAGAGTGCCAGGAAGCAATGCTCAAAGAAAGAACCAGAGCTCCCCCAAAAGGAACCACAGCCATCTTCAGCTCCCCCAAAAGGAACCACAATGAGGACCCTGAGCTCCTCCAACAAGGAGAAAAGCAAAGTCTGTATCAGGAAAGCCAGCTCATTGCTGGGCATGGTGGCGTACGCCTGTAATCCCAGCACTCAGGAGGATCATCGCGAATTTGAGACCAGCCTGGGCTACAAAGTGAGCTCAAGGCCAGTCTGAACTGCATAGGGAGACCCTGTCTCAAAAAGATTAAAAAAAGAAAAAGGAAAGCCAGCACAACAAGCTTCTCCAGGAGACTGAACAATACACCATCAGGACCAGAGCTCCCTGAAAGTGAACCACAGCCATTCTCAGTGACAATAAGGTCCCAAGCTCCTCTGCCAATAAGAACAGCTGAGTTCATAAGGAAAGACACAAATGACCTATAAAGGAAAGCCCATCAGAATCACAGAAGACCTCTCAGCACAAATCCTCAGGTCAAGGAAAGCTTGGACTGAAGTGTTTCAAGCCCTAAAAGAAACTACCTCCAACCCCCACAACACTATCTTTCAAAACTGATGGAGAACTAAGATAATTCCATGACAAAGAACGTCTGAAGAAATTCATGACCACCAACCAGTGCTCTAAAATGTTCTGAAGGACATTCTGAAAGAGTTAACAAGGACTAAACCTCCATGGAACCCAACAGAATGAATCTACCAGGCAAGACAAGTAAGTAAACACAAGGTAAAAAAAGGAAATCAACAACAGGAAAATAACATGACAAGTATAAGTCAATACATAGTTAAAACCATCAATATAAATAGTCTCAATTCACCATTCCAAAAAACCCCACCAAATCAGCAGGATGGATTAAGAAGCAAGATCCAACAACATGCTGCATACAAGAAACACATTTAAGGGCCAGGGATATAGCTCAGTGGCATAAGCGCCTACCTGGCAAGTTCAAGGTCCTGAGTTCGATTTCTGGTACAAAAAAAAAAAAAAAGAAACAATGAAAAGAAACACATTTAATTCAAAAATAAATTCACAGATTGAAAGTCAAAGGATGAGGGCTGGGGATATAGCTTAGCGACACAAGTGCCTGCCTGGCAAGCACAAGGTCCTGAGTTCAATCCCCAGTACAAAAAAAAAAAAAAGTAAAAGGATGGAAAACAACACTCCATGTGACAGGAACCTGGAAAAAAGCAGGGCTAGCTAATCTATTTGCAGAAAAAGTAGACTTCAAGCCAGGACTGATTCAGAGAGACAAAGAAGATCACTACATCTTTGTGAAGGGAACAATCCAAGAGAAAGCGGTAACAATCATAAATATATATCCACCAAATAAATACCAGTGCACCCAATTATATAAAACAAGTATTAACAGACAAACAAAAATCAAATAAGCACTAATACAATTGTAAAGGGGGACCTCAATACCCAATTGTCACAAACAGAAAGACCAACTAGACGAAGAACCATCAGAACTGAATCAAACTTTCAAACTAACAGACTTAGATGTCTTCAGAGTGTTCACCACAAAAAATCAGAATACACATTCTTTT
>NW_004955452.1:17598487-17605331 GCF_000276665.1 Chinchilla lanigera | reverse complement strand
CCGGGGATACAGCTCAGTGGCATAAGTGCCTGCCTGGCAAGTGCAAGGTCCTGAGTTCGATTCCCCGTACCAAAAAATAAAATAAAATAAAATATTTCTTTAAATTAGGCATTCTAGCACATGCCTGTAATCCCAGCACTTGGGAAGCTGAAGCAGAAAGGTCTCTCCCAGTTCAAGGCCAGCCTGAACCACAAGGTAAGACCATGTCTAAAAAACCAAAAATAAATAAATATGCAAAAACTTAAAAGTTAAAACAAGGTTTACAAGAACAAATTTAAAATTCTAACACAAATGAAAAAAAATACTCATAACAATGCATGGGCTGGGGATATAGCTCAGCAGCACAAGCTCCTGTCTGGCAAGCGTGAGGTCCCAAGTTCAATTCCCGATACCAAAAAGCAAAACAAAACAAAAACAATGCAAATTAACAGCAATTTTTTGCAAATTAGACTAGTAAATAAATAGTAAAAAGTTTAATAAGACCAGATTGGCAAGGATAAGGGAAATAGAAATTCCCAAATACGACTGCCAAAAGCATATACCCCATTTTTTTAGAGACCCATATCCATCAAAATTTAAAATAAACATTCTCTTAAAAATCTGAAGTACAGCACTTTATGCTGCTGATAGAAATAACCAACACTTCATGAAGATATTTATTCTCTGAAACATTTATGTTAAAAAAGACCACAAATAAATTATTTATGGTACCCGCTCAAATGTACTGATACAGAAAAATATCCTCAACATAGTATATTAGTAAGTTGCTGAAGTGCACTTGAGTTTTTACGGATAAAAACTGGTACATGCGCAGCCGGGCACAGTGGCCCATGCCTGTAATCCCAGCACTCAGGAGGATCATTGAGAGTTAGAGACCAACCTGGGCTACAAAGTGAGCTCAAGGCCAGCCTGAACTAAACATCAAGACCCATCTCAAAAAGACAAAAAAAACCAAAAACCTGGTACAGGCGTACATAGTTATCAAAAGGATATCAAGGATATGTAGTTATCAAAATTCTACACGTATACATTATCAGACTGTTAATAATGGTTCACCTGGGGTACAGCATTAGACTGTACGGCTGTGGAAGGAGCTTTCAACTTTTACTCTTACTTTTGTATTATCCTAATTTTTTACAATTAGAATGTACTCATGAATTACTTGGGCAATTAAAAAATTAATCTTACATAAAAGCAATCCTATATATGTAGGCATTTTTCCAAAAATCTGATAAACACACCAAGCTATATAAGCAGTCAAGTCTACAGAGTACCTTTACTGGTTTGGTTTTACACAGAGCTGCATCCCCAAACTTCTTTTTTTTTTAATTTGAAACAGGGTCCAATAAATTACTAAATTGCCCACATTGGGCTTGAACTTTCAACCCTCCTGCCTCAGCTTCCCAGAGTATCACTGTGGAGATCTTTGTTTTGTTTTGAGACAGGGTTTCACCATGTAGTCTAGGCTGGCCTTGAACTCACTATGTAGCCTAAACTAGCTTAAACTCACAGACATCCTCCTGGCTCAGTCTCCCAAGACCAGCGTTTGCCACCACACCCAGCTATTCTTTTTTAAGTGGTCCTAGGTATCCAACCCAGGGCTTCACACATGCAAGCCAACACTATGCATTTAGTAAGCATGAATTAGTTTGGAATGACAACCAAAAAATTCAGAGTTTTATTCTTTGAGATACCTTACAGATTTTAAACACAGACAAAAAAATTATATCAAATACAAATACCTATTTTATATTAATATATATCATAAAAATGAAATTTCCAAACTAGACCATCCATTTTATCTTATCTGGTAATAATTCCTGTGTTCACATTAGTAAGACATTATTGACTAATGTTACACACAGGTTATTTCCCTGGAATAAAAACACTGCGAAATAGATTGGGCATGGTGGCACATACCTGTAATCCCAGCACTCGGGAGGCTAGGCAGGCGGATCATTGCAAGTTGAAGACCAGCCTGGGCTACAAAGCGAGCTCAAGGCCAGCCTGAACTGCATAGTGAGATCTTGTCTCAAAAAGACCAAAAGAAAAACTATGAAATCACACAACACCATAAACTACTACATCTAAAATAAAAACTATACAAGACATTGAAAAAATCAGACAGCACAAAAGTGAAGGGAAATAGACAAATTACATTGATAATTCCCAAACTAGCTATGTTGTGGAAATACAGGTAAATCTGATGAACAAATGCTAAACTTGAAATATGTCTGAAATATAATTCATTCTCAACTTCTCCCAAATATAATGAAACACATTTCATATGGAATAAATATAATTCAAAACTTGCAAAAAACTTTGGAAGAGAAATCTTTTATAAAAAAATTCACGGTCAGCTGGGCGTGGTGGTGCAGGCCTGTAATCCCAGCACTCGGGAGGCTGAGGCAGGAGGATCGTTTGGAGTTCGAGACCAGCCTGGACTACAAAGTGAGCTCAAGGCCAGCCTGAACTGCATAGCGAGACCCTGTCTCAAAAATACAAAACAAACAAAAAAAAAAACGAGACAGGGCCCTAATTCTCTGTAAAGATGGGTAAGACATGCTTGTTGCCTTAAAGAAGTCTATGGAGGGCTTAGGGGATACAAGAAAGATCACCAAGTATTTACTGAGTACCCATTAAAAAAGCCAAAGGCTGTTCTAGGTACTCTACAAACAAAACAGGCAACACCTTCAAGGCACTTACCTTCCATCTGATACAGATCAGATAGGAGTCAGTAATAGAAGACAAACGTGTTAAGGAGCTGGAAGGGGATTGGTAAGGATTATTTTAGATAAGGTAGCCAGGGAAGTCTTTTGGGAGAGGGAGTAAGGTGTTTAGGCCTATTTTTTGTTATTGTTTTTTGTTGCTGTTGTTGTTGTTGTCTTCTTGAGACAAGGTCTCACTGTGCAGTTCAGGCTGGCCTTGAGCTCACTTTGTAGCCCAGCTGGCCTCAAACTCTCAATGATCCTCCTGCCTCAGCCTCCAGAGCTATGGGATTACAGGTATGTGTTACCACGCCCAGCTATAGGCCTATGTTAAAACACATTTTAGTTTATCGATGTCTTTGCAGTCTTGCAATAAAAGGTGTGTTCTATTGGAACCCAAGTACTGGGGATTGAACCCAGGCCTTTTATACTGAGCTACATCTCTTGCTTTTTTTTTCTCTTTTCTTTCCCTCCCTCCTTTCTTTCCTTCTCTTCTTCCTTCCTTTTTGCTTTTCCCTCCCTCCCTCTCTCCTTTCTTTTTTTTAAGACCCTGTCTCCCTAAGTTGTCCAGGCTGGGTTTCAACCTGTGATCCTTCTCCCTCAGCCTCCCAGAATGCCTGGATTACAGACACTGTGTATCAACTCATCAGCACAGGGAAAAACCCAAACCACCAGGGGGAATGGAAGTACCAGAGTAGATGACAGGACCCAAAGTCTGCAATGCTTTATAAGTTACAGTTTTACTGTGTTTTGGTCATATGTACTGCAAATCTAGCTTGTGCTATGATAACCATTTGTCATGTACTTTCTATTTGGGCATTTTCCAAGAGAAGGTAGCACAATAAAAGGCGCTAATGCATTAAAAATTCTTTAAAATATACGAAAGTCGTCAAGTCCAAGATTCTTTATGGCCACCACCCTCAAGGAGTTAGAAGACCGATCCTCCCATCCCAACATCTCCAAACAATGGTCCTATTTGGCAGCTAACTCTTCACCAATACTCTCATGGTCCCTATTTCTTTATCAAAACTAATCCTCAATGCACACATGTAAATGTATACATTATTGTATCCCCTATTCTATTCCTCTATAGCAGAGATGGCAACCCTTTTAGAGCTTTCAATGATAACAAACATCTGGGCATGGTGGCCCAGGCCTGTAATCCCAGCACCTGGGAGACTGAGGCAGGAGGATCATTGAGTTCAAGGCCAGCCTGGGCTACAAAGTGAGTTCAAGACTAGCCTGAACTGCAGAGTGAGACTCTGTCTCAAAAAGACCAAAAAAAAAAAAAAATGGTAACAAATAGCTGGCTGCAGCACACGTGCCGTAACTTCACCACCACTGCTTTATACGATCTCCTATGGTAAAATTGTCAACACACTGGTTTTTACATTAGATGTTCCTGCTTATTTGTCAGTTGTCTGTCAGCCGTCTTTATTTTGGTGAAGACTGATCCCAGGGCCTATGCATACTAAGCAAGCACTGTACCCTAAGCTACACCCCCAGCTAGATATTCCTTTTGAGTACTCATCTCTTGTGGGTATCATACAGCCCCTACAACATCACTCACTCAATAAATTAGTTTTATATGCCAGGCGTTGTTAATTGCTAGCCACAAAGTATACAAAAAAGAATTATCTCTGCTTTTGCTGCCTTATTAGTCAATACAAGAATCAAACATGGAACAAACATTTAGGAACCATGCTTATGGACAGAATGCTAATAGGATGACACCCTGCTGGGAAAAAAAAAAATCACCTAATTCTGTTTGTTGAAATTAAAAAGCATTCTAGAAGACCACAATAACTGAGCCAGGTCTTAAAGGATGAATAGGCAAGTGGGAAAGGGAAGATCCAAATCAGTTAACCAGACATAGAGAAAGATGAACAACGCTCAAAGTGGACCAAAACAAACATAGAAAGGTGGGCATTGGGGGTCCAGATTCTAAAAGGCTTAGTTTTTGGTTGGGTTTTTTTGTTTTTTTTTTTTTTTTTAACCAGGAATCAAACCCAGGGCTTTGCACTTGCCAGGCAAGTGCTATACCACTGAGCTATCTCCCCAGCCCTCTAAAAGGCTTAGTATGCCTGCCTTAGTATCTTGCCTTTGGAGAAAGAAACTACTGTACTGAACTTTTTAAGAATAAAGTGATGAAAAAGATTATATTTACAATTCAGAAAGAACACAGATAGCAGCAAGGTCAGTCAGAAGGCAAGAGGGATTACTGAATAGAATGCTCCAAACGGAAGAAGCCTGAACCAAGGAGACAATGATGGTAACAAACAACAGTTAAACTACACACATAGTATTAGAAACAAAAAACACCACCAAACAAGAGAAACCCTGTATAGTGAATTCAGGGTAAGATTCATGGAGGAGAAGACATTTGCACTGAACACTAAAGAAGGTAAATTTTACCTTGTAAAAAATGAGAGAAAATGCTACAACAGGATAATGAAAGGGAAAGAGAAGAATCCTGAATGGTCTATCTTGTTGAAGTAATTCTATTGTTTTGGAGAGCAGCTGGTTGGCAAATATTTACTAAAAACCTTAATGCCTTGGCTCTTAAATAAAAATTAAAATAATTCTTCCCAAAATACACCTGCAAATTTTTTCACCTCAGGAAAAATTTTTATCACATGAGTAACTCATATCTTTTTGGTCCACAGACTCCAAGCAAAGAACTCTGGAATGCAAGTAAGAGTACAACTGGGGTGCTGTGATTGCTGGGTGAGAGGTAAGAAACAACCTGGGGCAAGGTTTTATAGGGATTGCCTTTTAGTGCTTAGAGAACAAGTTCTTTTTTTTTTTTTTTTTGGTTTTTTGGTTTTTCTCTGGTACCGGGAACCGAACTCAGGACCTTGCGCTTGCCAGGCAGGCGCTTTGCAAGTTCTACTATTATTCCATTTGCAAATGAGCAAACCAAGGTTTAAAGAAAATATTATCTTCAGGAGTGGTGGCACTGAGGCTAGCACTGAGGCTAAGGCAGGATGATCACCTAAATTCAAGGTCAGGCTGGGGCTACATAACAAGACCCTGCCTCAAAAAAAGAAAATAGCCAGGTGTGGTGGTCCACGCCTGTAATACCAGTACTCAGGAAGCTGAGGCAGGAGGACCGCTGTGAGTTGAGGCCTACCTGGGCTACAAAGTGAGCTCAAGACCAGCCTGAGAGACCTTGTCTCAAAAAGACCAAAAAAAAAAAAGTACCCAACATCAAAGAGTTAACTTAAATGACAAACTGAATACAGTAGCCCATCTTTTATCTGTGGTTTCAATTACCAGTGATCTGTGATTTCAGCTATCAGTGGTCAACTGCAGTCTGAAAATATTAAATAAAAAAGTCCTGAAATAAACAATGCATTAAGTTTTACATTGCACACCTAAAAGGTAGTATCATTCAGGTCTGTCCTATCCAGGACCTAACTTATCCCTCTATCCAGTGTGTCCACACTATACGCAGTATCCTCCCATGAGTCACTTCAGTAGCCAGCTCAGCTAACACACCGTTTATGTCCAAGTAACCCTTCTGTAGTAGCCTAAGGTAAAGTGACAATGCCTTCCTCATTCCCTTCACTTCATCTCATTTCACATCATCACAGGAGAGGTACAGCACAATAAGATTATGAGAAGGAAAGACAAACCATACTCATATAACTTTTATTACAGCAACTGTCTTACTTTATCATTAGTTATTTTTAATTTCTTACTGTACCTAATTCAATAAATGAAAGTATCAGAAAAAACAGTATAAATAGAGCTTGGTACTTTAGACAGTTTTTGGCATCTCTGAATGTCTTAGAATGTATCTTCTATGTGCAAAGAGGGGGACTATTATATGCCTAAGTAATCAATAATCAAAATACATGTATATATGTAAATATATATAAATAAATATATATGCAGTATTTTGTTATTTCAACCATTAAAAATCTATCAGTCTTAAAACTGGGCATGGTGGCACACGCCTGTAATCCCAGCACTCGAGAGGCTGAGGCAGGAGGATTGTTGAGAGTTCAAGACCTACCTGGGCTGCAAAGTGAGCTCAAGGTCAGCCTAAACTGCAGAGTGAAACACTGCCTCAAAAAGACAAAAACAAAACAAAACAAAAAAAACAGTATCAGTCTTGCTGTGTGTGGTGG
>NW_004955452.1:17592747-17598387 GCF_000276665.1 Chinchilla lanigera | reverse complement strand
ATACAATTGTAAAGGGGGACCTCAATACCCAATTGTCAAAAAAAAAAAAAAAAAATCAACGAAGAACCATCAGAACTGAATCAAACTTTCAAACTAACAGACTTAGATGTCTTCAGAGTGTTCACCACAAAAAATCAGAATACACATTCTTTTCAGCTACACACAGGATATTCTCCAAAACAGACCACATACTAGCTCATAGAACTGCTTAACTAAATGCAAAGAATTGAAATTATCCCTGGCATACTATCAGACCACAGTGCAATGAAACTGGAAATCCATACCAAAAGAAACTACAAGAACTTCATAAACAATGGAAATTAAAACACCCTCCTGAACAACCAAAGGGTCACAGATGAAATTAAAGAAATTAGACACTCTCTATGACTACATGATAATACCAATACAACATACTGGAACTTATGATAACTGGAACAGTACCACAAAGGAAATCTATACTAGTGAATTCTCCTATCAGAAAAGCAGTGAGAGGGGCATGATAGTACATGCCTGTAATCCCAGTATTCAGGAGGCTGAGGCAAGAGGATTGCTGAGAGTTTCAAGCCAGCGTGAGCTACAAAGTGAGTTCAAGGCCAGCCTGAACTACATAGACAAACCCTGTCTCAAAAAGACAAAAGAAAGAAAGAGAGAGACAGAAAAGAAGGAGAGAGGGAAGAAGGCTTGGAGAAGAAAAATGAAAAGAAAAGAGAAACCAAGTGAGCTCAAATAAACAGCCCAATGTTAATCCCAGCACTTAGGAGGCTGAGGCAAGAGGATCACTGAGTTTTGGGACCAGCCTGGGCTACAAAGTGAGCTCAAGGCCATCCTGAACTGCATAGCGAGACCCTGTCTCAAAAAGATAGATAGATAGATAGATAGATAGGTAGATAGACAGATAGATAGATAGATAGATAAAATTTTTAAAAACCCAATGTTCAACCTCAAGCTTCTACAAAAAGAAGAGCAAGTCAAGCCCAAAGCTCATTCAAGGGAGGAAATTATAAAGGTCAGAGCACAAATTAATGGAATGGAGACTAAGAAAGCAATACAAAGAATCAATGAATCAAAGAGTTGATTCTTTGAAAGATTAAATAAAATCAGCAAACTCTTAGCCAACCTTATCAAAAAAAGGAAAGAAAAAGACTCAAATCCATGAAATTAGGAATGAAAAGTGTAAAATCACAACAGATCCTATAGAAATCCAGAAGATCATCAATACCTACTTCAAGAACCTATATTATAGCTGAGCATCGTGGCGTACGCCTGTAATCCCAGCACTTGGGAGGCTAAGGCAGGAGGTTCATTGCAAGTTTGAAGCCAGCCTAGGCCACAAAGTGAGCTCAAGGCCGGCCTGAACTGCATAGAGAGACCTTGTTCTCAAAAAGACAAAATAAATAAAAAATTAAAAAAAGAACCTATATTCTAATAAGATGGAAAACACAAAAGAAATGGACAGATTCCTAGATCCATATGAATTACCAAAGCTGAATGAAGACGCAAAACAATTCTAAATAAACCAGTATCAATCAATGAAATTGATGATATGTAATGAAACTGATTAATGTAATTTAAAAACTACCAAAAAAGAAAAGCTCAGGCTCGGATGGATTCACTGCTGAATTCTACAAGTAATTTAGAGAAGATCTAACGCTGTTACTTCTTAAACTCTTTAATGAAATAGAAAAGCAAGACTCCCAAATTCAAATTCCTGGAAGCAAGCATTACCCTGATACCAAAACCAGAGAAGGCTCCAACCAAAACAGAACTACAGGCCAATCTCCCAGATGAACACAGACACAAAGATCCTCAATAAGTCAATGGCAAACAGAATGCAGCAAATCATCAAGACTGTTCCACCATGATCACCATGATCAGGGATGCAGGGATGGTTCAACATATGTAGGTCAACACATGTAATACACTATATTAACAAAGCCAAGGACAAAAAGCATAAGATCATCTCAGTAGAAACAGAAAAAGAGTTTGACAAAGTTCAGCACCCATTCATGATAAAAACCCTACAGAAAATTGGAATAGATGGTCTTTTATTTTCATTTTAAAAATAAAAGGAGGAAAACATTAACAGACAGACAACCTTTTACAAAATAGCGAAAGAACAGTACAGACAATACAGAGTTACAAAGTGGTAGGCAATTAACAATGCTTGTTGTATCACATATTGATATCTTCAAAGTGGTTTCTCATGAAAACACATAGAGACATGCAATATTGACCAATCAAGGACTCATTGACAGTTGCTTTCAGCAAAGAAATAGAAGATAGTAGATGAACTATGTTAACTATCCTGTATATACATACATACAAACTTTCTCCTTCTTTCCCTCCTCTTTTCCCACATCCCAGTTGCCCTTTATATTTCACAATGTCTATCATACCTCTGAGTTTTTATTAACTCTTTCAGGTTCTACACTAGTGAGATAATTCAGTGCTTGCACATGCAGGTCTGATTTATTTCCCTTATGAGTATGGTCTCTAGCTGTGACCATTTACCTATAAAAGCCTCAAGTTTATCTTTCTTTATAGCTGAGTAATAAGGAATAGATGGTCTTAAAAGGCATCTCTGATAAACAGCCAACATCACACTAAAGGGACAAAAACTGAAAAATACCATTCTAAAATCAGGAGCAAGACAAGGATGTCCACTGTCACCACTCTTTATAGTTCTGGAAACTTTAGCCAGAGCAATTAGACAACAGAAAGACATAAAAGGAATAATGACAGGAAAGGAAGAAGTTAAATTATCATTATTTGCAGTTGACAGGACAGTCTACATAGAAAACAACCAAAAAAAAAACAACCCACCAAAAGACTACTAGTGTTAATAACCAAATTCAGTAGCATAGCTGTATATAAAGATAACTCAAAAATCAATAGCATGCCTATACACAAATAGCAAACACTGCGAAAGAGATTAGGGAAATGTGTTGGTTTGGGGTTTTTTTGCAAGGTGAAACAATATAATACAGGACACATACTGTATAAGATTATGTATAACAGTCATAACAGTCACCCAAAGAATCACATACAAAAGAATGCAGGAAATCTGTCCACATACTATAGACCAAGAATCCAGCTGAGGGCCTGGATACCATGATAATGTCCTGCATGAGTCCAGCTGAAGACCTAGAGCCCATAATAATGCCTCCCACAAATCCAACTGGAGGCCCACAGCCCATGACAACGTTTCACACAGGCCCGTTTCACAGATTTGCACTGGGAAGGCCCAAAGGTCAGTGGTGGAAGCTAGAAAGTCTGTGCCAGCAGCATGAAGATCTGTGCTAGCAGGCTGAGGGACCTACACTGGAGCCAGGAAGCGACACTCAAAAGAGGAACCAAAGCTCCCCCAAAAGGTAACACAGCCATCCTCACCAACAGTAAGGTCCCAAGCTCCTCCAATGGTGAAGACAGGTGAGTCCCCATCAGGAAAGCCAAGCTTTGCCAGGAGACTGACAGTGCACCATCTTTCCCTCCGGAGCCTGGAAGCGATGCTCAAAGTGAGGACCAGAGCTCCCCTAAAGTGAACCGAAATCACTCTCTGTGTCAACAAGGTGAAAACGAAAGCTTTTCCTTTTCCTCAGAGCTCCTCGGAGGACGAAAACAGCCAAGTTTATCAGGAAAGCCAGCATGACAAGCTCCTCCAAAAGAACCAACAGCTCCTTACAGCTTCCACCAGCTCCTAACAGCCTCTCTTAGTTCCCAGCAGTCCAACTTCTTCTCCAGTTCTGCCTCTTATGCTGCTGGCAACAATCCTCAGGTGGGCCTCCCACACCCAGCTCCCACGCTTAGTTCAGCTGGGGGTTATAAATTGACCACCAGTTGTCAATCCACTACAGGAAAAACACCTTTCACAATAACATCCCCAAAAATGAAATACCTAGGACTCAACCTAATGAAGGAAGTAAAATACCTCTACATTGAAAACTATATAATCTGAGCAATGTAATTGAATAATACATAATATAACAACCACTGTTAATTCGGATTACTTTGTCTTGAAACCTTGTTTCACCTTAAATGTTCTTGCTTTGTTTCGTCTATGTTTGTGATGCTCGTATGCTGCTATTCTTTTTCTTCTCATTTACTTTCTTTAACATAAAATTTTAAAAATTTTAAAAGATGAAAACTATATAGTACTCTGAAAAAGGAGATTGAAGAGGATATCAGAAAATGTAAAGTTATCCCTTGCTCTTGGATAGGAAGAACCAACATAGTGAAAATGGCCATACTTCCAAAACTGCTATATAGAACTAATGCAATTCCAATCAAAATGCCACTAGCATACCTCACAGAACTGGAGAAAATAACCCTAAAATTCATTTGGAACCAGAAGAGACCTAGAACAGCAAAGGCAGTTCTGGGCAAGAAAAGTCTAAGACCTGACTTGAAATTATATTACAAAGCTGCCGCAATTAAAAACATGTTATTGAGGGGAAAAAACAGTCCAAAGGATCAGTGAACCAGATTAGAAGATGCAGAAACAATTCCAAATACATCCAGCCATTTTATCTTTAGCAAAGGAGCCAAACAAACACTGTCATTGGAAGAAAAGCAGCCTCTTTAATAAATAGTGCTGGGAAAACTGGCTTTGCACATGCTGAAGATTAAAACTCACCATGCACTAAATGTGAAATGGATCAAAGATCTAAATATTAAAACAGAAACACTAAATCTAATGGAAGACAATTGGTAGAACTCATGAAGACACTGGTGTACGCAAAGACTTTATGAACAAAACATCAACTGCACAGGAACTATCAAAAAATCAATAACTGGGATCTCACCTTATTAAAAAAAAAAAATTGCACAAGAGAAGCCACCAACAGAGTGAAGAGTCAACTCACAGTGTGGGAAGTAATTTTTGCCAATTGCTCCTCAGACGAAGGACTATCTAGAGGCGGGCAGCACGCGCCTGGAATCCCAGCACTTGGGAGGCTGAGGCAGGAGGATCGTCGTGAGTTCAAGACCAACCTGGGCTACAAAATGAGTTCAAGACCAGCCTGAACTGCATAGTGAGCTCCTCTCTCAAAAAGACAAAACAAAACAAAAACAAAGGACCATCTAAAATGTATAAAGAAATCAAAAAATTTAAAGAACCAATCCAAAATTGGACATCTGAAATGAATAGACATTTCTCAGACGAAGTAGAAAAGACAAATAAATACATGAAAAAGTTCAATATCACTGATCATTCCGAAAATGCAAATTAAGCCAGGCATGGTGGCACACACCTGTAACCCCAGCACTCGGGAGGCTGAGGCAGGAGGATTGTTGTGAGTTCGAGACCAGCCTGGGCTACAAAGTGAGCTCAAGGCCAGCCTGAACTGCATAGCAAGACGCTGTCTCAAAAAGAAAATAAATAAATAAATAAATAATGTCTGATCAATAAATTACTTCACTGACAAATTCCTCGAAGCCACTAAATTGCATCGCACATTCTAGTAGCTTCAAGTTAGGCTGGGACTAATTATGTTAGAATTCTTTGATATATATTCTACTTCTTGAGAACCTCAAAGGAGTATAGAATTCAGATTACATGCTCATGTTTAGTGACTGAACAAAATCTAGTTTTAATGAATTTAGTAACACTTTAAAATATTTCTTTAAAAAAATAAAATAAAA
>NW_004955452.1:17588529-17592647 GCF_000276665.1 Chinchilla lanigera | reverse complement strand
AATAATAAAAAATATAAACTGCATAGGGAGACCCTGTCTCAAAAAGACAAACACAAACACACACACACACACACACACACACACACAAACCCAGAACTTCAGAGGCTGAGGCAAGAGGATCCCCATAAGTTGAGGCTAGCCTGAGCTACATAAGGGAGTTCAAGGCCAGCCTGCACTAGCATAGCAAGACCCTGTCTCACAATACAAAACAAAACATTCTATCAGTCTCATAACATTCCTCTTATTCTCAAAGTACATTCGCCTAGGGATTTTGTTAATGAGATTTACTTTGCGTCTTAAAACTGTGTTAGAAATAGTGCCACCAGTTAGAAAACATCCAGAATCTTAGTTCCCTAAATATGCTACAGCAAAAATTTGAAGGCAACATCAATTTTTTTAGCAAAATTAATAAAGACTTTTTTGTTTCTTTCTTTACACATGGTCTCACTCTGTAGTTTAGGCTGGCCTTGAACCCAAGTTTGCAGGCATGTACCACCACACCTGGCAAAATATCATTTTCTTGGTAACAATCACGTCTGTGGTTTTATTTTATCATCTTCAAAACCTTACAGAAACTGCTGAAAACATGCTTAGAATGACATAAGCTTCTCTATATTCACTCATCTATTCCTTTATTTTTTTCAGTTAGTTTAATTCCAAACATGAAGCTATTTAAGTGCTGCAAGAGACTGCAAGATAGGGTCCTGGTATGCAACAAAAGGAATCTAGTTGACAGTATTAAATCTTCAGAGCTTTGGGCAGGGGGTAGTGTAACTGAGCATTGAACCTAAAGCCTTTGCACTGAACTAAATCCCCAGCCCTAAACCAGGCATGGTGGTGCACACCTGTAATCCCAGCACTCAGGAGGCTGAGGCAGAAGGATCATTGTGAGTTCGAGGCCAGCCTGGGCTACAAAGTGAGCTCAAGGCCAGTCTGAACTGCATAGAGAGATTCTGTCTCAAAAAGAGAAAAAATAAAAATAAAAATAAATAAATCCCCAGCCCTTTCTATTTTTTTTTTTTTTTTTTTTCATTCTGAGATAGGGTCTCGCTAAGTCACTAAATTGCTCAGGCCAACCAGGTATATAGCTCAGCAGCATAAGCTCCTGCCTGGCAAGTGCAAGGTCCTGAATTCAATTCCCAGTACCCAAAAAAAAAAAAAAAAAAATTGCTCAGGCTGAGCGAGAACACAACACCCTCCTACCTAAAGCCTTCCAGCATGCTGGGGAGACAGAAGTGCAACACCACGCCCAGATCCAAACCATTTCTAACTAACCACCTTGTAGGCCAGGTGTAGTGGTAATACACCTATAATCCCAGCACTAAGGAGGCTGAGGCAGAAGGATCAATGTGAGTTCAAAGCCAGCCTGAACTGCACAGTGAAACCCTGTCTCAAAAAGTCAAAAGCAAAAAAAAAAAAAAAATTGCATTTGTAGTACTATTTCAACATAAAAGTCAGAGCCAGGCAGGGTTGCTGAGGCCAGCCTGCGGTACATACTGAGTTCAGGGCCAGCCTGAACTACATAGTGAGACTTTGCCTCAAAAAAAAAAATAAATTTAATGCTAATTTTCTCTACCTACCATACGCCCCTAGCTTCTCACCCTCAGCATTTATGTCACACAATTGGTGTTTCTTAAGTAAATGAATAAACCTTATTCTGCCTTACAAATGCAAGACCAAAAGCTATTTAACCAACTTGATTAATGCGTGACAATTTACCTGCTTCATAAAATTTCAAATTTTTTTCTGGGTCTGGTGATCAAGGACACACAGCTGTTTCTATCTGGGCTACTGGAAACAATGCAACAAAATATTATGACAAATTTTGGTAAGAGCTGTACACAAACTTTCTATTCTATTATTTGTATAAAATATTGTAAAAAGATAAAGGTTGGAAAACAAGATATAGTTTTGCAGTTATAGTTTGTCACAGTTTGCCCAAGATTATTAGTTAAGCAGCACAGTCATAATTAGGACCCAACTTCTCCCAGTCCAGTGCGCTTTCTATTACAACTTAGGGTTAAAGGAACACCTGCTCTTATTTGTTCAAAAAATGCTCTTGGAAAAATTTAAAGGGAAAAAACTCATAGGAAAGACAAATTACCAAAGTATTTTCTTTTCAAAATCTTCCAGGCTTTCACATCTCCATGAAAGACCAAGACTTATGATATTAAAATATTTATTAAAATAAAGTTGGAGCTATACCTAGACATAAAACAAAACACAAGTATGGAATTTCTTGACAAGTTTGTTAACCTTGGAGGAAGACAATTCAAGCTTAGAAGCTTCACTCAAAATCCAGTTGTCTCTGCCACCCTGTCCCTCTGCAATTAGCTCCATCTTCTCCCAGAACACACCCTGTCCCCCTCACACCTCTTACCTCTGGCACTGAAATGCTGTTCCCCCTAGACTTCACTTGTCTCACTTTCATCCTTTCAGCCACAGGGTCTATCCTATCCAAAGTGGCCTCCTCCTAGTTCTAAGCACGTATCACAATCTATAATTAACCTTTTTTTAAATTTATTTTGACTAGTTAACTGCCTTTCCCACCGCGATGTCCCAAGAGAGCTCGCTCACCACTGCCTACACGCTGCCTCCTTTTCTATCATTACCCAAACTGCGTTGGAAATACTGTCATTTCTACAACAGTTCATCAACTGTAAATTCATCAAGGGAAAGTACAGTGTCTCATTTGTATTTCCAAAGCACTTGATAGAAGTGCCAAGAACCATTCTAAGGAACCAGCAATAATTTGTGAAGAGCCGGGCATGGTGACATGCACCTCTAATACTAGCACTCGGGAGGCTGAGGCAGAAGATCGCCCCAAGTTTGAGGCCAGCTTGGGCTGTTCAGCTAGTGAGTTCAAGGTTAAGCTGGGCTACATAGTGAGACTTTTGTCTCAAAAGAACAAAACAAAGCCAGGCATGGTGGCCCATGCCTGTAATCCCAGCACTCGGGAGGCTGAGGCAGGAGGATCGCTGAGAGTTGGAGACCTGCCTGGGCTACAAAGTGAGCTCAAGGCCAGCCTGAACTGCAAGACCCTGCCTCAAAAAGACAAAAACAAAAGAATTGTAAAATGAAAGTATTAAACAAGAAAGATCATTAATAATAAATACGGAAGCAAAGAACAATTTCACCTCGACTTGTAACTGTGCAGGAAAATGTAGCTTATACACTCAAAAACTGAAGTGATGCAATGTATGGAAAAGATTAGCGAGGGCAACGCCACTTACATAGATGAGGTTCTTTTGGCTCACTAAAGCAAATCAACTTTTGATTCTCCTCTGAACCAACTGAACAAACTGTCCCCACTCCACCCCAAATTATAACTTTGGGACTCCACAATTTATTCAACACACACTCAGTGGCTCATTAAGAGTTCAAGCGCCAATATACTACGATTATTTTATACTCCCTAAGGCATGCCAGATGAGGAGCAGAGGGATAACTGTGTAAGCTGATAGAACGAAGAGCAGAAGTAGAAATAATAGCAAACATTTACATTTGTAAAAGACTTACAAACATAAGAAAAATCTCTCAGTGACAGCAGAGATCAAAAGACATACGCATAAATATACAATCATAGGCTAGGATCCACTTAGGCACAGAGATGATCGGTTATTCGACTGCCAGAAGAGGCCACACAGTACATCTCTCCCGACCCTCTTCTACTCAAAGACTAATCGCCAACGCAAAGCTCAGTAGCCTCATTCCTGGAGCACAACCCTCAGATAAACACAAAGGAGGTTACAGAACAGCATAACATACCCCCTTTAAACCGGCAAAAACAACCAACCGGTTCCTCGATCCCTAACCAGAAAGCCCTAGACGTCTTTCAACGCCACCTGTCAGACCTTTCGGGGGCCACCCGACTCCAAAGGTAAGTCACTGGCCCTAAGTCCTCTTCCCGGACTACTGAAAAACAAAAAACAAAACCTGGGTTTTGTTCCAGTTCGGAGATCCGCGTTCAGAAAAGCAATCTCCGGCAGAAACAAGCCATCAACCCCAGGGGAAACAGTGGCCTTACGCACTAGGCCAGGACACAGGCAACGGCGCCAGGGCACTGCCCCTCCCGGGCCGGCGCCCCCGGCTCAGCCCGGCCCGCCGCGGCCGCCCCG
>NW_004955452.1:17559623-17588360 GCF_000276665.1 Chinchilla lanigera | reverse complement strand
CCCGCCGCGCCGCCGGCGCGCAGCCCCGCACCTGGCAGAAGCTCCGGCAGTAGTTCAAAGAGGAGACCTCCGACACCTCCTGCTCTCTCAGCTCTGTCTCCAGCTGCCACAGACACGGTCGCAGGCCCGGGACCGCCGGCGCCGGGGACGCAGACCGGTGACCCCGAGCCATGGACTCAGCCTCGGCTCCGTCTCCGGCTCCCGCTACGGCGGGAGCCGCGGCCCCGGCCCCGGCAGCGGCGGCGGCGTCTCCCTTTCCGTCCGCCATCTTCCCACGGCCCAGCAGCGCGTAGGCAACCGAGCCACGTGACTCGTGCCCGCCCCGCCCCCGTCGCCCGCGCGCGGTGACGCTCTGTTGGCGACGCGGACGCCAGCCTGATCCCGTCACCCGGCGTCCGGGGCTGCTGCGCTCCTCAGCCCCCGCCGCACCCGCCCTGGCAACAGCCTAGCAACAGCTGGCGGGGGGCCGCAAGCCCCCTTCGGTTCTTCCGGGCCCGTGGAGTCAGGGAGTCGCCGAGGCACCGAGTCACGGAGTCGCAAATTCCAATAAACAGTTTAGATATAAGGGAGATGACAGCTGAGCTGCTATCTGCGGCCCGAGTGGCGCCTAAGGAGAGGCGCCTAAGGAGAAGCATCCCTGGTCGAGGGAAACTAAGAAGCACAGATTGTTAGGCCGAAGTAAAAACTAACTCCAAGGGAAATGGGCTTATGACAGAGAGAGTCTTATAAGTCAGTGGAGAAAGGATAAAAGTCGATAAGTGGCACTAAGGCTTTTTTTTCCAAAGGGAAAACTTTTTTTTCCAAGAGAAAAAAATTTCTACCTCAAACCTTTATTTTTGAAAATATTCAGAAGTAAAGCTCAGACAGATTAAAGACCTCAAAGTATGAGAGAGAAGGGGCTGGGGATTTAGCTCAGCGGCACAGCGCCTGCCTGGCAAGCGCAGTGTCCTGGAAGGGGTATGAGAGAAAAGGGGGAGGGTCCCTCGGGCACAGGAAATAGTAGGTGCAAAAGTCATGGAGCTTGTTTAAGGAAACCATGGACGTGGTGGCGCACGCCTGTAATCCCAGCACTGGGGAGGCTGAGACAGGAGGATCACTGAGTTCGAGACCATCCTGCGCTACAAAGTGAGCTCAAAGCCAACCTGAACTGCACTGTGAGACCCTGTCTCAAAAAGACAAAAACAAAAAAACAGTACCAAGGTACTGAGAGAACAGGCGTTTGCCACTATATCCTGAGTATTGCTGATTTTTAAATTTTCTTTTTTTCTTTTTGAGACAAGGTCTCAATATATAGCCCAGGGTCTTGCCTCGGACTCACAGCAGCCCTCCTGCCTCAGCTTCCCTAGTGCTGGGGTGACGTGTATGTGCCACCACACCCATTTGAGGCTGGAATTTCTGATCTGCAAGTTCCAGAACTTGATTCTTCAGTTTACCAAGTTGGTGATCAGGCAACAAGAACCCAGTTTACTAATTTACCCTGAGAGGTATAATGCCATCCTTATAGAAACAAAATTAGCAGCAGAAATTTGATTAGAGAAGAGTCAGTATAAAGGATCTCTTAAGTGAGATAAACTAGACACACGTGTAAATACCGCACTGCTTCTCTGCTATGAGAAACTGAAAGTGTGAACAAGGACCAAAATGTATAACGGATATTTGAAATAGGAAGAAAATGTTCAAATAGAGAGTGGGAAAGGGAGGGGGAAGGAAGAAAGGAAAGAAGGGAAAAGTAAAAAAATATATAAGAAGGAAAAAATGGAAACAAAGCTTTTGTAAATGGGGAGAGGGAGGGGTTGAAAAGAGGGTAGGGGAATGGGGAAAAAAATCAAGTTGTACCATGTACAGGTACAAATTCTCTATGATGACTGTGATCATTATATAAATCTAAAATGTACTGATAAAATCTGATTGGAAAAAAAGTCCCTGTAAAGGAAAAAATATCTTAAAGCACCATCATTCCCACACCTAGGCTTCTTTCATATTTTCTAGTCTCTCTTCCAGAAATCTTATAAGGTTAGGTATTAAATCCTATCAGGTTGCCGGGCATGGCAGCGCATGCCTGTAATCCCAGCACTAGGGAGGCTGAAGCAGGAGGATTGTTGTGAGTTCAAGATCAGCCTGGGCTACAAAGTGAGCACGAGGCCAACCTGAACTGCTTAGTGAGACCCTGTCTCAAAAAGACAAAAAAAAAAAATCCTGTCAGGTGTTTGTTTGTTTTGTTGAGACAGGGTCTCACTAAGGCTGCCCTTGAACTCAGAGTTGATCCTTCTGCATCAGCCTCCCAAGTGGTGGAATTACAGACTTGCACCACCACACCCAGTTTAAATCCTATCAACTTGTCCTCAGGAATTTTCTTCTAGCTCTTTTCTCTTTACCATTTCTACTTATTCATGCTTGGAGGATGGGAACATAATACCACATAATTTCTAAAAGTAGAGTTTGAGGGGTGAGAGTAGCTGCTAGGTGATAGAAGAGCATATATACTCCAGAACCTCATTTGTAATATCCTCCATGACTGTCATCATTCATTACCTCCTAACCTCTGTCATTAGAACCCCAGGAATGTTCTGTTTTTCTGCAGGAAGCTTATGGTTCTATTCTGAGAGGCTTCAATGCTATGTTTCCATGACGGGCCAGAGGCCCAAAGTCAGAGGACCTCCTCAAAAGAAATGGAAACCCCAAATCTCACAGATGCTTTCAGCCTTTCCCCTCCTGTCAGAAATTTCCTCTAAAGAATGCCTCCCTGCTCTGTGCTCTAGCAGACATTTTTTTTTTAAACAGACTCTCTTATATAGCTCAGGCTCGCCTTAAACTCACTGTTTACCCCAGGCTGGCCTCAAACTCACAGTGATCTTCTTGCCTCAGCCTCCAGAGTGCTGGGATTATAGGAATGCACCACAACAACCAGCCCTCCAGGAAATTTTATACAGTATTTGTTATACTTAGGGGAGGAGTGATTCTTTCATTATACCAACATTCCTAGATAAGTCCTAGTTCTCTCTTATGTTTGCATTCTAATTATAGGTTTATTAAAGCTGGGCATGGTGGCGCAAGCCTGTAATTCCAGCACTCGGGAGGCTGAGGCAGCAGTATCATTGCGAGTTCAAGGCCAGCCTGGGCTACAAAGTAAGTTCAAGGCCAGCCTGAACTGCATAGCAAGACCCTGTCTCAAAAAGACAAAAAAAAATTCTAGCTTTATTCAATACAATTCCTTTACACAAGGAAGTACAAACTCAACCTTATCTAAAATGCTGGGTCAAACATTGTGAAAATGGCCATACTCCCAAAACTGTTGTACAGATTCAATGCAATTCCCATTCAACTACCATTAGCACACCTCACAGATCTCGAGAAAACATGCCTTAAATTTATCTGAAACCACAAGAGACCCAGAATAGCAAAAGCAATTTTGGGCAGCAAGGGCAAGTCAGGTGGAATCACAATCCCTGACCTGAAATTATACTACAAAGCTACTGTCATAAAATCAACCTGATACTGCTAAAAAACAGACCTGAGGATCAATGGAACAGACTGGAAGAAACAGCCACAACCAAAAACACACTCAGCCACCTAATCTTTGATAGAGGGGGCAAACAAACTCACTGGAAGAACGATAACCTCTTTAATAAATGGTGCTGGAAAAATTGGCTTGCTACCTGCCAAAGACTGAAAATAGACCCAAGTCTATCACCATGCATCCAACTCAAGTAAAAATGGTTCACAGACCTCAATATTAAAACTGAAACACTAAATCTATTGGAAGAGAAAGTAGGTAAAAACCTTGAAGACATAGGGGTAGGCAGAGAGTTCATGAACAAAAACCAAAGTGCACGTGAAACACTTGAAAGAATCAACAACTGGGATCTCATCCTACTGAAACGTTTCTGCACATCTAAAGAAATCACCAGCAGAGTAAAAAGAAAACCCACAAACTTGGATAAAATTTTAGCTGACTGTCCCTCAGACAAAGGGCTTCTATTTAGGAAATATAAACAAAAAAAAAAATCAGCCCCCCCCCAAATTCAAAGACCTAATCCAAAAATGGGCAGCTGAGATGAATACACACTTCTCAGATAAGGAAATACAAATAGGAAATAAATACATGAGAAAATGTTCAACATCATTAGTCATTTGAGAAATGCAAATTAAAACAACACTGAGATTCCACCTTACCCCAGTAAGAATGGCTAGCATTAAGAAGTCAACCAATAACAAATGCTGGTGAGGCTGTGGAGAAATAGGAACCCTTCTCCACTGCTAGTGAGAATGCAGACTGGTGAAACCACTGTGGAAATCAGTTTGGAAATTCCTCAGAAAACTAGGTCTAGAGGTCTCATTCAACCCAGCTATCCCCCTGCTGGGTATTTTCCCAGAAGATCTAAAAACATCATATCACAATGATATATGTGCACCTATGTTCACTGCAGCACAATTTGTAATTGCTAAATTGTGGAAGCAACCCAAATGTCCATCTACCAAGAATTGGATAAGAAAATTGTGGTATGTTTATATAGTGGAATATTACTCAGCTATAAAGAAAGATAAACTCAAGGCTTTTATAGGTAAATGGTCACAGTTAGAGACCATATTCATAAGGGCAATAAATCAGACCTGCATGTGCAAGCACCACATTGTCTCACTAGTGTAAAACTTGAAAGAGTTAATAAAAACCCGGAGGTATGATAGACATTGTGAAATGATAAGAAAATGCTCAAGGGTAAAGGGCAACTGGGATGTGGGAAAAGAGAAGGGAAAGAAGGAGAAAGTTTGTATGTACGTATGTATAAGATAGTTAACATAGTTGTTCTACTGTCATCTATTTCTTTGCTGAAAGAAACTGTCAATGAGTCCTTGATTGTTCAATATTGCATGTCTCTATCTGTTTTCATGAGAAACCACTTTGAAGATATCAATATGTAATACAACAAGCATTGCTAATTTCCTACCACTTTGTTTGTAACTCTGTATTATCTATACTGTTCTTTTGCTATTTTGTAAAAGGCTGTCTGTCTGTTAATGTTTTCCTCCTTTGATTTTTAAAATAAAAAAGTTAGTTGATACTGTTACAAAAAAAAAAAAGAAAGAAAACAATTCAGCAACATACACACACTTTTTTTTTTTCCTCACAAGATCTTGCTTGAGATGTTGCCTACAGTGTTCTCAAACTCCTGAACTGGAATAATCCTACCACTTCAGCCTCCCAAATGCTGGGGTTATAGGTGTGCACCTCCATGCATCAGCTCCTTTCTCAAATAGAACCAAATCTTTTGCCTGCCTGTAAGTCCAACTACCTAGCCTTTTCACCTATTGCTAAGAGTACAGAGTTCTCATAACCTGCCTGAAGACAATATGTTGCTACTCTGTTCCCAAAACAGTCTAGAGTTTTCCTGCCTTTATTTCTGTTCAATTTGTCACTTCTTCTTGGAACTTCTTCTTATTCGTATTAAATGGAATTGAGGAATAAATAGTATCATCTAGTCCTGGAAGAGTGGTCTCTAGTTACACTGGCATTTCTTCAACCCCAAACCTTAATTTTTTCCTCTCTGCAGTCTTTGTACTTGCTCTTCTATGTAAAACATTCTTCACTTGTCCAACCTTTTTTCAGTCTTTGAGGTTCTTCTCTTAAGTCAATTTGATTTTTTTTTTGTCTCCTAGCCCCTTGCTTATTTTTTATCCTTGTAGAACTTTCCAGAATTGGTTATTATATATATAAGTATTCACTCATTTGAGTAATCCTCCTTTAGCCTGTAAACTTGCAGACAATGCTAACGTCCAAAATCCCTAAATTCTCAATTATTTTTCTGCTTTAATTTAGTCCTGGCTGGGTGTGGAGGTGCATACCTGTAATCCCAGCACTCAGAAGGCTGAGGCAGGAGGATCATTGCAAGTTTGAGACCAGCCTAGGCTACAAACTGAGCTCAAGGCCAGCCTGAACTGCAGAGTGAGACCCTGTCTCAAAATAACAACAACAAAAAAAAACTTAGTGCTGTCTCTCTCGAAAGAACACTGCTTCCTCCAAGTGGTACCATTTTTCTTTTTGTTGTTGCTATTACTGCTGTTGTTTTGAGATGGTATCTTGCTATGAAGTTTAAGCTGGCCTCAAATTTGAGGCACTCAGCCTCCAGAGTGTTAGAATTACAGGTGTGTGCAACAATGCCAAGTTTATCTTTTCTCTTTTGTTTATTTCATGGATTAGGCACAGGGCAGATGCCCCCACATATATGTCCTAGCTATGTCCTATTCCTTTTGTTCTAAAGAATGGCCAGCAAGCCAGCCCCATAGAATGAAAAGAAATCATTCTGAAGTTAGACGAAGACTATTCGAATCTTAAGCCTTACTGACTAGCTGGTGACCTTGACCAAGTTTTTAACTTTGCTGAATCACTGGGTTCATCCATCATGTATAATAGTTTTAATGGGCAAAAATGTTTTGCTAAATTGGCCCAAGTAGTTTATCCACACTGCCCTCTAGAGGAATTTTGTTTCTGGGACAACAGACTGAACCCCAAGAATGTTTTGAGGATCTTTCTTTTGAAGCGGGGGGATTGTTGGTTGGTTGGTTGGTTGGCTGGTTTTTTGGTTTTTTTGAGACAGAGTCTCCCTATGTAGTACAGGCTGGCCTTGAACTCACTATGTAGCCCAGACTGGCCTCGAACTCATAGCGATCCTCCTGCCTCAGCCTCCCTAGTGCTGGGATTACAGGCATGTGTCACTATGCCCAGCTGTTCTGAGGATCTTTGTGAGCTACCCACACACACTGGAGACAGAGCAGGCTCCAGATCATCCATAGGGATGGGATCCAGCATAGCGGCCAGTCGGCTACATCTAAAAAGCTCAGTGGTCCGGGAGCAGGCAGTGCAGCTGGAGAGGTGACCTGCATGAAAGATGGCCTGGCCTGCTGCTCCGCATGTAGTACATTGTTCAGAACTTGGAGTTTGATTTTTTTTTTTTTGTCTTTTTTTGAGACAGGGTCTCACTATTCAATTCAGGCTGGCCCTGAGCTCACTTTGTAGCCCAGGCTGGTCTTGAAGTCACAACGATCCTCCTCCCTCAGCCTCCCAAGTACTGGGACTACAGGTGTGCACCACCACGCCCAGCTGAGATCAACAATATTTCTGAGTCATATGTGCAGTGGAGATGATAATCAGTACTCACTTGCAGACTTGTAAGGATCAAATGAGAAAATGGAGCCATGTAAATGGTTATGATGCATGATAATTGTTCGGTAAGTGCCAATTGCTATTATTGTTGAAAATAAGGCCCTCACTCTACTATGTGACCAATGTATTCTCTAATAATAGAAAAAATGAAGTAGAACAAGACTATGGTAAAACTATTCACTTTTTGGTAGGCAGTGCACTGCTTTTCTTAAAATTTTAGAAAATCCTCCTTGATTCTGCCCATTACAGCAGGTTTAGCAGTCCTCTGCTATGTCTCCCCCAAGGCTGTTACATCAGAAGACAAAGTTTACCCTTCACTGGTGTGTTTTGTTCCACAGCCCTTTTCAGAGATCTAAAGAGTAGTGGTGTTATAAACAGCTAAATGAGGTAGGAATATAGTAGGCAATCAGACAGGGCTGTACCCTCCAGAGAGTGGTACAGAAGATGAGAATCCTTCTGGACTGTGGCTGGAGGTACAACTGAAGGTTAAAGTCACAATAGCTAGTTTTACATACTTCCCTAAAGTATGACCAGAGGCTTGAGATTACTGGTATCACCCTTTTGAGATTTCCCATTATCTCATTAGAGTAGGACAGCCTCTCCCACCTATTAAGACTAAGATTTTTTTTTTGAGACAAGGTCTCACTATGCAGTTCAGATTGGCCTTGAGCTCACGTTGTAGCCCAGGCTGGTCTCAAATTCCCAAGGATCCTCCTGCCTCAGCCTCCCGACTGCTGGGATTACAGGTATGCACCACCACACCAGCTAAAAAGACTAAGATTAGAAGACTAGAACAAGGCCAAGACTATAGATTATGGAACAAGGTTAATGATGTCACTCAAGTACCCTTGCTATCATTAGATCAATATTACCTAAGCGACTATGCTTGCCATCTTATTGGTTGATCATAATTTTGACCCACATTGTACCTGCCTTGTGATTTTGCTCTATAAAACTTCCTTTGAGAGGTGGGCTTGTTGACAACCCATTCAAGATCCCTCCTGTCTCTCAGGAACTGCTCCTATTCCCCACTCCCCATTCCCCATTCCCTTTTCTCCAATAAACTCTCCTGCTCTTAACCTCCGTTATTTCTTAGAATTCTTTGACTTCGAGGAACACAAGTGTGTTATATTTGACATCTAGCATTTCCCCTATATCAGTGGTTCCTGATAGAATTGCTTTACCTCATTCATGGAGACACAATTTAACAATTACTATACAGCAACAACTCCTTTTATGGTCATGTCTACTTAGCAATAGAAAATGAGCTTTAATTCATTTGCTCAAATAAAGCACTACAAATCAAACATACCCCTTGTCTAAGAAAAAATAGCGAGACCCTGTCTCAAAAAAAAAAAAAAAAAAAAAGCCTTAGTTCCTTTCCGTGAATATAATGTAAAGGATTTAGGAATCAGAGCTACATTTCTATCATTCTCAGTGACTGTTGGGGGTCGGCAGGGTGAGCAGCAAAGGAAACACTAACCATTACACTGGTGAGTGGAAGCATTTCAGAGCCTTGAGTTTAATTTCATTTCTCTTTTTCTTTTCTCTTTCTCTTTTTTTAAAAACAGAACAAACCAGGCATGGTGACACATGCCTGTAATCCCAGCACTTGGGAGGCTGAGGCAGGAGGATCGTTGTGAGTTCGAGACCAACCTGGGCTACAAAGTGAGCTCAAGGCAGCCTGAACTGCATAGCGAGACCCTGTCTCAAAAAGACAAAAAAATAAATAAATAAAAAAGAGAACATGATCTGAACCATAGAAATGAATATATGAGATTGCCATTCTTTGTGTAGTGACCATTGCTCTTTATTAAGGACAGTCTTTTTTGTTTGTTTCTTAAAACAGGGTCTCATAATTCAGGCTGGCCTTGAACTCACTATGTAGCCCAGGCTGAATCTGCACTCACAGCAATCCCCTTGCCTCTGCCTCTGCAGTGCTGGACTTATGGGATAGGTATACATCACTCCAATTCTGTTTCTTACAATCTGGCCCACCTTGACCTCACCTGGGTCTTAGTTTCTCCGTCTGAAAATTGAGAATGATTTGGCTCACTTCACAGGGTTGTTGCTGGCTTAAACTGGACAGTTTCCATAAGTCTCTAACAAAGTTTGTAATTTCTAGTAAGTGTTCAATAAATGTTAATGATAATTATTGACTTTCGTCTTCCCCTGAAGGCAGTGGCTACCACCAACCACATAGCACCTGCTGGTTTTGATCTCACTGCCAGATGGTGTCAAGAGCACCAGTAGGATGGGCAGAGCCCTGCCACCCCAGCCCAGCATGCCCTCCACTTGCCCAAATGTTCTGCTGTTCATCTCTAGCACCAACTGCCTAAAGTATACTTGTATTTCTGCCTGCCTTCCACTGACTTTCTACCGTAGATCAAATCCCCTTTCTATAATTTTTCTGTACAGAAGTAATCAGAAGGTTAGTATTATAATTTGATAATTTTTTTATAGAGCTGAGGACTGAACCTAGGACTTTATGCAGATTATGCAAGCCCTCTATTTCTGTCCCCAGCTGAATTTTGTAATTTGTTATATAGTTATTCCATTTGTATCTGCCAATCCACAATTTTTCATCTCCCATGAGCACAAGGCCTACGGCTGACTTTGCTCAATCTGCACACCCAGAACCCAACACTGAGTGCCTGGAACATCACAGGCACTCAAAAGATGTAATTAACTAAATTGTTTATTTTTTTTAAACTAAATTGTTTAATCTCCTGCACACATCAATTCTTTCTGTTAGAACTTAATTTTTTGGAGACAGGATCTTGCAGTAGGTTAGGTTGACCTCCAGCTCATGGTGATCCTCCTACCTCAGCCTCCTGAGTGCTGGGGTTATAGGCAAGCACCAGCATGCCCAACTAGAATTTAATTTTTAGGACTAGAGGTATAGCTCAGTGATGGACAACCTGCCTACCATAAGAGGGGCCCTTGGTTTGATCCTCAGCGGCACACAGGAAAAGAAAAGCTTAATTTTTAAGTTAATTCTATAGTTGAAAAATACTTTTTACACTTAATACAGTAGACCCTTTTTCTGGTGTTAGGGATTGATCCCAGAAGCAAGTGCTCCTGCCACTGCACTACGTGTCCTCCTACAATAGTTTTAATGGGCATTGGCAGCAAAGAGTTGAAGCTTGTGTTCTCAATAAAGCTCTAGTAGCTGATCTTTGCTGACAGAAGATAACCGTTGATCACAATGTGTGAACTTGAGTGAATGAGGAGCCCCTTAGCAGGTTAGCAAAGCCCAGTTCTATATGGTTCTGGGGATGGTTATGTAGGCCAGCAAACTAAGGAGGGAAGACCCTCCCTGGATATGGGTGGCACCAACCAACAGGCTTACAGCCTGGCTGGAATAAAAAGGGAAAAGAAGAAGGAAGTATTTCCATTTTGAAAAGCTCCAGTCTGTTTGTTTGTTTGTTTATGAGACAGGGTCTCACTATGTAGTCCAGGCTGGACTTAAACTCACTCTGTAGCCCAGGCTGGCCTTGAACTTACAACATTACTCCTGCTTCAGCCTCCCAAGTGCTGGGATTACAGGCAGGGCCACCAGATGTGGCCCCATTCAACTATTACTAACAGTTGAGTTACAAAATTCTGGTAGTTGGCTTAAAAACCTCTCCAGCAAGCATTCAGGGATTGACGAGCTCCATATAATCCAATTATCTTTTGAAGTTCAAATGTTTTGATAACTATTGCTGTGGTAAACTAATCTTGTGTGCTTTCTATTTTACTTAGAGATAAGAGTTTTATGTTTTCTAAGTAAGTAACCAACTGTGTCCACTTGAATACATTCTCTTTATTCTGATAGTTTAATTTTCTGGCCAGCATCCAATAAAGATGAGCCTCGAGCTTTCCAGTGCTTTTCCAAAACTAAACTGCTAACAGTTTACTTTGCTTTTCAGCAGATAAGAGCATTCTCATCAAACAGTGTTTTATTAATGAATTGGCATGTGTTGTTCTGAAGGCTCCCAAGTGAGACAGAACTAAAGACAGAAGAAATTACTATTCTTCCTAATCCACCCACAGTAAACAACTGAATTGAGCCCTCCAAACACGAGGCTATTAGAGGAGAAGAAGTGCTTATTTGTTGAATACCAATAGACAAAAGGGTAACCCAGGCATCAAAGATCACTCTTTTTTTGTGTGTGTGTGTCTTTTTGAGACAGGGTCTTGTCATGCAGTTCAGCCTGGCCTTGAGCTCACTTTGTACCCAGGCTGTTCTCAAACTCTCAAATATACTACTGCCTCAGCCTCCCAAGTGCTCGGATTACAGGCGTGTGCCACCAAACCCAGTGGTTTTGGTTTTTTTGAAACAGGGTTTCACTATGTAGTCCAGGCAGTTTTGAAGTGATCCTCCTGCCTCAGCCTCCTGAATGCTGGGATTAGAGGTGTGCGCCACCACACCAGTTCTAACAGTCACTCTCTGAATTGCTCTTCCTTTTCCCACCAGTCTCCTCCCTCCCTCTGGAGTGCTACCACAGACTCTTCCTGCAGGACAGACTGTTCCTGGACTAATGTCTCTGTGTACTCAGAGGAGTCACCTGAAGCCTTAAGTTCCCATCATCAGTTCTTTTTGTAAGGTTTCCAGTTCTTTGCCACATAAACAGACTAAAGTCTGGACTCCTTTCCTTACCTCTCAGGGAATAACAATGACAACTAGAACTTTCAGAAATCCTTTATGAAGGTTTAGCCTCTGTAAACTTGGTTATGAGGAGTCCACTCTGAGTCTGGTTCTCTTTGGGCACAGTGACAGAGCTCAAACCCTGGGCTTGGAGGTACAAGACAGTTGCCATGTCATCCCCAGTACCTCTAGATGAAACTGCAAGAGTTACAGTATTGCATATATTTCAGTAAACATTACCAGAGGAAGGTAGTGATGGTTTCTTTCCAGTTGGAACTTTATTGTCTTATTTTATTTTATTTTATTTTATTTTTGTCTTTTTTGAGACAGGGTCTCACTATGCAGCTCAGGCGGGCCTTGAGCTCACTTTGTAGTCCAGGCTGGTCTCGAACTCCAAACGATCCTCCTGCCTCAGCCTCCCGAGTGCTGGGATTACAGGTGTGTGCCACCACACCCAACTAAAACTTTATTGTCTTTGACAGCCAGGCATGGTGGCGCACACCTGTAATCTCAGCACTTAGGAGGCTGAGGCAGGAGGATCATTGCAAATTCAAGACCAGCCTGGGCTACAAAGTGAGCTCATGACTGGCCTGAAATGCATAGCAAGACCCTGTCTCAAAAAAAAACAATTGTATTGTCTTTAACAGGGATCTTCTCAATCCAAGGTGACCCTGTGAGCATGCTGTAGAGCAGGCCTCTTTTTAGCGGGGGATGGGGGAGATTGAGACAGGTTCTCAGTATATAGCCCAGGCTGGCCTCGAACTTTCAGCAATCCTCCTGCCTCGCTCCTGAGTGGTGGGACTACAGCCATGGGCCATGCCCAGCTGCGGCCTCTTGAACGTAACTGAGTGATCCTGAACTTTTCTGAAGAGCAAAGTACACTGTTTACCTTTCATTTCCACCCCAAATCAATGAAGACCTAGAGTAAGAAGAAAGGAGAGTGTGCATGTGTCCAAGGGTTCTTCTTAGCCTGTCTCAATGGGCAGATCCCAGGCAAAACATCACAGCCCTTTTCAGATGAAAACACTATGCTGGAAGTTCTTATTACTGGATAGACCCTGGGCTAATGAAAATGGGTCTCACAGAGCAATGAGGAGCCTTTTGTGGGGCAAACAATTGGCCTCTTTGAATCTCTCATTGGAGACTAACTAGCCATTTGAGTGAATTAGGCACACTAAGGAACAGCTAGTCCAAGAAGGGCCTCAGCTAAGGTAGTTAAGTGGACAAAGGGTTTGAAAAAGAGGAAAAAATAGTAATGTTTTCCTTATTAGTAAAAAGGAAGAAAATGCAAAAGAAACATATTTAGTATCCCATTTTGGCCCCCTTTTTTTGGCTTGTTTGTTTGTTTTGTTTGAGGCAGGGTCTGGCTATGTAATTTAGACTGACCTCCAACTCATGGCGATCCTCCTGCCCCAACGCTGGGGTTACAGGTGTGCATCACCACCTTTGGCTGTCACTGTAGAAAACTGGTCAGTGTCTTTTACAAAGAGGAACCTGGGGGTTAGAGGTGTAGCTCAGAGAAGAGAGAAAGGGGAGAGAGAGAAGGGAAAAGGAGAGAAGAGAGAGAAAGGGAAAAGATCAGAAAGAGGAGAAAGAGAAGAGGGGAGAGAGAGAGAGAGAGAGAGAGATCTGACACGAAACAAGGAAAGAAACTGAATGAACAAGACCAGACATTGCGGGCATGGTGCCACACACCTGTAATCTCTGCATTTGGGAGGCTGAGGCAGGAGGAATGCCACAAGTTTGAGGCCACCCTAGACTACACAGTGAGTTCAAGGCCAGCCTGAACTACATAGTGAGATCCTGCCTCAGAAAACCAAATGAAAAGAAAAAGAGTGGACATTGCTGTAAAGAAAAAAGGGGTGCCAAGTAGACTGATGGTCTTCAGGAAAGTGTCTCTGAAGATCAATAAAGGAAGGAGCCATTCATGGGAAGATCTAGGGGCACCACAGTCCAGGGAGGGCAAACAGGAGCAAATGTTGTGAAGTAGGATTGAGCTTGGGTTCACTGAGCAATAGAAAGAAGATAGTTCTGTTTTTCTGTGGTACCAGGGATCCAGCCCACTTTACAATTAAGCTACATCACCAGCCCTTTTATTTTTTGAGACAGGGTCCCACTAAATTGCCCAGGCTGGTTTCCAACTTGTGATTTTCCTGTCTCAGCCTCCCAAGTAGCCGGATTAGAGGTGTGTGTCACATGCCCAGCACAGAAACTATTTTGGCTTTGTAAGCGAGAAGAGCAATCTAAAATGAGTTTGGAGGGATAGGTAGGGGGTAGTCCAGGTTGGCCTTGAACCCACAGTTATCCACCTGCCTCAGGCTCCTTTTTTTTTGTTTTGTTTTCTCTTTCTGAGACAGGGTCTCGCTATGCAGTTCAGGCTGGCCTTGAGCTTACTTTGCAGCTCAGGCTGGCCTCGAACTCACAATGATCCTCCTGCCTCAGCCTCCCGAGTGCTGGGATTACAGGCATATGCCACCAGGCCCAGCGCTTTGTCAAGTTTTTGAGGCTATAAATTGTTCAGGCATCTGAAACCCTGGGGCAGAGCAGAACTGAAGAGCGTGATAATGGTTATAGAACTGAGAAGAAGATGCTATCAGAAAAGGTGGGCTCGTCAAGGACAAATAGGAGTTGAGGGATTAGCTAGTAACATTTTTTTTTTATTTTAAAGATAAAAGGAGGGAAACATTAACAGACATACAACATTTTACAACGTATCACAAGCACAATACAGACAACACAGAGTTACAAACAAAGTGGTAGGGAATTAACAATGGTGGTTGTATTACATATTGATATCTTCAAAGTGGCTTCTCGTGAAAACAGATATAAACATGCAATACTGGTCAACCAAAGACTCATTGACAGTTTCTTTCAGCATAGAAATAGAAGACAGAAGAACAACCATGTTAACTATCCTGTATATACATACATACAAAATTTCTCCTTCTTTCCCTTCTCTTTTCCCACATCCCAACATTTTTTTTTTTATCTCTTTGAGATGTCTCACTATGCAGTTCAGGCTGGCCTTGAGCTCACTTTGTAGCCCAGGCTGGCCTCAAGCTCGCAATGATCCTCCTGCCTCAGCCTCCCAAGTGCTGGTATTACAGGCGTGTGACGCCACACCCAGATTGTTAGTAACATTCTTAATGCTATTATTGGATCAGGAAACAGACTTACTCAAGCAAGCTGGTGTGTTTATAGGGCTGCAGAAAGCAGCTCCCTGCCTAGCTTCTAAGGCATACAGATCTAAAGCTATGCTCACCTTGCTGGTCCCACTCTAAGAAGAAACCTTTTAAATACTAAAAGGACACAGCACATTTCAGGTGAGCATGAAGCATATACAAGAAGCTGGGAGTGGCAAGGGGAAATAACATTCCCTCATCATGGACTGTTCAAAAGCAGAGCTTTCAGCCAGGTGTGGTGGAGCACGCCTGTAATCCCAGCATTCAGGAGCCTGAGGCAGGAGGATCATTGTGAGTTCAAGACCAGCTTGGGCTACAAAGTGAACTCAAGGCCAGTCTAAACTGCACAGGGAGAACTTGTCTCAAAAAGACCAAAAAAAAAAAAAAAAAAGCAGAGCTTTCTTCCACTCCTGTCTGAGACTCATGCATTCATTCATTTCATCGCCTCAATTACTGGTTTTCTACTTATGCTACAAATTGTTTCAGGGCTTAGGGCTACCATAGCAAATGAGACAAAGTCTTTACTCTTATGTAGCTTTCAAAGCAGGCAATAAACAAATGGCTATATAATATAAAGATAGGTAGAAAACTAAGTGGGAAAGAGGACAAAGAGTGAGTAGCCAGGCATAGTGGCACACGCCTGTAATCACAACATTTAGGGAGGCTGACGCAGGAGGATCACAAGTTCAAGCCTAGCCCAGACAATTTACCAGCTTAGTGAGACCCTGTCCCAAAGTAAAAAATTAAAAATGGGCTGGGGGCTAGGCGTGGTGGTTCACGCCTTTAATCCCAACACTCAGGAGGCTGAGGCAGGAGGATTGCTGTGAGTTCAAGGTCAGGCTGAAGTGCATAGTGAACCTCGTCTCAAAAAGACCAAAAAAAAAAATAGGGCTGGGGATATAGCTCAATGCAAAGGCCTTGGGTTCTACCCTCAGTATTTAAAAAAAAAAGGAATAGGGACATAAAATTGTTTGGGGAAAGCTTTAAGTAGGTGACGTTTGAACAAAGCTGTGAATGACACGAGAGTGTAATTACGCAAACACCAGGAGAAGATCAGTCTGGGTCCAAGCAGCAGCAGGGATCTTAAGGTGGGGTTCTTGTTGGTGAGTTCACGGGACCCCAGTGCACGGGAGCTCAATGAATGAGGGGGAGAAGGGTGAGAGATGCAACCACAGAGGTGACGCTGAGGGGTGGATGCACTGAAGTAAAACCTTTCAGGCTCTGGTGAGGGTATCACGTTTATTCTGAGTGTGACGGGTCCCAGTTGGAAACTTGCGAGGAAAGAGTAACGCAATCTCATTCACATCTTTAAAGAAACACCCTGGATGCTTGTAGAGGACAAACTGTGGAGGGTGTTACAGTTTAATATAGAAATTTCCCTCAAAGGGCTGGGGATATAGCCTAGTGGAATAAGCACCTGCCTGGTAAGCACAAGGTCCTGAGTTCAATGCCTGGTACCAAAAAAAAAATTTAATTAATTAACTAATTAATTCCCCTCAAAGCCTCATGGGCTCATAGGTGGAGCTTTGGGGAGGATCAGGCTGTGCGATGCTCATCACTGGATCAGTTCACACTGATGGTTTCTCACTGGGTGTGATGCTGCAAGGTGCAGCCTGGCGGGAAGAGGTGGGTCAGCTTGAGCACAGCCTGGAAGGTCTATATACAATGTTTAGACAGAGTCCACCAAAAAAAATGTGGACACACTCCAGGAAAAGAAAAATTTGTATAAATATTTTAATATGAGATTTATTGAGACATCATGAGATTAATACAAGTTACCTTTGGCTTCTACATTTACAAGAGGTGCTCAGACAGGCGGCCATTAGCTTCCAGACATTTATTAGTATCACAAACTGCTGCTGGGGTAACCTTGGCCAGTGAGACTGCTGCTCCTGCACTGTCAGTTTCTTCTCCAAGGGCTGGCAGTGTAATGAGTTTTCTGTGATACACAATATCCTCTAGGGTCCCACACATGAGGGTAATACCATCTGTTGAAAAAACATCATAATATTTTTCTTTTACTGAAGTGTGCATACATTTTTTGGCAGAATATATCCCTCCTCCTCCCTTGAGCCCTCCTTGATCCCTCTCTGCTTCCTTCCTGCCTGTGCCCTATCATGGGCTGTTTCTCCTCTGCCATGTGCCTGTCATGCTGCCCTGCCTTGGAGCCAGCCAACTATAGACTAAAACCTCTACAGATTGTGAATCGAAACTAACCTCTGCTCTTTTACCTTGTGGGTGCCCACTACTTCCAGCAAAGAGAAAGTGACCAAGAAAGAGGGCAACAGTGGCTTTCTGAGTAGCTTAGAGGACAATGGCAGACACGGGTGGTAGCAGTAAGGGGAGAAAAATGGTCAGATTCTGATGACAAGATTGAACGTGTGTAATGAGAAAAACGAGATGCCAAGAAGGACTTCCATGTTTCTGATCTAGAAAAGTGGCTGAATGCTATTGTTATTTATAGAGATAGGGAGCCCCAGGTGAGGAATGGGATTTTTTTATTTGTTGTTTGTTTGTTTGTTTTGTCTTTTTGAGACAGGGTCTCGCTATGCAGTTCAGGCTGGCTTTGAGCTCACTATGTAGCCCAGGCTGGTCTCAAACTCACAAAGATCCTCCTGCCTCAGCCTCCTGAGTGCTGGGATTACAGGCGTGTGCCACCACGCCCAGCATGTTTTTTGTTTGTTTTGGAAGGGGAGGTTATGGTATGAAAGGTCACAATGCAGAATTCATTTGCAGACATGCTAAGTTTTGTGGGGTTTTGTTTTGTTTTTTTCTTTTTTTTGGTACCAGGAATCAAACTCAGGACCTTGCGCTTGCCTGGCAGGCGTTTATGCCACTGAGCTATATCCCCGGCCTGCCCAGGCTGGTCTTGAACTTGCAACAGTCCTCTCCTCCTGCCTCAGCCTCCCGAGTGCTAGGATTACCGGCGTGCACCACCACGCCTGGTTAGGCATGCTAAGTTTAAGACAGCAATTAAGTAGAAAGGTTGAGGGGCTGGGGATTTAGCTCAGCGGCAAAAGCACCTGCCTGGCAAGCGCAAGGTCATGAGTTCGGTTCCCGGTACCGGAGAAAAACCAAAAAAGAAAAAAAAAGAAAAAAAAAAGTAGAAAGGTTGAGTGGAAAGGGGGAAATGTGTACCTGGAGCTAGGAAAAGAACAGGGTTGGAAGCATAAATACAGAAATCTTCAGTACTGTCTTAGTTACTATTCTCGTTGCTGAGACAAAATACCCAACACCCACAAGTTAAGGGAGCAAAGGTTTGTTTAGCTCAGTCTGTAGAAGTTTCAGCCCATAATCGGATGGCTCCAAGGCAGGGTAGCCTCGCAGAGAGGCATCACCGAGAACAGTTGAGGGTGGGCAGAAGGTAGCAATGCAAGCAAGGGATGAGACAAGTCTCTTCCTGTCCCTTATATTATCCCTGGGTTATGCCATTAGGGTGGTGCCAAACCAATCAGCGCACTGATCCAACTATCCACCCTTAACCCTAGCATTGTCCCATGAATCAGTCACACACTCTAGATGCAGCCACTTCTGAAAAAGCCCCACCTATGACTGCATGAGGCTTTGGGGGACATCTAGACATAAGCCATAATAAGTATACACATTCTATTTCTTTATTTTAATGTTATTAAAAAATTGTAAACATATAAAAGCAGAATATAAAAAAAAACAACCAACCCTGATCCCAAAAGCAGAATATCCCTGTACTCATCGTCTTGTTTCATCACTTAATAACATTGTGTCAATCTTATTTCATCCTTACCCATTGCAGTGTGCGGCCACGGTTGCATTGGTTGCATAGTTTAGTCACAGAGAGGACCCAGACAGGCTGCTACCTTAGCATAAGAGAGCTTCAGGGAAACAGCCATGAGCTGAGGCCTCTGCAGTTAATTGTGTTTTGTTTCTGTATTTGAGACAGGGTCTCACTATGTAGTTCAGGCTGGCTTTGAACTCACTGTGTAGCTCAGGCTGCGCTTGAACTCTGGGCAACCCTACTGCCTCAGCCTCCCAAGTGCTGGGATTAGAGACCTGCACCATGCAGTTAGTTATTTATTTGTAACTCAAGGACGTGAGAACAGACTTGCAGAAGAAAAATATTTGCAACATATTGTACAGGAGTTTTGGTCAGGGGACAGGGCCAGAACGGAGATACACGTCAACCTAGTTTAAGGAATCTTTTCAAGAGCAGAAGGCACATAGTGAGTAAAGCAAACATCTGTGAGGAGAAACTGCTTTTAATTCTGCTGTCTGTTGTCCTGAACGTTCTGCTCTAAATTCCAAACGTGAATTCCAGGAGTCTAAAACTGTTGTCCTAAAAGCCTCTCCTTCATTTCATTCACTTCAAACATTCTTTTGGCCAGAGTCTCCCCACACTTACCCACTCCTCTGTGGGTTGAAGTATTTTAAAGCAAAATGTACCCTATAAATATTTATCAATTAAACTGAGTGTGGTGGTGCATACCTATAATTCCAGCACTTAGGAAAGCTAAGGCAGGAAGATCTCAACTTTGACTCCTGGCTGGGCAATTTAGCAAGACCCTGTCTCAAAATTTTTAAAATTTTATTTATTTATTTTTTTTGTCTTTTTGAGACAGGGTCTCACTATGCAGTTCAGGCTGGCCTTGAGCTCACTTTGTAGCCCAGGTTGGTCTTGAACTCACAACGGTCCCGCTGCCCGAGTGCTGGGATTATAGGCCCGCACCACCACGCGCAGCTTAAAAATTTTAAAAAGGGCTGGGAAAGTAGTTCAGTGATTGAATGCTCCTGGGTTTGATTCCTAGTACCACTAAAAAAGTCAAAAATAAGTAACTGTTACGGCTTGTATCTAGATACCCCCACAAAACCTCAAACACTCATAGGTGGGGCTTTTCAGAGGTGGCTGGATCCAGGGTGTGTGAATAGGGATTAAAGGGTGTATGATAACAAAATCAATCCACTGATTGGTTTAGCATCGTTCTAGGTGTGACTAATGGGAAGGCCCGCACAAGTGTGGGTAGCACCAACTGATAGGCTTCTACCCCAGATGGAAAGAGAAAGATGAGGGCTGGCATGGTAAGGCAAGCCTGTAATTGTAGAGCTCTGGAGGCTGAGGAAGGAGAATCATTGGAAGTTCAAGGCCAGCCTGGGCTACAAAGTGAGCTCAAAGCCAGCCTGAACTGCATAGCGAGACCCTGTCTCAAAAAGACAAAAAAAAAAAAAAAAAAATTATCGGACCAAATGACATTACAGATGGAGTGAGCCTAAAGAGATGCCAGTCATGATAGCACACATCTGTAATCCCAGCAGTCTGGAGGCTGAGGCAGGAAAATCATCATGAGATTGAGGCCAGCCTGGTCCACATAGTGAATTCAAGGCCAATATGAACTACACAGTAAGACCCTGTCTCAAAAAGCAAAAGAAGGGGTGTGAGGGGGCAGTTTTAGGACAGACACTCTACTTTTAGAGACTGGCCGTGAGCTCACTTTGTAGCCCAGAACAGCAGGGGGAACCCATTAAGACTGGGAAGGAGCAGCAAGTGAGGTGTAGGGTAAATGTAGGGGGTGCAATGGCAAACAGAAACACTGAAATGGAACCTAGGATTTGGAGGCAGATTTATTTGCATTGATGGGCACTGACTACTAAAAAATGTCTATCCTCAAAGGCTCAGGGAGGGGGCGTTTTTGGGGTCTGCAAACAAGATGCAGAGTACTTGGCAGTTATTGGTTGGTTCTTACAGTGTACATCATAGTGACCAGCTGTGCACCATAATGACCAGCTGTTCCTAAGAAACAGAAGTAACAGGAGCTGTGACAGGAACTGAAGTAAACCAGAGGTTACCTGGGCAACTAATAGAAACTGAAGTACAATGGCTGGGAGGGGGGTTGCATTTTCTGCTACAGATGAAACCAAATGAAAACCAGATTTCAAGAAAGAGAGGGGCCGGGCATGCACAACTGAAGCACTATATACAGAAAACTAGCTCCCCAAATCCCCTTGTCCTCACGTTCTGGTAACCAGCATTCACTTTCTGTGATTTTTTAATCTTTTTTGACTGGTTTATTTTACTTAGCATGAGGTCCTCCAGATTCATTCCATGGTGTAGCATGTGTCAGAATTTTCTTCCTTTTACAGGTTAAATGATAATCACCTGTATGTATTTGGGTTTTTTTGGTTTTTTTGTCTTTTTGAGACAGGGTCTCACTATGCAGTTCAGGCTGGCCTTGAGCTCACTTTGTAGCCCAGGCTGGTCTTGAACTCACAACAATCCTCCTGCCTCAACCTCCCAAGTGCTGGGATTACAGGCACCATGCCCAGCAATAATCACCTGTATGTATGTGTAAACACATTTTGCTTATTTATTCATCACCTATGGACCTTGGGTGGCTTCTATCTTTTGGCCATTGTAAATAATGCTGCTATGAATATCGATATCCAAATATCTCTTCAGGACCCTGTCTTGACTTTCTTTCTTTCTTTCTTTCTTTCTTTCTTTCTTTCTTTCTTTCTTTCTTTTTTTCTTTTGAAACAGGGTCTCTCTATGCAGTTCAGGTTGGCCTCGAACTCCCTATGGAGCCCAGGCTGGTCTTGAACCCACAGTAATCCTCCTGCCTCAGCCTCCAGGGTGCTGGGATTATAGACAAGTACCATGCCTAGCAGGAGCTAGGGTTTGAAAGGATGAATGAATTGGTGAGTACAGTTCAGTGCACCTGTGATCCAATCACCTTCCAAACACATGAGAATTTTGGAGGACATTTTAGATCTAAACCATAACAATATATAGATTTAGATTACATATAGGTTTAGATTAGAGGTATAGATTACAGGCACAATCCCAGCACTCAGGAGGCTGAGGCACGAGGATCACTGAGAGCAGAAGACCAGCCTAGGCTACATAAAAACAAACCAAAACAACAGAAACCAAAAATCCAAGAATTATAGAAAGCAGAGAGCTTCTGGACTGCGGAACATGCAATGATGCCTGGAGTGCGGGGTACCAGCAAAGGCAATAGAAGCTCTTGCCCCTCCCACCTTCCTTGCCCTAAGCATGTCTTCCTCTGGCTGTTCACCTACATCCATTGGGACACTCACTATAATAAACTGGTAAACCACTTTTTGTACCACTCTAGCAAGTAACTGAACCCAGGAAGGGATCATCAGATCTCTCAATAGAACTCATTAATGAATTAATCCCCTGATGAGTACAGAGCCCCATGACCTAATCAATCACTTTCCAAAAGCCCCACTTCTAAACAAGTGAGATTTTTGGGTGGCATTTTAGATCCAAACTATAACATGCCCTGAGATGATCCTATAATTTATTTCCCATTTATAACTTTTTTTTGAGACAGGTTTTTGCTATGTAGCCCAGGCTGGCCTCCAACTCATGAGGATTCTCCTGCCTCAGCCTCCTGAGTGCTGGGATTACAGGCGTGCAGCACCACACTTGGCCAGTAGTTCTCTTTGAAGTCAATACATTTTAAAATAAAAAGTGAGATCTAAGCTAAATATCAGGTAAGCTGTTAAAGGGTTGCATTTAAAAGAATTTTTTAAAAAGCTGAGACAGCTTGGTCTTTATTCCTCCCTCCTTCTAAGGGTATTTGGTGCTAGTTCTTTTGCTGCTATCTAAAGACAGTAGCAATTTGCCAGGCGAGGGCTCTGGACAGGATATTCTGCCTGATGGAAGGGAAATCAGACTTATATAAAAGGAAGAGTTGATAAAAGAGAGTTGCAGTTTTCGTCCAGGACAGATTCATGTAATGCATCCTACCCTCATGATGGGGTCTCTTCCAGATCCACCACTTCCCACTTACTCCCAGCCTACAAGAAGCCTGCCTGCTAGTGTGGTCCTCCTGCTCTCACAGAGCACAGGTTAAGGGACAAGCCAAATGGAAAAAGCCCCATGCAGAGGAAGCTCAGGCTAGCTCTCTCCACAGGAATGTGAGCTGGAAAAGAGGCGTCCAAAGGGGCTGGGGATTTAGCTCAGCGGCAAAAGCGCCTGCCTGGCAAGCGCAAGGTCGTGAGTTCGGTTCCCGGTACCGGAGAAAAAAAAAAAAAAAAAAAAAGAGGCGTCCAAAGAGAAAACACAAAACACAAGACAGGTTCCTTTAAAGGAACGAGACTTGTAATGTTTTCAAAGTTGTGAGGGGAAAAAGTATTTGATCCTTATTGAAAAGATACAGAGCCAGACACTAGTTAAGGCAATAAAGACATATTTTATTCAGTACCATTGCAAGAGGGGCGAGTCAGTAAAACTGAGCTTGATTGTGAATACAACACAAACAGATAAAACAGTTGAGAATCTACCACCAACAAGCAGTGTGACAGGTCAATGGATGGAAAACTCTACAGACCTCAAAGGTAAGAAGACTCTTGGTAAATTGGCCTACCAGGATTCTTGCTAAAGGTGGGTCAAGGACTTGGGCACTGAAGGTAGAGAATAAAATGATCGGAAATTAATGGTGATCAGATATCAAGAGTGGGTGGGTGGGGTTCTCACTACACTGATTTAGCAAGATTCTTGCTCTAAAACTAACCAAGGCAAGGGAAACTTGTACTAAGACACAAAGACCCTAAGGATGGAGTTTGGAGATGAGGCCTAGTAAAAGAGACCGCTCAAAGGGCCTGTCTAAAGTTTGGTTAAAGAGGCCAGGTGTGGGCCAAGGATATAGCTCAGTGGCACAGCACCTGCCACTGAGCAAGTACAAGGTTTGTGAGTTTGATTCCTGGTACAAAACAAAACAAAACAGGCCAGGCATAGTAGTGCATGCCTGTAATCCCAGTACTCAGGAGGCTGAGGCAGGAGGATCACCACAACTTCCAGGCTATCCTGGGCTACAAAGTGAATTTAAAGCCAGCCTGAACTACATAGCAAAACCCTGTCTCAAAAGCAAAACAAAACAACAGATGACAAAGTCTGAGACACCTAAAAATTCAAGGGCTGGGAATGTAGCTCAGCTGCAAAATGCTTGCGTTATTGTAGGATTTTAAGAGCCTATAGAGAGACCAACAGGTGAAACAGGAGGATTTCATGTAGGTGCACACTGGCTCAGTGAGCTTGTGTCCAACAGCTGAGCCCCAAACAAAAAAAAGTGTTTTATACATGTAGTAATAGCACAGACAGCTAAATTAGGTAGAAATATTCCAGGCAGTCAGACAGGCCTGGGTTCTAGAGAGAATCAGTGCAGAAGATGAAAACACATGGAAGCTGTGGCTAGAGGTGCATCTGAAGAAGATGGGAATCACAGTGGCCAGATTTGCATACTCCCCTAAAAGATGAACACAGTTTTGGGATATTTGGCATCACCCTTCTGATATTTCCCATTATCTCATTAGGGGTCAGCCGTCCTCTCCCACACACTAAAACTGAGACTACTAAGACTAAAGACAAGACTGAGACAGATTATTGACCTATATGCCCTTCCTACCATTGGATCAATATTGCCTAAGCAACTATACTTGCAGTCTTATTGGTTGATTATAATTTTGACCTACATTGTACCTGCCTCATGATTTTGCTCTATAAAGCTTCCTTTGAGAGGTGAGCTTGTTGGTAACCCATTCATGACCCCGCCCCCAGTCTCTCAGGAGCTATTCCTTTTTTTTTTTTTTTTTTTTTGTACCAGAAATTGAACTCAGGACCTTACACTTGCCAGACAGTCACTTGTGCTGCTGAACTATATCCCCAACCCAAGCAGCTACCTATTCATTTTTTTTTCTATTCTCTATTCCTATTTCCCCATTCCTTTTCTCTAATAAATTTTCCTACTCTTAATGTCTGTTAATCCTTAGAATTCACTCTTTGACTTCAGGGAACCTGAACTCAGTGTATCTGACATCTAACATTTCCCCTATATCATCTTAGAGGTCCCATCAAGATACTTGGAAGGAGGTAAGAGTTTGCTTTTGTTTCTTGGCACTCCTAAAATATTTTGACTGGTTTCTGGACTGTGACTCACTTGGGTAATCAAAATTGTCATCCTTGAATTTTGTGCCTTGATTTTGTCAATTGCTTAGGCCTTGTCTCTTTCATGTACTGTCTTGTGTTAAAATGATGGTGAATTTAACTTGAGAATATGGGAAGGTTAGGACATGTTTTCCTGTTTTATATATGTTGCAGTTGGAGTATTTGCTGAATTTACAAGTCCTTCTTTGACTTAGACAACAGTACTAGGGAAAAGTAGTGTTAGAACACCCCCTAGTGGAGCTTGGTGTGAAATGCTGTAAAATGAATCTTTTATGAAATCCAGTCCGTATGTAGCTCAGGCATTTATCTATTCTTTATAGTACTTTAACAAACAGTGGTTACTCTGCCAGCTAGTTAAATGCTCTTAGAGCAGCTGCCACTCTTAAAGTAGAGGACAAGTTTCTCCTGAACCTTCTAGTGAATCCCTACTGAAGCCAATGGCCAGTGGAATGTTAACCAGACAGTCAGATTCCTTTCCCAATCTCTGGTTGCATGGGCCAATGAAAACTGAGAAGACAACAGTGGCATCATGGCCAGGGCTACTCTCTGGTGGATACCCAAAGGTTTTTCAGTGGAAGTTGATTCCCAACAGTCCAACTGGGTGACCAGCAGAAAAATCTCCACTTATCTATCATCCCAACCCGCACTCCTCAGTGAGGTGAGAGGTAACTCTTCAGTGATCTTCTGGTATCCTCTGTCGCAGGGTGACCAGAGGTGATGCTGTTTGAGCCTTTTCTTAAAGCCTCTGTTCAGAGTTGAGCTACAGGTTTGGACTTTCCTCTCTCTGCTAGTGGAAACTCATTTCTCTCCAATTTGCTGGGAGTTAACTTTATAACCACCTTGTTCTTAGACTGCTCCTCCCTCCAGAAATCAGGCTGAAACTGCTTGCAGCAACTGTTTGCCTTTCACAGAGAAAACACAGCTATGAGGAGAACAGTTTACATTTGTGCCTACATATGTTAAGAGTAAGAAAGACATTTCAGTCGGCCTTTCTTTTATTTCATGTGCCTGTAGAAGACTGATAGATGTGCTAACATGTGAATTCACATGTTAGATTTACTAACATGTGAATTCACATGTTAGATTTACTAACATGTGAATTCACATGTTAGATTTACTAACATGTGAATTGTGGGTGCTAGACGAGTGTAAGTTTAACCTTTGAGCTTTAGAGATGTAGAAATTTTAGAATGAATTTTTAAAAGTGTAGCCTTGTCTAAGTGCTAAAGAAGGTTGGGTAGGTGATTAGGCAGATAACAGGAATGTCTTGGATTTCTCTGCACTAGGGGCCAGGGCAGGATTTTTCTTTGAGCCATTTTATCTGACTATTTTTCTCTGATTTCATTCTCTGTCTCTACAGGTGATCTCTTTTGCAGGCTAACAAGTGCTCCAATTACTTCTAATATCACTCTGTGGTATTTTCCCTCACTATCTTCCAAAGAACTAGAAAGTAGTGGTTTAATGCTAAGGAATGTTTCTTTCTTTAAACATGACTGTTATAGCTGAGATCAATTGTACCTTGTGCTTTAAAAAAAAAAAAAAACCTGCTGGAGTTAAGAATTCAAATTCCTGAGGAAGACAGGATAGTGAACCAATAAATGGTAGCTAGTCTGACCTGGCCTAACTTCTGGTTCCTTGCCAGGTGGTGGCCATCTTCTCTGGAGTGGGTCACCTCAGGACACCTTGGGGATATAGAAATCAAGTAGAATTTAAAGGTACACCAATTCTTTCTCTTGTGTTCTTTGGTGGGAAAATCCTATTTCTTATATTCTTTGAGTCAAAATCTCTTACTCCTTTGGAAAGTACTCTTAAGAACTGAAGAATGTTCCACCCTCACATACTAAAAGCAGTTTAATATTTTTGTGCACCCATGCATGGCTGTCTGCACCCTAGGGCCAAAATGGAACACAGAGGGAAGTATTGACTATGATGCTATTTCACAAGTAGAATTGTGCTGTAAGAAAGAGGGAAATAGTCAGAATTGCCCTATGCTCAGACTTTCTTTGTGTTAAGAAATAATCTCGTGTTCAATGTAAATGTAAGCCACAAGAAACCAGACACCTCTGGCCCTTAAGTCATCCACTATTACTGAACTTGAGGATGAGGTTTCCAAGGAAACCTTAATCAAGGCTTTGCCCACTGTTACTGAGACTGAGGCTTCCCCTACTTGCCCCTCAGGTCCAGAGGGTAGAGCTTCTAGGCCAGCCATAGTTGAAGTCTCCTTCAGGACTGTATCCATCCTTAGCTGATTTTGTTCAAGCTCAAACATAATATCCCTTACAGGAAGAAAATGGGCAATTTATGTGCCTTTTTCTCTCAGTGATCTCAACTAGATAAAACAAGATCCAGGAAAATTTTTAGATGACCCTGCTAAGTACACTGAGGTTGTTAGAGCACTTACTCAGTCCTATGAACTAGACTGGAAAGATATAATGTTATGTGTAAGTCAAATATTGATTTCTAGTGGGAGACAATGGGTACTGACTGTTGTTAGTGAGTTTAAGTGTATTACAGATCCTCAGAGATACATATTTTCAGAGTGAGTTTAAATAGAGCCTCGCCACTACTGCTGCAGAGTGACTAGATAGACCTAGGTAACTAGATAGAGAACCTAAAATGCCCCAAACACCTCTTTGTCCTAGGGCTGAAATTTCTTCTGGATTATTACCTGTCTCTGTCTGTCCCCAGAGACAAAGATCTCTTTTGCAGGCTAGGATTTTAGAACTTTTGATTCAGAGTCCTGTATTAGAAAGCAAGCCCTGGGGCTAGGGATTTAGCTCAGAGGCACAGTGCCTGCCTGGCAAGTGCAAGGTCATGAGTTTGATTCCCAGTACCGGGAAAAAAAAAAAAAAAACAAACAGAAAGCAAGCCCTAAACAATATAGTCGGAACACTTTCATTTTCTCTCTCCCACTCTCTTTCAAAAGGTTAAAAAGCAGCCATTCAAGATCTTTGGTTATTAAATTTTCTGTTTGACAGTGCAGTGGGAGTCAATCATAGCTTTTGTCTCTGGAAGCATATTTTGCTAAGGATTAGAGACCCACACTGGGAAAGCTCTTGATCTTAATTGCATTTTTGTACCTGAGATGGTTAGGGTTTATTTCTTCTGCCATACTTCGAGCCATCTTCTGTCCCTTCTTCATTGCCCTAACTCTGAGAAATAACACAGTTTACAACAGTGTTTGGTCCAAGGCAATTTTCTCCTCTGTGGCTGCTGGATTTCAGGACCAACTTTCCAGAATGGTGAGTTTCCCCTTCCTGAGCCCCTTCCAGAGTGAAACTGACCTTCACTTCTCTCTGGGTCATATTCAAAAATTGGTCTAGATTTAAACCTAAAGCTCTCAAAGAATAAATGTACAAGTTTTAGTACAAGTTTATCTGTCTTTTAGTCCTTAGGTAGAACTCAAGATTAACTCTTTACCTTTTTGGATTTTTAAAATATTTGTCTATAACTTAACTTGGCTTATAGATAAATGTCATCAGAGTTAAGGACATGCTTCCACCCAGATTTCCAGCCAATCAAAATGATGTCAAGACTGGTTTTACAAATACAATGCAATGCAAACTGCTGTCTGTGAACAATAATTTGAGTCTTCCATTGGTCAAGAATAATGTGTTGCTGAGTGTGGTGGCACACACATATAATCGCAACACTTGAGAGGCTGAGGCAGGAGGATTGCTGTGAGTTCCAGGCCAGCCTGGGCTTTATAGAGGGTTCAAGGGCAGCCTGAACTGCATAGCAAGAACCAGAAGAGGCCTAGAATAGCAAAAGCAATCCTCAGCAACAAAGGCAAGGCAGGAGGCATCACAATCCCAGACTC
>NW_004955452.1:17558223-17559132 GCF_000276665.1 Chinchilla lanigera | reverse complement strand
GGGATCTCATCTTACTGAAAAGTTTTTGCAATCAAAAGAAATCACCAACAGAGTAAAAAGAAAAGCCACAAATTGGGAAATAATTTTAGCCAACTGTTCCTCAAAGGACTTCTATCTAGAACATATAAAGAATTTGAAATTCAAAGACCCCCATCCAAAACTGGACATCTGAGATGAATACATACTTCTCAGATGAAGAAATACAAATGGCAAATAAATATATGAAAAACTGTTCAACATCATTAGTCTTTTGAGGAATGCAAATTAAAACAACACTGAGATTCCATCTCACCCCAGAAAGAATGGCTATCATTAAGAAATCAATTAACAATAAATGTTGGAGAGGCTGTGGGGAAAAAGGAATGCTTGTCCATGGTTGGTGGGAGTGTAGACTGGTACACCCACTGTGGAAATCACTGTGAAGATTCCTCAAAACAGTAGGATTGGCAGTCCCACTTGATCTAGCTATTCTCCTCTGGGTATCTTCCCAGAAGAATTAAAATCACCATACCACAGTGATATATGTGCACCCATGTTTGTAGCAGCATAATTTGTAATAGCTATATCTTGGAAACAAACCAAATGCCCATCAACTAAGGAATGGATAAAAAAAGATGTGGTCTTTTTATATAATGGAGTATTAGTCAGCCATAAAGTAGGATAAACTGGAGATCTTTATAAGTAAATGGATGCAACTCAAGACCATACTCATAAGTGAAATAAATCAGATGCAGATGTGTAAACATCGTATTGTCTCCCTAGTGTGAGCAGCTGAAAGAATAAATAAGATCCAAAATATACAATAAATTTTGTAAAATGAGAAGAAACTTCAAAAAGAAAGAAACTGGTTTGGGGAAATGGAGAAAAGAAGGAAAGGAAAAGAAAAAGGAAAAACATATATGTATATAA
>NW_004955452.1:17524821-17553148 GCF_000276665.1 Chinchilla lanigera | reverse complement strand
AGTTGGCATTGTACAGAAATTAACAAGCCATATTGGTCTAGAAACGTTAAACTTAATTTTTTTCCCATTTGTACAGGGGTAATGCACTGTATTAAATATGTAAGGTCTTTGTTTGTTTTTTGGGTTTTTTTTTTTGTCTTTTCTTCCAGTACCAGGAATTGAACTCACAACCTTGTGCTTGCCGGGGAGGCACTTTGCCACTGAGCTAAATCCCCAGCCCCAATATGTAAGGCCTTATCTACATGGGTTCGATTACAAAAACTAATAAAATATTCTCTAAATAAAAAATTAAAGATAATACTCAATGTATTAACCATTGTCACCCCCTATGATATTGTTTTGATATTGTTTTCTTTAAAATAAAAAAGTTAGTATTAAGGATTTGACTACCAGAAGATATATTATGCAACGAGTTGAGGGAAGCTTAGCAACAAAGGAGTAATGACTCAGTAAGATGCAGGATTCCACAGCCCATATGCACCTTACAGATGAGGTCCTGGACTTATGGGCAAGTGGGGAGCTGATCTTATAGAACTACTAGAAAAATCCATTTTCATAATAGGAGGTTTCTAACATCTCTCCCAAAAACTCAAAAAGGAGACAAGTGATTCTAGAAGGAGATCTTGTTAATACAAACAGCTGCATGGGTGTGTGTAGAAACTCAGACCACCACACACACAAGAATATACTTCCAAGCTCTCATGGAACATGGACAAAGACTGATCAAGTACTCGGCTACAAAATTAGGTTCAATTTACTCCACCTTCTTAACCTGGAAGCCCAGTAAAGATTTTTCCCTTCTGTACCTGGGAGTGGTTGCAATCGCCCACCTAAGGGAAGAGTGCAAACTTCCCCAGATGCTTAAGAAGAACCATCTCCACCCTCATGGGTACAGTAGGTCTACAAGCAGGATTTTTTTCTCTAGTACTGGGAATGGAACCCAGGCCTTTTGTGCTGAGTCCCAGCCCCAGGCCTTATTTTTTCTTTCGAGATGGGGATTTGCTAAGTTTCTCAGGCTGGGCTCAAGTTTGCAATCCTCCTGTGCAGTAAGTTTTAATGTGTCTACATCTTCATCATTTTCTGTTTATAAAAAGTTATGTATCCTTGCTCTAAAAATTCAAATCATACAGAAGAGTATAAAGTTAAAAAGTGACATTTTCTTATAATATAACCCTTAAGAATATAACGTTTTCCAGGTCTAGTGGCACACATCTGTAATCCCTGTACTTGGGAGACTGAGGCAGGAGGATCACCATGAGTTTGAAGCCAGGCTACACAGTGAGTTCAAGGACAGCCTAGACTACATAGCAAAACCCTGTCTCAAAAAAACAAAAATAAGCCATGTGTGGTGGCACATACCTGTAATCCCAGCACTCAGGAGGCTGAGGCAGAAGGATGGCTGTGAGTTCAAGGCCAGCCTGAACTGCATAGTGAAACCCTGTCTCAAAAGACTCAAAAGAAAAAAAAAAAAAAAAAGAAAAATTTTTTAAAAAGAACATATCTTTCAACAGTCCCTAGAATTCTTTATACATTTTCCTTGTCAATGTTTGGCCTTTCGGTAGTAATCACTAGAAATACATGAATAGATGTCTTTAAAAAGAAAAAAAATGCACTGGGGATTTAGCTCAGCAGCACAGTGCCTACTTGGCAAGTGCAATGTCCTGAGTTTGAATCCCACTACCAAAAAAAAAAAAACTTTCATGTAAGAAAAAATGCATTATTGAAGCATATTTAACATGTCATGTAATTCATTCATTTTATGTGTACAATCCAATGGTTTTTAGTGATTTTAGAGCTGTGCAACCATCTCCGCATGCATATAAATGGATTCAGTTGTGCCTTTAATATCTATTTAACCTACTCTCCTAATTGTGATACACCGATGCCTGCAGCATGATGAATATGGATAGAAGCAACTTTTTTTGGAGGGGTATTGAGGAGTGCTCAGGAAGCACTGAGCTATATCCTCAGGCCTTTAATCTTTTTTATTTTGAAACTTTTGACAATTCCTCGGAAGTTGTACTCCTGCCAGTTTTGGGTTGGGTTTTTCTACTTATTTATATCAGTGATATTTTCTATTGTAATTTAATTTAAATATTTTTTAAAATAGGTTCTCACTATGTAGTTCAAGCTGGTGTTGAACTTACTATGCAGCCTAGGCTGGCCTTAAACTCGCAGTAATCCTTCTGTCTCCGTCTCTGAAGTATTGTGATTAGAAAAGTGCCCTACTATGCCTGGCCAGTTTAATTAAATTTTTTAGAACACGTGCAATGTGAGTATAAATATTAAAGAGACTTTTTATATGAAAACTAAGTTGAATGCTTTGGAAAAACTAAAAGGCAAGTTGCTTAAAAAATTGTTAAATTGGGTCTACGTGTGAAATCAGTGAGTGGAAACACTATGATCATTTGGAAGACTTGAATTCCGTTGTTGCTCAACTTCAAAGAAATCTTTAAAGAAATCACAAGTGATTCGCTAAAGGCAAGACACAAATTATTTCAAGAAATGTTTCAATGGAGGCATCATGATCATAGAAAAATCTTTTGCTGCCTCAAAAGATTGGTGTAAGACATTTTATGTCTTCAGTTAAAAAGAAAATGCTAGGCCAGGCACATACCTGTAATCCCAGCACTCAGAAGGCTGAGGCAGGAGGATCACAGAAAGCTTAAGACCAGTCTGCGCTACAAAGTAAGCTCAAGGACAACCTGAAAGGCATAGTGAGACCCTGTCTCAAAAACACCAAAAAAAGAAAGAAAGAAAAAAAGAAAATGTTTATATGTACAATAAGCTTCTTTTTTTTTTTTTTTTTTTTTTTTTTTTTTTGTCTTTTTGAGACAGGGTCTCACTGTGCAGTTCAGGCTGGCCTTCAGCTCACTTTGTAGCCCAAGCTGGTCTCGAACTCGCAACTGTCCTCCTGCCTCAGCCTCCCGAGTGTTGGGATTACAGGCATGCACCACCACGCCGGCTAATAAGCTTATTTTCTTACAACAAAATAATATTGTATAATTGTTTATATCTGCACTTTGATTTTTCAACTACCAACTTAGTACTAGTCCTGACAGAATCTGCTTCAAGGGCTTCATTCATGTGAATGTGTATTGTAAAGTTTCTCCTTTACAATATACTGTGGACAGTTTTTCATGTGCATATATATGTTTACCTCATCCTTTATGAAAAATAAAAAAATAAAAGCCAGCCTCACATTCCACTGTGTAGTGGATATACTCTAATTTACTTTTTTCTCCTTAATGTACTAAACAGATTCCTTAAACTATTTTTGATGTTTTTCTGAAGGAAAAAAAAAGATCAGAGAATTGAGATGATGAAAGTGGGATGACGAAAGAACACAACAGGGATTAAAGACGGGACGAAGGAAAATGTTGAGTGGTCGATGAGCGCATGTTCCAATGAGCGCATGTTCCAATAACCCAGCTCCGATCTCAGACCAGGAAGTGGGCGTAGGTTTATTTTCCCATCCCTCTTCCGCAGCCAGCAGATGTTCTCACCGTCGGTCCTTCTCAGGAATTTCATCTTCGCTCGTTAAAATTCTATCTTTCCTTCAAGATCCAAAATACCATCCCCGGCCCTGACTGGCCTGGCTGGAAAGCATGTCTCCCCTTTCATTTCTAACACAGGGCAGAATTCTTTCTTCCTCTCTTCCTTCCTTTCACAGAGCACTATTCCTCCAGAGGCAGCACGCTGCAGTGGTGAAGAGCGACGATTTGGACTCCCCAAGTTCTGCAACCGCGGCACCGTCTCAGTGCCTCAGGCTCCTTACCTGTGAAATGATGAGAAACAGCCTTATGACGAGGAGCACATCAGCGCAAGGCGGTAAACCACTTAGAACAGTGGCTGGTGCGCAGTAGGCACTGAACAAACCCGGGCCATCGTTTCGAGTCACCCTGGCAGCGCAGGAGCCCGGGCAGCATCACCTGGCGGGCGCGGCGGCTGCGAGGCTGCAGGTGCACGCTCTGCGCAGCCGGGCTGGAAGCCGGGCCCGCCCCCGCTCCGCCCCGCGCGGCCCCCCACGGCGCACGGCCGCGCACACGTGACTGGGCCAAGATGGCGTCGCTGGGTGCCCTATTCATCTTAGCTGCAGCTCTTCTGCCCTGGTCCTGCCAAGCTCGAGCGCTGGGCAATCTTGACCCGCCCGCGCCGCTGCCGCTGGTGATCTGGCATGGGATGGGTGAGTGCGTGAGGGCAGAAGCAAAGGGTTTGGCGACTTTCTCCCAGCGTAGGTTCGCGACTGCAAAGTGAGCGTGAGGAGGGCGGGCACAGCGCTTCCACAGCACCCGACCGGCCCAAGGTTAGGCTCTGGGGAGCTGCTCTGCTCGGGGAGAAAGGGAAGGAGCTAGCCGCTGGCAGAGGGCTGAGCGCGGCTTCGGAGTTTCACGGGGAGTCAGGCTGGTGTGTGCCTGCTGCGCGCGCACCTGTCCCTTTGCTCTTCACACCTCGACCGGTGATTTGTTAGGCACCTGCGTTTCATTTATATCTTTAACGTGGAGTGAGCACCCATCAGATGTGAGGCTACAGCAGTGAACAAAACAGAGTAAATTCGTTACCCACTTAGAGCTTACTTTCCAGTGAGAGAGACAGACTAAAGAAATAAGTAAAACGTGCATGTCAAATGGTGATAATTGCAACGGCGAGAAAGCGGGGTGAGCGGGGGAGGCGGGCAGGGGAAAGGGGATGGAACGCACTTGTATAGCAGAAAGTCAGGAAAGCATTAACTGAGAAAGTGACATCGCAGCAAAAAATCCGAAGTGGGTAGAGAAGATGTCATTTAGATATGTAGTAGAAAGAACAGCAAGTTCAAAGGCCCTGAAGCAGAAGTATATCCTGTAAGTTTAAAGAACAGCATTCAGAACAGGGGTTGGAACTTAGAGAGCAAGGGGAAGAGACTAGAGGTTTAAATGAGACAGAGGGGAAAATAAAATAAAGTAAATGAGAGGAAGGGTTGAGTGTAGTTAGACTAATAGAGACTGGCTAGAGTGAAATAGAAACTTTTTGGGCAGTGAGTGACACGATCTGACTTATGTTTTAAAATGATCACTCAGAGTGTCCTATTCAGAATAGACTGTAGGAGGACCAGGGCCAGTTGTAGGAAGACAGGTTAGGAAGTTATTGCAGTGACTTAAACAAGAGGTAATAATGGCTTGGAGCTGTGTAGGAGCAAAAGAGGTGTAGGGAAGTGGTCAGAGTTTGGATATATTTTGAAAATGGAACCTGTGGGATTTATAAGTGGCATGAGAGAAAGAAGCCAGAGACAACAGGTTTGGGCCTGGAGAACTAGAAGAATGGTTTCCTTTTTTTTGTCTTTTTGAGACAAGCTATGCATTTGAGGCAGGCCTTGAGCTCACTTTGTAGCCCAGGCTGGTCTCGAACTTGCAACGATCCTCCTGCCTCAGCTTCCCAAGTGCTGTGATTACAGGTGTGTGCCACCACACCCAGATGAGAACTAGAAGGATGGAGTAGTCATTTTACCAAGCTTGGGGAGCCTTAGGGTGGGCCAACTTGGGGTGGAGGGTAATGGAGAGTCTGCTTTGGGGTTTACTGGACTTGAGATCTTTGTTACTCCTGAGTGATGTCATAGAGACATCTGAATGTACACATTGGAGATTTAAGTTTGGAAGCCTTGGGCATCTGGCTAGCATTTGCGGCATTTAAAGACTGGCAAGATCTCCTGGGGAGTGAACATTGGCAGGGTACTGAGCTCTGAGGCCTTTAAGCATTTGGAGGTAGCGAAGATTGAGAGGAATTAGCAAAAGAGACAGTGACAGGACACTCTGAGGGGTGAAGGGAAGTCAGGAGGATGCAGTGTCAGGGAAGCCAAATAAAGAAAAAAAAAGTTTCAAAAGAAAGAGATCTGGGCTTGGTTGTGTATACCTGTAATCCCAGCTACTTTGCAGGTGTTGGCAGTAGAACCGTAAGCTCCAGGCCAGCCTGGGAAACTTGGCAAGAACCTGTCTGAAAATTAAATTTATTTTTGTTGTTTTGGTTTTCTTGAGACAGGGTCTCACTGTGTAGTGTAGGCAGGCCTTGAACTCAGCATGTAACCCAGGCTGGCCTCAAATTTGCAGTGATCCTCCTGCCTCAGCCACATGAATGTTGGGATTACAGGTGTGCATCACCACACTGGCTTCAAAAATAAAAGGGGGCAGGGATGGGAATGTAGCTCAGTGGTGGAGCACTTGCCTATCATGTGCAGCACTCTGGGTTTGATACCCAGTGTATCAAAGGAAAAAAAGGATGTTGCTGCTCCATCATGTGAACTGATTATTGTATTTAGTCATATGAAGATCCTTAAACATCTGGACAAAAGCAGTTTTGGGGAAGTGATGAGAGTCATAGCTGTGCTGCGTATGGTGGTGCATGCCTGTAATCCCAGCATTTTGGGAGGCAGAGGCAAGAGGATCGACATGAGTTCGAAACCAACCGGAAGTACATAGTGAGACTCTGTCTCAAAAAAACAAAACAAAAAAAGAGAATGAGAGCTGTACTGAAATGGGTTAAAGAAAAACATTCAGAGGGGAGTGAGAGCCAACAAATACAGACAACTCTTTCAAGACTGTTTCAGGCTGGGAGTGAGGTTGGGAGGATGCTAGATAGACGCTCTGTGCTCTCCTCGTGCTCAGAGTCCATGCACAGGAGAGGCAGCAAGCAGCAAGCAGTCACAGTTGAGTGTAGAGAATGTCTTCAGGAGAGAAACACAGATTCTTTCGGCCATAGCTTTTCCCTTGTTAAGCTGGTTCTGAGGCTTCCTCTTAGAATGAAACTGGGATAATTAAATTCAAAATTCCGACGGGGAGAACACCGGATGTGTGGCACACGCCTGTAACCCCAGCACTTGGGAGACTGAGGAAGGAGGATTGCTGCCAGCTCCAAGGCCAGCCTGGGCTGCACAGTGAAACCCACAATGAAATCCAAAAAAGAAAGAGAAATGATCCCAGCCTGTTGCCCCACTCAGTGGCCAGTTTGTTCCGGGTTCTTAGTTCTGATTTCTTGACAGGAAAAGGAACAAGTCGGACTAGGATGAGGCAGGAGGCATCTAGAATGCAGAGTAAAGAGGAAGTTGCTCCTAAACTGTGCCGTTTGGGAGCAGCACTTGCACAAATTTACGTTTTGTTTTCCTAGTTCTGGCTCCGAAGAGAATTCTTGGAGTCTCTTTCCACAAGTGCCTCTTACAGTAAAGGAGGGGAGTGTGCATCAGTGCTTTTTTATTTTAAATGGGGCCCCTAAAAATCAGTGCCCCAATTATAACTTCTGGTCTTCTTTTTTTTTTTTTTTTTTTTTTGGTAGTACTAGGGCTTGAACCCAGGGACTTCAGAGTGGTCCTCAGCCCTTTTTATTTTGAGGCAGGATATCACTGATTTGCTAAATGGCCCAGGCTGGGCTTTGTGATCATCCTTTCTCAGCCCCCAGCGTGCTAGGATTACAAGTTTATGCTACCAGGCCCGGCTTCTTATGAGCTTTTGAAGTTTGTTACTGCTCGATAAACAGGAGCTAAGCAAAAAGTGTTTTTATCTGTTTTTTAAATTTTAAAATTGTAGGGGCTGGGGATTTAGCTCAGCGGCACAGCGCCTGCCTGGCAAGCGTGAGTTCGGTTCCCGGTACTGGAAAAAAACAACAAAAAAAATTTTTTTAAATTGAAGTTAAATTCTTTTTGGAGTACACAATCCAGTAACATTGAGTATATTCAACTACTACTTGCCTCTCATTTCAAAATTTCTCAACACCCCAGAAAAAACATCCACACACATTATTGCATTCAACCTCCTACTGCTTGCTGATAACTTGCAGCCTACTTTTTGTCTCTGTGAAGTTGTCTTTTCTGGACATATGTGTCTTATGAAAGGTATCACCTTTTGGTAGTGACCTTTTGTTTGGGGCTTATTGCACTTGACATAATGTTTTTAAATTCGTTTTTGGTTTTGTTTTTTGAGCCGGGGTCTCACAATATAGTCTAGGCTGGCTTGAACTTACCATGTAGCCCAGGCTGGCCTTCAACTTTTGTGAACCCCCTGCCTCAGTGTGCTGAGTGCTGGGGTTATAGGTACAAGCTACCACACCCGGCATGGATACTCTATGCATTCTGGATGTTAAAGTCAGATACATGTTTCGCAGATATCTTTTCCTATTCTGTGTGTTATCTTTTTACATTCTTGATAATACCCTTTGAGAGACATTAACAAGTAATGTTATTTTGATTAATGGGTTTCCTTCATTGTTTTTGTTGGCTAGGAGACAGCTGTTGTAATCCCATGAGCATGGGCGCTATTAAGAAAATGGTCGAAGAGAAAATACCCGGAATTTACGTTTTGTCTTTAGAGATTGGGAAGAACATCAAAGAGGTAAGCATTTGGCAGCTCTGTTCCTTGGAAGGCTCACTTGCTGGTTTCCTAGAATGTTACTACCAGGGTGCTTCAGCTTGCATTTCTAGCAGCAAACGAGTCATTGGTACCTTCTCTCCCTTGTAGTGCATGAGGGTGTCAGCCTACGTGAGCTCACTTCTAGGGGAGATGCCACTGGCTGCTTTCGGTCCTGTCATTCACTTCTCTGGCTCCTTTTTAGGACATGGAAAACAGCTTCTTCTTGAATGTCAATTCCCAAGTAAGGACAGTGTGTCAGATTCTTGCTAATGATCCTAAATTGCAGCAAGGCTACAATGCTATGGGATTCTCGCAGGGAGGCCAATTTCTGTAAGTACCAGAATTAATCCTCTGCCCTGTCTTGTTTTTTGGCAGTACTGGAACTTGAACATAGGTTATGCATACCAGGCAAGTGTTCTACCACTGAGCAACACCCCTCGTCTGAATCACCCAGGCCAGCCTGAAACTTGTGGTCCTCCTTTCTCAGCCTCCCAAGTAGCTGGGATTACAAGCATGTGCCACTGTGCCTGGCCGCTACTCTGAACTCTTGGGATCCTCCCCGTCTTAAAAAGGAAATGATTCTAAAAACCCCTGTGTAGAAACCTTTATGGAGCTTAATTTATTTCCTATGAAAAAATGAAGTTTGGGTTTGACCATATCAGAGGAAAGTCCCAGAACTTCCTCTTTGGCTTTGGGGAACTGCAGTATATTGTGTAGTTTAATCTGTAGGGCTGATTTTGGGTGACGCATTTACATATGACAGTCAGATGATAAATCCATTTCATTTCTCCAGGAGAGCAGTGGTTCAGAGATGCCCATCGCCTCCCATGACCAGTCTGATCACATTTGGAGCGCAGCACCAAGGTAACTTTGACCCCTGTACTTCCCCTTCTCTGTGCCAACCCACATGGCCACATTGTTTTGTTCCTTTGTTTGAGACAGGGTCTTGCTATGTAGGGCAGGCTGGCCTTGAGTTCACTGTGTAACCCATGCTGGCCTCGAACACGCAGTGATTCTCCAGCCTCAGCCTCCCAAGTGCAGGGATTATAGGCATGCACCACCATACCTGGCCACATGTGTGACCACTTTGGCTTTTAACAGTAAGTATAGAGCTCTATTTGCTTATAGGTCAACCATTCTTTAAAAGCCAGCGTTGATGGGGACGCAGGAGAGAAGCAGCCTCCCAGAGCCCTCTGACTGCAGGGGAGTCAGTAAGTTGTTGTCTCCTCTCCAGTTGAATGGGCAGGGTTTCAAGGAGGTTGGCTTTTTGGGTGGCAGCACCTTAGCCAGCGAGGTGTAGCGGGGGTGCGATCATTGCTCGTTGAAAGAGCTCATGGAGGAGCGATGGTTGTGGCTGCACAGCAAGTGGCAGTGGAGGACTTTAGTGGCTTTTCTTGTTTCTGACATTGGTGCTGTGCTGTTGAACTTAGGTGTAGGCAAACAATTGTAAAATTTTTTTGTCTGTAAATTTAACAGTAGAGACTAAACCCTTTGAAAAGTACCAGGTTTTCTGTTCAGACAGAATCACGTATTTTGGGGGAAAGGGTATGTCCTTGGGATAGAATTTTCTCTCTCTCATCATGGTTTTAAGTGTTAGCAGGCATGGATTGTCAGGAAATTTGGGTTCACCCAGTTCATTGTCACTCACAGGAAAGGCAGTATATCTTAGATCCCTTTCACAAATGGGGGCAGCTAAAATATGGCCCTGCCCATCTTATGGAAATTTTTCAGAATTGAAATAATAGGAAAATACTTTATACAAGTAGAAGTATTATGCAAACACAGGGTGGTAAAAGCAGTTTATCATTTGTTCAACAAACATTTGTTAAGAGACAGACTAGTGGTTGTGATAGTTTTCTTTTCCTTTTTTTTTGAGTTTTTTTTTGAACCGGGAATCAAACTCAGGATCTCATACTTGCCAGGCAGGCACTGTGCCACTGAGCTATATCCCTGGCCCGCGTTTCTTTTTTTTGAGCTCTTGAACTCATTATGTAGCCCAGGCTGGCCTTCAACTCTTGCCTCAGCCTACCCTACTAATTGCTGGGATTATAGGTATGTGCCACCACGCCTGTCTACTACACCATTTTATGCAAGGGACTTGTATATCCATGGATTTTGGTGTCCTTTGGGACTTCTGGAACCAGTTCCTCTTGGATACCCAGAGATGACTGAATATTTATAGGAGCCAGCCTATGAGCTTGTACCTGACAGAGGGGCAATGAAGATGAAAAGCAAAGAGACACAGAATTAGGTTAAAATGTGGGAGGTTAGGAGCACTTGTCTTCTTTTGACAAAGAGCCACAAATGCCTAGCACACCAACTTTATTCATTCAGACACGGGTATAAGCAACTAGAGTAAAACAGGATTCATCTGCCTCCCACCATCATGGTACATGTCCAGGTAAACAACAGGACCTCAGCCTTTTTTCCTTTTCCCAAGCATGTCAGCACACACTCACACCACCTTTCTCCTTAGTGCTCACAGAGGAGGCCAATTAGGCCTTTAATCTTCTGATCTGGCCTCCCACAAGTATTCGTAGAACTAGCTGAGGATGCTGAGGATGAAACTATTACTAGGGGGAGGGGAGGGAAGGGAAGGGGGTGGGGAATGCCTGGAATAGCTTACACGGCTATGACTTCCGTAAGTCAAGGCCTGTGAGCAGAAATGCAGCCAGCCATATGCTGTCATGCAGAATCGGCACAGTGTAGATGGAGCAGGGGCAGCACCCCCAGCCGCAGACTGTGGGAGCACCAGGAGGAAGTGGGTTACGTTGTTAGATTTTGGGGTTTGGGGAAGAGCTGAAGGAGATTAGGGCCTTGATCGTGCCCATTTTTATTTGTCCCAGTGCCTTTAACCCAACAGGTATTTGATGTCTGATTATTGATGGGTGAATATTTATCTTTTCCCACCATAGGTGTTTTTGGATTCCCTCGATGCCCAGGAGAGAGTTCTCACATCTGTGACTTCATCCGAAAAACCCTGAATACTGCCGCTTACTCCAAAGTCGTTCAAGAACGGTGTGTATGTTTGCTGCCAGGACACAGACCTGTGTGAAAACACCATGCTCAGATTCATGCCAACAGTGACTCTAGGAGTAACTGCTGGTGATATTCAAATAACGTGTCTTTTATAATTATATCTGCATTATCTGCTCAATTTTAAAATTATTGAAACCTAAAACTGGTCTACACTTCTATTCTGTTCTAATTCTTGCCCATATGCCCTAGAAAAACCCATCCTTCTCTTTCTTTGGATTTCATTGTTTTGTGGACTAAAACACAACCCTCGGTAACTTGAATGATGTTAGTGATGATAAATGAACAGCCAGTGAGGGTGAGGAGTGACGGCTGAATCCTGGCTAAAAGTGGTAGATTGATGTGTCTATCTTCCCTTCTTTCTTAAACCTTAATAAAATAGTAGAAAAAGAATTAAAAAGGTATAAACCCACCAGGGTAAAGAACAAAAGAAGAGTTAAGAGATAAAAGATGTCAATATGTTTTTGAAAGAGAAAATAAAAGAAAGTATGAAATTGTTTTAGCAAAACAGGGGAATTTGAAGCCTTCCCGTCTGTAGAGGGCAGCACTGCAGGAAGGAAAGGAAGCCGATTCCCCTTCTCCAGCTCCGAGAGGGCTCAGGAATTAGGGCTGGTAAGATGCTTTGGAAGGTGGAGACAGTGGAACTGGAAGCAGGACTGTGGTTGGACTCCGCAGTTCTCTGTGTATCCCAATGATGACTCTTCTTCCACCTGACAGGAGAAGCAAAACCAATTTTCTGGAGCAACTTACTTAGAGAAGCTCCAGGCTTAGTGCAAGCAAGGAAGTGTGGTGAGTTGCTGCCCTGAACAGACTCGTCCCCTGAGCTCCTGCTCAGTCTCCAGAGTGAGAGCAGCTAGAATTATTCCCTGCTAGGCTGAGTTCACTGGACTCCTGTGTGGAAAAACTAACTAGAGAAAAGACTTTGAGATAAGTCGTTGGAATCCTCCCATCAGTCTGGACCCCTACTGATTACCATATACTGAAGCCAGCAGTACATCAGCTCTGCCCTAAGAGCCACTACTGCATGAGGCGCTCCAGTCAGCCTTGCGCCTGGATTAAATGTGAATGCTGAGTCACAGACCCCAGCAAGAGAGACATTCTAAAATGAGCAACAAGTAAAAAAGAACTTGGAAAAAACAGATGGCAACTGCAGAAAAAAACTGGGAAAAAAAAAAGCCTATGTATATGGCCCTCCAGATCTTCAGGTTCCAGTTCCATGGAGTCATACAATCTCTAGTAAAAATATTTTTAAAAATATGTCTGTAGTGAACCTGCATAAACTCGCTAGAAAGCAAGGTACAGACCTTCATAATCTGAGGGGAGATAATTTCCAGCCTACAATTGTGTAGATGTAACCCCAAGAAACTGTCACGTGTGGAGAAAATAAAGCTACTACATTTTCAGACATGCAAAAAAATGGCAAAATGACTTCTGTGCCCTCTTTCTAGGGTTCTCTTTGAGAGCCTCAGTTCTATCACCATCTAGCAGTGTGGCACTGGGTATCTTAAAGTCTCATTTTCTTCCACCTTAGTAACTAATATACTCACCTGTGGGCCTGATGTGAGGATTAAATAAATTGGGTGTAAAGCATTTAGTGTAGTGCTCAGTTTATATTAAGTAGGTAGATTTTTGTTATCACTGGAGGTGGTGCGTTCAAAATACAGCATGGACTGCTATTGGGAGGCTTCAGGCAAAAAGATGGCATGGCCTGATAGATGTCTTTGCAGTGTTCCAAGTGAGCGTCGGCCATGGTTTGGTCAATAGAGTAGAGACAGTGAGGTGGAGAGAAGAGGAATGATTTGAAATCTGTTTCTCGACCTTGTACCTGATGAGACTTTGAGCTGGGTTAACGCTCAGCACTTGGCACATAGTTTCCATGGGAAGTTCATTCAGAGTTCTCAGCAGCTGTGCACAGATGTAATTTTAGGCCACCTCATCTTTTAGAGTGGTTTTTCCTTTTAAAAATGCATTTGAGCCAGTGTAGTGGCACACACCTATAATCCTAGCACTCAGGAAGCTGAGACAGGAGGATTGCTGTGAGTTCTGTTATTGTTTTTTAGATTTAGTAAGTAAACAGTTGATGTAGAAAATGATGTTTATTCTAAACAGTATACATTTGATATTTTACTATTATTTCATTTTCCTGCTAAATGCACATCATATAATAGGAAGCTCATGACAAAGTAGGAAGACAAGAGACATGAAAAGTATGGCCTGCCAAACAGGAAAAAAAAAACTAAGCACATATGCTATCAGTGTGAGACTTGTGTATGCAATATGCTGTTGTCTTGTGTGAAGACGGCTGTAAAGGTGTGATAATTGAAGCAAAGGTTATTTCTGTGGTAGAGTTTGTTTCTATTTCATTGTAGTTCAATACACTTTGTTTTTTTTGTTTTGTTTTGTTTTTGTCTTTTTGAGACAGGATCTCACTATGCAGTTCAAGCTGGCCTTCAGCTAACTTTGTAGCCCAGGCTGGTCTCGAACTCACAATGATCCTCCTGCCTCAGCCTCCCTAGTGCTGGGATTACAGGCATGTGCCACCACGCCTGGCCATTGTAGTTCACATAAGGAATTTATTTCTGCTGTTATTCTTACTATTATTTTTTGTCTTTTTGAGGTTTGTTTTGTTTTGCTTTTGTCTTTTTGAGATAGGGTCTCACTATGCGATTCACTCTGGGCATGAGCTCACTTTGTAGCCCAGGCTGGTCTCAAACTCAAGACGATCCTCCTGCCTCTGATTCCCAAGTGCTGGGATTACAGGCATGTGCCACTATGCCCGGCACATTGCTATTATTTTTTAGATCTTTTTTGGGGCGGGGGGGGGTACCAGGAATTGAACTCAGAGCTGTGTGCTTGCCTGGCAGGCACTGTGCCACTGAGCTATATCCCTGGCTCAATTTTTTAGATCATGTAAACAGGTAAACAGTTGATGTTGAAAATGTTGGTGCTTATTTTATCCTTGTTAAGTGTACATTAACATAATAAAACTAATAAAATTAAAAGTAATAATTCATCAATAGAAGTATTTCTAAAAAATGTGGGCATTATATACCTCCCATAATGCTCCTTTAAACAAAATTTGAAGAGGCTGGGGATTTAGCTCAGTGGCACAGTGCCTGCCTGGCAAGCATGAGGTCATGAGTTTGATTCCCGGTACTGGAAAAAAATAAAATAAATAAAATTTGGCATTAAGCTGGGCGTGGTGGTACACACCTGTAATCCCAGCACTCAGGAGGCTGAGGCAGGAGGATCGGTTTCAAGTTCAAGGCCAGCCTGGGCTACAAAGTGAGCTCAAGGCCAGCCTGAATTGCATAGCAAGACCCTGTCTCAAAAAGACAAAAAAAAAAAAAATTGGCATTAGGACTTGCCTTGTTAGATATGTTGCACTTGGCCCCTACCTGTCTGTGGTGTGTTTTGTTTAGGGTGCTTTTGGGTACAACAGGTTTTTTGTTTTGTTTTCTTGTACTTCTGGAGATGAAACCCAGAGCACTGCACACACTAATCACATGCTCTACCCCTGAGCTACACCCTCAGCCCCAGATTTGTTTTTTAATAGCTTTATTGAGATGTAATTCAAATATTTACAGTTCAGCCATTTAAAATACGTAATTTAATGTCCTTTGGTATATTACATTATTAATTTTTTAAAGTTATGGTAAGAGATATCCTAAGGTCTGCCCTTTTTGTTATTATTGTTGTTTTGTCTCACTGTATAGATCAGGCTGGCTTTGAACTAACAGTGATCTTCCTGCCTCAACCTCCGAAGTGTTGGGATTAGAGTCATTTGTCACCATGCCTGGCAGTTTTTCAGTCTTTCTGATTGATGCATAAAGCTATTTTCCTTTTAATATTTTTCTTCCCCTTTTTTTCTAATTTTTAAAAAGTTTTGTTTTTCATTCGTGTGCTTTTTATCTACTTGGATGTTCTGTGCTTGAGTCTGTTTCTGGGTTATTCTGTGCAATTGATTTATTTGTCTATCACTGCTCCATTGTTTTACTTACTGTAGTAACTTTTACCTAACTCTTCTAGTCTTGGGAGTTCTTGGGCTTTTCTTGTTTCATCTGAATTTTAGAAGTAGGTTATTATCAGATTCCATCACAAATCATCTGGAAGGCTGGGGGTGTGTATAGCTCAGTGATAGAGCACTTGCCTAGCATGTACAAGGCCCTGAGTTCAATCCCCAGTGCACTGCCGGAAAGAAAAAAATCCTGGGATTTCAGTGAGAATTCCTTAGTGTTTCAGTGTCACCTCAGCAAGTCTTCCTGTGCACTTTTGCTCTCCTTGTGCCCTGGAGCAGCAACTCCCCTGTAAACTGTACCCTCCTCGGATAGCTGGCATATCTTAATTTTTACAGACTTAGTGAGGCAAAATATTTTTTATTCCAGCCCAGTTCTATGGGGCACATGACAGCGCTCTGTACATCCATATACAACAGACAACAGCGTAGTGGTAAAGACTGGAGCTAGGCTGCCTCTGGCTCTGTGTCTCTGTGCAGTATGACACAGGCTGAGCTGAAAGTGCCTCATTTGCAAACATTTGGATGGTAATAGACTCTTATGGAGTCAGATAGGATTAAATAGGTTATATGAATAAAATACTTAGAGTAGACCTGGTAAATGGGAAGTGCTGTAGAAGCCACATTGTTCTCTCTAAGCCACATGGCTTAGGGCAGGCTCAGGTGGCAAAGACTCGTCTCAGTGGCCGTGGCCTGTGGCTGGACAGCTGGCCTTTCTCGTGCTTCAGTGTCGCACATTGCCAGGTGTGTGGACTCTGGTTGAGGCTCTTCGCTTACCTTCATTGCAGCTCTGTAGCTCAGGGAGCATTGCTGAGCCTCTCCAAAGCGCCCTTCAGTGGTTTGTGAGTTGATGCGAATACAAACTGCTTCTACTCTGTGTTCCTCCTGAGGAACTTCTGCCTCCCTAGCACCCACTCTAGTCCTCCTCCAGCCCTTAGCCGTCCCACGTGTACCAGGCTTTTTACCAAACAAAATATCCCTCCTGCTTCCTCCCTCCCCTTCTTAGCTTTTCCTTCTCATGTGAAAAAGTAGCTGATGACGACTATCTTCACTCTTTCCTTCTATTAGGCCTCCCTACTGCAGTTCTGGGTCCTGGGTCCTGGCCTAGTATTCGCTTCCTTACCTTGTTTACTTGAGTGGTGATTGGCTACATCTGAAAGGCGCATGAGCTCAGCGCTCCTGACTTTTCAGCATCAGGTGTTATCCCCCCTGCCCTCCCCCCACCCGCCGCAGCCCTGCCCTGTATGGGGATCAAACCCAGGACCTCCTCTGTCTTGTGAACTTTTATAGATAGAAGTCTTGCTTCTTTTTATTTTTTGTTTAAAGAGACATGAGAGGGCCAAGGATATCACTCAGCGGCACAGTGCCTGCCTGGTAAGCATGAGGTCTTGAGTTTGATTCCTGGTACCAAAAAACAAAGCAAACAAAGCAAGAATTTATTAGAGATAGATGTGGGATGCACTCAAGAACAGGTGCTCAGAGAAATGAGACACAGTACACTCAGGAACCCAGAGTCAGAACTGCTCAAGGGAGCAGCTGTGCTGTTTTCTGTCATGTCCAGAACAAATGTCCTTGTTTCTGGAACATGGCTATTGTAACAACAGATAGGGAAGCAGAAAAAGAAGGTGTACACATAGCTAGGTTTTACTCAAAAATTTACCTCAGAGATCTATATATCTAGGGAAGCTATAGTACACACACAAAGAATTCATAGAGTTTGAAAAATCTGAAAATTTTGCTTAACAAGTACAGTTTGCATCAAGGAAGACAGAGGCCATGCACTACCACCCCCATGTGGTGTTTCCTCTCCCTGGTAAGTAATATCAGAGAGAAAAAATTAAAAGGATTGAGTTTTCTGACAGACGAAAGCCTGAATAGAAAGGAAGGACAAGGAGGGGATTATTGTTTTCTTGGAGAGAGGAAGAAAAAAGCAAACCAGCAGACTCCTTCTTGGTCTGAGTCCATAGACCTCACCAGGTCCCATGGACAGTGCCAGGGAGCACCTGATGGACCACTTGAATCTGCATGGCTAAGGACAGGACCCCAGCCACCCAAAAGGGGAACCGTGCTGTCACATGGAGTGAGCTCATGCCCTATGTCATTTTAGAGAATGAGAGAGACCAAAAGAATAGTTTAGAGAAACTCCCTCAAACTAAATATGTGTAGGTACCCAGATGGCTTTCTCCAGTATGACCTGGAGGCCGGTTCTCTGCAGTGTGTCTCAGCATTGGCTTTCCCATGCTGGGTGCATAAGAAACTTCACTGGAGACTCTGGATAGGGTCTCCATCCTTATTTTGTCATTGGATGAGCAAGATTGTTAAGGGCGCCATCTAACCTGGGCTGGGTGTGGTGCTAAACTAAAGGAACCCCGCACTCACCTCCTAACACATCGTCCTGTTCCTGGTGAGAGGGATCAAGTGCCTCTTGTCTTCAGTGCTTTTATATACAAGCACTCATTCTCTAGGGGCTTAGGAGTCTCTAGCTACTGGGAAAGAAATTTAAAAATACCCCATAGCTGTACAGGAAGAGAAAGGGGAAAGATAAGCTATGCTTCAGCAGCAAAGGGGTTTGGAGAAAACTATGCTTCAGAGAAAAAGTATGCTTCAAAGGGCCAAGAGATTGGGGCAAAATGGCCAAGAAAGAAAATAATGAAATAAGTCTCTTGGCTGGACTTACCAAACCAAAGCTGAGATCTCTGCAGTTTCTATGTCTCTTTTTAGGTCCCTTTGTGGCTGCCAAGATAAATGTCACCAGGTTGGGTCTGGGAGGTCGCCGAGGCTGAAATAAAGCACATACCCACTCTTTTAAAATAAATTCTTAGGTTCCATGACTTCCAGCATAAAAAAAAGAATTTTTAGGGTGCATCAGTAAGAGATAACGAGGCAGATTTATTGGAGGGGAATACAGGGTGCACTCAAGCGGCGTGCGGGTGAGCTCAAAGGAGACACCGCCTTCAACCTATCAGAGGCCGAGGCCTCGGGGTGCCCATGCCCTGGGGCATGCGCCGGGGCATACACCGAGTGTTCAGACTAATAGGCACCGTGGTCACGTCTGTCCCTTTTTCTCCCTGCAGCCTGGTACAAGCAGAATACTGGCATGATCCCATAAATGAGGGGCATACGCCGAGTGTTCAGACTGATAGGCACCATGGTCACGTCTGTCCCTTTTTCTCCCTGCAGCCTGGTACAAGCAGAATACTGGCATGATCCCATAAACGAGGATGTGTACCGCAAACACAGCATTTTCCTGGCAGATATAAATCAGGAAAGGGTAAGTCATCAACCAGTCTCCCGTAGTTAGGCATTCATTTTTCTGCTGGGACATTGAGAACAAGTTAGCAGCAACTATTTACCCAGACTGTCCAGGGAAGAAGCCAGGAGCCAGAAATTTCAGTTTGGGGGAAGCAATGCTCATGAGACTCAGCTTGTTTTAAGGAGGCTGGAGTTCATTTGGCCTCCCCCTTGAAGTCTCTCTCTCCCCCAGTGTGGGAGCTGCAGGACGAGGTCTACAGAGTGCTAGCTGCCTTCTGCGGGGAGCCTTCCTGGTGTGCCCATTAGGACAGATTTTCTCAGGAGAGAGACTTAACTAGAAGAGATACTGCAGAGGGCACTCCTCGTGTTGCAGAAATGGGCATGGTTTGGGGAGGTTTTGGTAAGCTGGATGGCTCAGTTTGTATTTGGATTATCTGGGTGGAGCTTTTGATATTTTATTGAAGAGAGTATTTGAAGGGGAAAAAATCAAATCAAACCAGAAAACAGTATGGAAGAGTATAACAGAACCACCCAGAATTTGCTGTTTATTTTCCCCTGGTGAGAAGCTTTTAACGTACATGGTAGATAACCTGTGGAGTGTGGACAGATTCCTGGTAGCACCTTTTGCCATAGTTGGTGGCATGTCAGTGAGATAGGATGGTCCGGAAGGTTTGGTGAGGACCCTGGGATGGACGCCCAGACTCGGGAGACCAGAGCCCTGAGAGTCTGCCCCCTCTGTTGGAACCTGACAGTACTGATGCTGAGGTCGTGCTGGCCTTTCTTCCAGAGCACCAATGAGACCTACAAGAAAAACCTGATGGCCCTGAAGAAGTTTGTGATGGTGAAGTTCCTCAACGATAGCATTGTGGACCCTGTAGACTCTGAGGTGAGAGACTGCCTGGGCCATAGCATGGAAGGGAGCTGTAGGAGTCAGCAGCGCCATCGTATTGCTGCCTGCTGTGCTAAAGCCTCCCGTCCCCAGCACCAGCCTTTGTAGATGGGTTCTGCGGTCCACAAGTGGGACAGGATTGTAGTCCCCCAGTTCCATTCCAAACTTACATGTAAAAGTATGGGATTACATTGCCTGAGGTGAGGGCCTGTAATTTTAATCCTATTTCAGAGATCTCTATGACCTGAAAAGGTTTAGAATCACTAGCAGAAAGGTCTGCCTTGACTTGGCTTCATCTCCCTGTAGTCCTTCTAGCTTCCCCTCCCCTCACTCCGACTTCATACACTCTCTGATCCAGCTATGTCGTAGCACTTGGCATGTTCCTGGCTTGGCATGTGCTTTCTCTTGCATGTGGCTGGCTTCTCCACCTGACATATTGATAATTATCTGTCAAACATAATTGTCACTTCCTCTAGATGTCATCCTGCTCCAAGCAGAATTTCCTCCCTTTTTTATAGGATTACCAGCTTCTATGAAAGCCCTCCTCATGTTGTCAGATCAGCAGGGCTGGCAACCTGAGGGCTGTGAGCCAGCTCCAGCTGGCCATTTTTGGATAGCTTGTGAACAAAGCATTTTTCCATATTTAAATGGTTGGAAAAAATGCAAAGAATATGTTATGATGTGAAAATTATGTGAAACTCAGATTTCCACTGTCATAAGTGAAGTTTCATTGGGATACAATCATATACATTTTTTTTCTTTTTTTTAGGACAGGAGAGATATTTTTGTTCTTGCAGTAATAAGGATTAAACCCAAGGATTTTGCACTGAACAACTTTCCCAGCACTATTTATTTTTTTGCAACAGGGTCTTGCTAAATTGCCCAGACTATACTTAAACCCGAAGTCCTCCTGCCTCAGTCTCCCAGAGTGCTGGGATTATAGGCATGCACCGCCCTGCCTGACCAGCATACTCATGTTTTACATATAGTCTGTAGCAGTTTTGTGTTATAGGGGTAGTTGCAGCCATATGGCCCTTACAGCCTAAATATTTTGTATCTGGCCTTTACAGGAAAAAATGTTTGCTGACCCTATGGTAGATAGTGAATTGTTTCTATGCTTTGCTAGGCTGGGAGCTTCTTGGGAAAAAGCATCATATACTCACCCTCGAATGGCTAGAGTTCAGCACCGGGATTCTCAGAGTTGGTATACAGTAAAAGCAGCAGAAGTTTTGGAGCAATGCACAGCTCTTGGGAAAGATTTAACTTACACTTTAGGATTGGCTTTTATTTTATTTATTTTGTTTCTTGATGTTTTTGAGATGGGGGTCTTGCTAAGTGGTTCAGGCTGCTTTGTACTCACTGTGTAGCCCATGCTGGCCTTGAACTCAGAGATCCTCTTTCCTCAGCCTCTTTAAGTGCTGGGCTTACAGGCATGCACCACCACACCCAGCTAGGATTGGCTTTGAAATAAAAGTGAGTTAAGACATAGCCTTTAAAACAAAAGACATGCCCCCGCTTCCCCACTCCCCTCCCCCGCCAAGGCAAGGTCTTACCATGTCGTACAGGCTGGCCTCAAATCCATGGTGATCCCTGTGCCTCAGTCTCCCAAGTCCTGGGATTACAGACATGTGCCACCATACTCAGCTCCCATTCTTGCTTGCTATACATAGCTTTATGATGTTCGCTTTGTTGGTAGTCTTTGGTACAAGCCAGTTTCAAATGAGGTCGGCAGTGTATACTGGGTGTCTTTGGTCTGACCTGATTTTTCTTCCTCCTCTTCTGCAGTGGTTTGGATTTTACAGAAGTGGTCAAGGCAAGGAGACTATTCCCCTACAGGAGACCACTCTGTATACAGAGGTAACTAGGAGGGAGACACCTTGGGAGGAGGGTGCTGTCCCATTTGGCTCCTGGTTCCTGATGGTGCTGGGTTCTCAGGTGCAAGAGCCCTGCACTGTCTGCCCCAGGGCACTAGGTGCTCACAAGCTCCTCACTTATGTCTGATGCAAGGCCTGTTGGGCATGGCTCTGGTTTATAGAAATTTACCACATCTTAAGGAAAGACCAGTGTCCTATGACTTCCATGGAAAATCAAGGAAAACATCATCTCTAAAGTTTTCCTTTTAAAGAAAAGATTGGGCCAGAGTGGTGGTGAATGCCTGTAATCCCAGCACTCGGGAGGTTGAGGCAGGATTGTTATGAGTTTGAGGCCAGCCTGGGCTACACAGTAAAACTGTCTCAAAAAAGAAAAAGAAAAAAAAAAAAGGTTGCAACTTGCTGCTGGTTTGGAGGTTCGGTTTGCCACAAATCTAAGAAGCCCCCAGATGAAAGAAAACATGCAAGAAAGGAATACCACTTTATAGCAGTCATAGATGTAGGAGAAGTTCTGCTTTTAAATCAGACCTTGGTAGTTTAGGCGTATAGCTCAGTGGTAAGAGTACGTGGTTAGCATGCTGGTGTCGATCCCCAACATCAAAAATAGATCAGTTAATTCGGTATTGACAAGGGGAATAATTTCTCCTGCAGGAAGGTAAATGGAATTGAGTTTTCTTTAGCACTAGGTCCTATTTCTCGAGAAGTGGCAATTTTCACCACTTTGCTATAGGCCTGCCAAGCCCGAAGGAATTTATATTGGAGATAGACTGTCTCACAAATACACGAGGCTATCACTGGATCAGTCAACTTCCACTAGATTTCCTCCACTAATTCCAGAGGTCATTTTCTCCTCTTAGATTTCTTTCTTGCATTTGGTGTCCCAGCTTAGGTGAGGTTAAAAAAAGCTCGGTTCTGCTAAGAATTCAGGAAATTACAGCTAGAACTTCTTATTGTGAAGGTCAAACTGGTGGTAGCCACAGCAGAAGTGCCATTTTGGCCCTGCCATGGCTGCTCATTTTCCCACCTAGAGGTGGGTTCTGTGGTACCCAGGTTGTGGGTGGCGTTTTCAATTGGAGTATATGGAATTGTTTCAGGTTTGTGATCTAAGGATTGGCCATGTCTTACCTTAAAATGTTACCTAGTTTTCTCCTGACTTTGGCTTGGTCCTACTTTGGCTTATCCCACGCTGTTTTTCAGTTTTATTTGTGGGTTGCCTGTCTGTGGACAAACCTGAAATTAAGGGCTAAGAAAATAACTCAGAAGCTCATGGGCGGCTTTGAGTTTGATCCCCAGCTGGGTACAAAGCAACAAAAAGACTATGACTGTATAGAACAGTCTCAACTGTGCGTACATTTTTAATGCTTAGAAACAGGAGGATGTACCCTTTTTGACATTTTCAACAGTATACCTCTACTTTAATACTGATAGACGAAACTGCATTTTGAGATTATATCTCAAGCTTACGTTGTATTACTTTACTCTAAAACCTTTCATTAAACCTCAATTATGGACTTTCTCTCTGTAGGACCGCCTGGGGCTAAAGGAAATGGACAAAGCTGGAAAGCTAGTGTTTCTGGCTACAGAAGGGGACCATCTTCAGCTGTCCAACAAATGGTTTTATGCCCACATCATACCCTTCCTTGAATGAAGCCCTCACAGTTTATAACAGAGCTCAGAAAGCCCCTAACTCTTCCAAGCCACTTGAAAGTTTTCTTCCTGGCCAATCCTGAGCTCAGATCAGCTTGCAGCTAATCCTTCTCTTCTGTTACCATCTAACATGCCCTACTTGGAAAGATCTAAGATCCGAATCTTATCCTTTGCTGCCTATCACCATATGGTGTTGAATTCAAGTTTAATTAGTTAATAACAAAGGAGATTGTTTTACAACCTTGTGATGTGGTCAAGCTGTCTCAGGAAAAGGAATCTGCTAGGCATCAGTGCCAGAACTGTATCCAGGCCCAGGGGAGACTGAACAAACTAAAGCAGTGGGGTCAGTGGGGGGCGGGGGAACATCTGGCCACATTTGAGGCAAATAGAAGGCCAAGACTTGGGTGTGAGGTACTACATAAATACCATCTCAGCGTTACTGGTGGAGCTTTAACTAGTGCTCAGAAAGGTATTGCTTGGGGTGTTTGTGCGTAATTTAAGTCTGCTTTCTTGAGTCATGTTGCCTTCGATAGTATCTTAGCAATTACTAGGCAGAGCCCACCAGCCCACAATCTTGCCTCTCCAGAGCTCGTTTTGTCTTCTCAGGTAGTGATAAATTAGTTGCTGTTATAAAAGGAAGGGAAGTAGTTTTAAGTGGGGTTGCTTTGGAGCAGAAGCATACATCTTGCGTAACTTAGTACGTTGGGGAAGGGGTGATGAAACAGACGAGGGTGAAAATGAAGCAGCCAGTGTTTCCTGCTCCATCTTTTATTAATCTACCCTTACCATGCACCTAGCAGCCTGGATGCTAATCACTGTGGCTGGCTTTAGCAGAAAAATAGGAGGAATGTAAACAGACCAGGCTTTCTAACCTCTAGCCCTAAAAACCATACTTACCAGCATCCTCCAAACTGATGCTATGTTCTGTGAGGACAAAAATAAAAAAACACCACTTGAAGAGGCAGGAAGCTTGAGGCAGAATGATTGTATGTTCAGTACAACTGGGGCAACTTTTTTTGAGGGTCTGGCTTTGTGGTCCACACTGGGCCTGAACTATGTAGTCCAGGCTGTTATCCAACTCCCAGTGATCCTTTCGCCTCCATCTTCCGAGTCCTGGGATTACAGGTGTGAGCCAACATGCTCAGCTAGCTCAGCTGGGGCAATTTAACAAAACACTATCTCAGAATATAAAGGGTTGAGGATGTAGCTCAGTGTCAGAGTGCCTTCCTAGGATACACAAGGCTCTGGGTTCAATACATAAGACCTCAAAAACAAAAAAGAGTTTAAAGATTATTCCCTACTTCTTTCACCTCTAGGATTAGACTAAGGACTGAGAATTCTCTATGGTTAGTAATGAAACTAACAATTAATCTGCTGCTTCCTACCTTTCTTGAGTATGGAAGTTTTCGCTCCCACCTGAAGACCTGTCAACATGTTTTGGATGGTTTTTTTTCTTTTGTCTTTTTGAGACAGGGTTTCCCTATGCAGTTCAGGCTGGCCTTGAGCTCACTTTGTAACCCAGGCAGGTGTCAAACTTGAAACAATCCTCCTGCCTCAGCCTCCCGAGTGCTGTGATTACAGGCGTGCCATCAGCAAATTCTGGGTGACTTCTATAGAGTGCCAGTTTGGAAATAATCAAGCTGTTTTCATCAAAGTACTGCAGACTCAGTGGTGCAAGCACCTGCCTAGCAAACGCCAGGTCATGAGTTCGATTCCTGATACCGCAAAAAAAAAAGTTTTGGGAACTGGGGATATAGCTTAGCGGCATAAGCGCCTAACTAGCAGGCGCAAGGTCGTGAGTTCGATCTCTGGTACCGCAAAAAAAAAAAAAAAAGGAAGTACTGCACAATTTACCCTTTTTTTTCTCTCTCAAGTGTCAAAAGATATGAATTAAGGGTAAGAACTGGGGAGGGGTATGAAAATAATTTTATGAGATTGTCTAAAATAAAGAGTAATTTCTCATCCTGGGTGTCATTTTTCTTTTCAATATTTTTACATCGTTGTATAGAAAACAGGTAAATAACACGTTTGGTATTAACTTTATTCTATTTTCTGTATAACTTTAAGTACATAAAGGTTTATTTCCACAGGCCTCAGGAAATGGGCAGAAGTCACAGGACAATCTCTCTTCCCACAAAAAGGTTGCATATTTTGTCCTACAGGGGGGAAAACTGAAACATTAGCAATGCTGAGCAAGGTTCTTACATAAATCAAGACCTAAAACCAGTCTGTAGTGATGGGTTTAGTTCTCAGATGCCTGGACAGAAGCCCTAAGTTATTCAATGTGACAGGCAAAAGGAGGCAGTACAGACAGGTGAGAGGCACCTAGCAGGGAGAAGGAATGCTGGACTCCTTGGAATGGCATGTTGTCTTTTAAAGTTGTCTCTGTTGGAAGGTGTTGTGTAGGAATCCCAGAGAGAGAGGGTCCCAGACTCCTTGAACTGGTCTGGATGAGGGCACTGCTGCTGCAGCTATGGTAGTACCAGCAATCTCAAGGTTGAGTCAGACCCAGGATGGAATGCAGAATAAAGGAATGCTTGTAGGAAGCACATTTGCTTGGAATGCTAGGCAGCCAAGCTTCAGCCTTTAATCCAGTATAACCCTTGCCTCACTTATGAACCGTGAAAAATTAGTTTGTACCACCCCTTGGAATCTCACTAGCTTCTACTACCTCCATGCTCATTGTTAGAAAAAGGTGAGTATGCACATTTTAATCTGTTAGTTCCTGGGACTGTCATACTCTTCCCAAAGGACTGACTGTTGGTCAGATAACCCCAAATGCTGAAAGCTAGAATGCACAAGTCCAGGTCTGCAGATCCTTAGGGGTGGAGTGGTGGTGTGGCTGCACTGACGTGAAGAGGCACCTTCCTGCAGAAGATGAGCTGACCTGCGATCCCACCCCAAATCTCAGCCTGAGGTATATTTCAGTGAAGGCAGGTAGCTGGGCTTCTCAGAGCAGAGAAGCAGTTTAAGAGCAGAAAGGTAGAGGAAATCTAGAAAAGAACCGTCTCGATCGATTTATCCCATGGTGTGAAGGGAGAGGGCGAAGGACCCACTGGCACTTTGCTTATCCCGCGATTTCTGTCACTGTGGTGACCAACTTCTGCCCATTCCATAGGGTCTTGAACTGCTCAGGAACTGGGAACTCATTCTGTAAATAAAGAAAATAGGCTGAAATCTAGGCTAGTCAGCTGGAGCACTGAATCGCACACTTCTTTCAATGCTTATTTCAAACAGCCCATCTGACCTGTGACCTTGGCAGACGGCTCATGGGGACCATGCACAGTACAGTGCCAGTCTCGCAGGGTGCTAGGACTTTCATTCCTTTTTACTGTTTGGTTTTGGGAGACAAGGTTCTGCTAGATCACTCAGGCTGGCCTCAAACCTGCTATGTAGCCCTTGTTGGGCTAAACTCACAATCTTGCCTCAGGCTGCTGAGTGCTAAAATTACAGTCCTGTACCACCAGATCTGGCTGGGGCGCTCATTCTTTTTTTTTTGGCTAGCCTGAGCGCAACTTAAGAGAGACAAAAATTGCCTCCTCTGGAGTTGTACTACGTGGGATTACCTTGCTTCTGTATACAATATTTTGCTTTTTGCATGCACTGTTAGGTTTTACCTACTGAGTGCCAAATATCCACCAAATAGCTTTTTCCAGTGCAAGAAACTAAGAAACTTACAAAATCACCGCCTTCTGTAGGGATGAGGATGTTCATTTCAGAAGATTTGGCACTGACTATCTCACAATCCAGGGAATTCTTGCTCAGGTAAACGTGGCAGCCATCTGTTTTGTTAATGGAAATGGTTGGCACTTTACCCATTACCTGCAGAGAAAAACCAAGAAAACTGAGTCCCAGCTGGCGGGGAAGACAGTTGCAGGAGAAGCTTTCACTGTTTCACATGATTCACCAACAATATGAAAAGCTCCCAGGTGCACAACAGATACTGAATAGCGGGGGCAGGTTTGGATGTAGTCGGAAAGAGTTCCCTTAAAGAACCAACTCCTCCTCTGCCACATCCAAAGCAGCTCATCTTACAGACTATAGAATCAGATTCCTGCCAAAGTAACACCTGCGGGTCTGCTGTCTCTTTCAATTAATTCCTCAGGGACCAAAAGAAGGACCAACATATCAAGTTACCTGAACTTTGACATCTCTACTATTGATTATCTCCACAATGCCCACCACATCGTCAAATACCAGACCAAGTTTCTTACAGTTATCTAGGAGAAGAAAGAAAACAGGTCAACAGTGTGACTTTAAAGGAAGAGTAACATATTTAAGCCTCTTTAGGAAGATGGCTCTAGCCCTCTTAGGCTTTGAGCAGAACCTGCCTAGGATGGCAGCAAAAGCTTACCTACTATAATGGAGTTAATTTTGCCCTTGATTTGCAATGTTGTGTTGACACACTTGAATAAGTAAGCCACCTGTTTCAACTCTGTGTTATCAATCACCAGGTTAGAAACATTCTCCTGGTTTTCCTGTTAAAGAAACAACTCCAGATTCTTATCACAAAGTACAAACCAACAGAAATCACAGATTATCCCCAAACACTTTTTCTTACACTTTAAGCCAAAACCCTCCACTTATTTGTCTGAGCTGTTTAGATCCCTTGTTCCCACTCCTTCCTCCTGTCCAGGTATTTTTAACTCACCACTCTCCACTTCTTGCCCTCCAGTTCAAGGAGAGCAGGTTCCTTCTTTGTGGCTGGTTTGGCGGATGGACTGGTCTGGGGTTTAGGTGCAGAAAATGGTTTGGGGCCGCTGCGTACTGGACCACTCTGAGCCTTCAGGGCAGGATTCTTGTGAGTCTTCATATCATCAGATACATGCTTCAGGGCTGTAAGAACAACAATTAGCTTGTTCCTGTCCTTCATACCAAGGCTGAGGCAATCACCAATTCTGATTATCATAAACTGATCTGCATCAGAAAATTCAAAGCAAAAACTTAATATTCCCTTGAAAGCCACTCTGAAGAAATACTTTTATAATTTCCCTTCTCACCCAGGTTGTCTTCTTTTTTTTTTTTTTTTTTTCGGTACCGGGGATTGAACTCACGACCTTGCACTTGCCAGGGAGGCGCTTATGCGACTGAGCTATATCCCCAGCCCCTCACCCAGGTTGTATACATCGTTCAAATTTTAAAAAAGTAAAAGAACATGTCTGTGTTGGGGTATGGGAAGGGAGAAGAGAATGGATAAGTAAATGCACCAAAAAAAAATCTATAAAGGGGGCTGGGGATTTAGCTCAGC
>NW_004955452.1:17500425-17524721 GCF_000276665.1 Chinchilla lanigera | reverse complement strand
AAAAAAAAAAAAAATCTATAAAGATATGTACCAAATAGAGTATATACTCTTAAAGTATGTATGTAGTTTTTAGAGCAACATAGAAAGAATATGATAGTAAAAAAAATTTGGTTAAAAAAAAGCTCACCCACAGCTAGTCCTCCTCTCCAACCTCAGTGTTGGCATTTGAAAAACTCTAATAATTTTTCCCACTCATTTTTATCTGGTAACTATATGTACTTAATAAATTTGGTCTAACCAATTCTTAATACAAATTTTCTGATGTTATCCTATAGTTTCTAAATATCTTTCTTGGTTATGTCTTTTAAGGGAACGTTCCATAATCTCCTTTAGCAGACTGAGCCACACATTGCTTCAATATGGGCTGATCTGTGTCGACTATAACCATACTGAATGAACTTTTTAGCTCCATGACCACTTGTGGTTGTAGTTTATTTTTTCCTGGGGGTGGAGAGGGCATGGGGATGTGACCATTTATGGAGGGGCTGGTAGCTGCTGGTGAGGACAATGAGATCTAACTTCCTCAACTCATCTGTATCTACTGCTAGCCTTGTTGTTGCTGAAGTGGATGCCACTTATATACTAGATTTTTTTCCTTGAACATTATAGTTCTTCATAGAAAAAATATAATGGTTGCACAATATTCCATCAAAAGAATATACAATAGTTCACTAGTCATTTCCTTCACTGTTGGGTATTTTGGTTATTACACCAATTTTTAATCTACTGTAACAATTCTAAAACTTTGTGTGGGGTGGGCACTGATGCATGCCTATAACCCCAGCACTCTGGGGGCTGAGACAGGAGGGCCACAGTTCCAGCCAAGCCTGGGTAACTCAGTCACTTAGGAAGACCCTATCTCAATAAAGAAAAAAAAAAAAATGCTGGTGACATAGCTCAATAGAGAGGCCCAGGTTCAATCCCCAATACTAGAGAAAACTGGGTAGATTCCTAGAAGAGGGCTGTACAATTTAGATTTCCTCCACCTTAAGGTTGCCTATAGTAACATTAGATCATCCTTATGCAAATTTCCCATATGACTGATATGCCTCCTCGGAGGAAGTCTGCCTCCTCACACAGTGATTTCCCAGAGATACCATGTGGCTCCATGGAGACAGCTCTTGGGAAAACTACCAGCACTGGTGCTTGGGCGTAAGAAGGCACTCTATGTAACATGCCACTGAGTAAGTCCCCTTCCCATGGAAGAGAGGGCTTCTACCAACTGTGCCCATTTTCTGTTTTCAGGGTTTTTTTTTTGGTACCAGGAATCGAACTCAGGACCTTGCGCTTGCCAGACAGGCGCTTAAGCCACAGAGCTAAATCCCCAGCCCCTATTTTCAATTTCATCTACTCCTTTGGCAACCTGAAGTAAAGTGAAACCCGAAATGAACCCTGCCGCATACAAGCCAGGATTCTGGTTATATGCTAGCTGCTGTGTCTGGTTGAGCAGGTATAGCCCAAACAACATGCCTTAACAACTGTTCATGCCGAAGTACTCACCATGCGTGATGCTCTCCCCCTGATTGATCTGAGCAAACAGTGCTGAGCGGGAAGCAGAGTCATCAGAGCCTGAACTGGTAGCGACTGGCGGGGGAGGTGGGCCTGGTGGAGGGGGAGGAGGACCTGATCCAGCAGAGGGCCCAGACGGCAGTCCACTCAGTTCTTTTGCCACTGGCCCCTGGAACAGTAAGTGTAGCCAATACAGTCATCCTCTCTCTTACCCTCTATACCAGTGGTGGTGAACCGAAGGCACGCATGCCGCAGCAGGCTGTTTGTATCATTGAAAGCTGTAAGAGGTTTGCCATCACTGATCTATACCATTCCTGGTAGGGTCCTACGTATGTCCAGCATACACAACAGTCCTCTCTGTATCACTGTCTCTGTCCAATGTCTGTCTGTGCATATGTTCCCTACCCATATGCAACTTGGCTTTATTTCTTCTCACCCAATCCCAGAGATCCAACTCTTTTCTCTCAGTCTTCACATTTTTCCTTTGTCCCCACTCCAGCTCTAAACCTGTATTTCAAAAAATCCACCTGTCATTTTCCTTAACTTTCCTTAAGTTACCAGTACCTCATATTCAACAAGTTCAAAACTAGTTTCATCATGTTCTGCCTGCTCCTCTACCTGTATGGCCACACCTGTCCCTATTTCAGTGAAAGACATTACCATTCAAGATTGACTATTCAATCTCTTTTGAGGTCTCTAACTCCTCTGACTTCATTAAGTCCACTACCTTGCTGAGCGCTCCACAAATGCTTTCTACTAGCCTCTAGCACTACAACCGCTGTCATGGTCTGAGCATGAGCCCTTACCCTAGCCCTGACCTATACACTGAAGCAAATCTGATTGTTATTATTCCCTTAGTCAAATACTGAGTCCAAAAGTCTCAGCCTCCTTTCCTTCCAGCCTTTTCTCCTAAAAAAATCTCCAACCATCTCCTCTTAGTGGAGTCAGAGATGACCGACCAATCTCTACCTTTACTTTTTTAAGCTGTGCCTGCCTTCCCTCCTCACTGTGACTCATTCATCTGTTACTCTCCTCCAGCACCAATCACTGTCCCTGAGCCATGTTTGTTAAAAGTGAATGGGATTCAGTATTCCCGCTTCTCTGACCCTTGCCTCCTTTACTCCCTTCTTTTTCCCTATCCTTTCTACCCCCAACTGGAAAAATCTAGCGTTTCTTCTCAGACCTTGATGGTTCCAAAGTCTAAGAAACCTGTAGAACCCATTCTGGAGAGACAAGAAGAGGAAGGCAGGCAGGTAGCATTCACTAACCGTTTTGCTCCAGGCCAGGCCGGTGGTGTGGAACTCCTTGATATAAACCTGCAGTTCTGTCCATATACTCAGGTAAGCTTTCACCCAGTCCACATGCTTCTTATCCCTAGGAAAATGAAACTGCGTTACAGGGAGTCAGGGTACATTACAACAGTGATACTAGAACCCTTCCTACTATAGACCCAAATCCTCCTGCCTGTAGCATTTCTTAGGCTCTATTCAGTGGCAGCTTTTTTATCATTGAGGTTAAAACAAAAAAACCCTATTCTATTACCTTAACTAGAACAAACTCCATCATGAGAGGGACATTGGATAAAACTTCCTTTCTCCTCTTATAGCAGTGCTCCTCAAGCTATTTTTTTGTTTGTTTAAATGGCACTGGTGATCCCAGGGCCTTTGCACCCAGCAACCCCACCCCTTGTTTTGTTTTGAGACAGGGTCTCACCAAATAGTTTAGGCTGGTCTTGACCTCACTATGCAACCCAGGCTGGCCTTGAACTTGTGGCAATCCTCATGCATCACTTTCCTGAGTGCTGAGATTACACACATGCACCACCATACCCGGCTCCCCCAGTCTTTTTTTGAGACAGGGTTTCACTCAGTTGTTATGTCACATAGGCTCTAGGAATTGAACTTGTGATTGTCTCTCAGAGTACTGGGCTTATAGGTGTGTGCCACCTTGCCTGGGTTAAGCTTTTTCTTAGGAGCACGATTGTTTTGTTGAAAAGCAGGCATTTTGTGCATGAAGTCACAACAGAGCTGAGAGCCCTTCACAGCACTGTGGAAGTCAAGGACTCCAAGAAACACAGCTGCCTTATGAAACAGTGTCTTATGTCAAAATGTGTGCCCCTCCCAATTAAAAACTTTCCTTTAGGAGGAAATAATCAACATTAAATTATACAAATGGCACTGCATTATGGTTCAAGTGCTGTATGTATTAGCCAGATAATTTAAGGTAACCTAGCATGAGACCTAGTTTCTTCAAATGTAAAATGATGGGATAACTTTAAAATATTTTAGTGCTTAGTTCGAGGTTGCTAGAAGCATCAGAGAAGTACCTGGTGTTCTGGGACACATATCACACATTTAGTTTTTTGAAACAGGGTCTCACTATGTAGTACAGGCTGGCCTTGAACTTACTGTGTAGCCCAAGCTGGCCTCAAAGTCACAACAATTCCCCTGTCTCAGCCTCCCAAATCCTGTATTACAGGTATGTGCTACTGTGCCTGTCTGAAGGCTAATTATTTCCTTGCACAGAGGAGTTACTTAACCAATGTTGGTTGACCAGTATTGATGGAAGGGAGGAGGCTCCATGGCTATACAAGTGATTACTGCCTGCAGTTACTCCACCTCAAAATCAGCAGTGGAGAAGTCAGTTAGCACTGGTATGTCTTTGTGGTTAGACATACAATGACTCCCCTAATCCCTACAGTGACTAGGCAGCCTTCCTTTCAATTTATCTGAATGCATGAACCATTGGGGTAATTTTCTAGTCAGTTCTACTGAACTTTTTGCCATGTCTCCAGTGAGAAACTCTCAACAGAGGAACAAAATCTTGTATAAACCGGCATTAGTTCACAGTACCTCCCCTCAAACCTTCTAGCCAGGAAGGGTAAGGATTAGAAAACTAAAAGGGCCTCTACCAACCACAGAAGGAAAAGGAGAAGTGGAAGCAGAAATATTTCCTGTTTGCAAGTGCAGCTTCTGTGAGCCAATATCTTAACAAGCTTTCCAAAAAGTAGTCCTGAGATCAGAGAACCAACATAGAAGCCCAAAACTCCAAAGAGCTACTCCAAGAAAAATTAGCTAGGAAAGGATATACGTACACATCTTTGTACTCCTTGAGGACTCTGTTTGTATAAAACATGGCCGCATCATTCATTTCTTTCACATAGGGGCCAGGTTTGGGAGCCTGAGAGAAAGACGTAATTCATGATTTAGCCTATCCAACTCCATTTCCATCCCTCTGTCAGTCAGGCTATCATCTCCTCCCTTGAAAGCTGTGCTGCTCACCATTGCCACCCAACCCAGGGCCTGGATGCTTTCACTGACAGCTGACAGGTGATTGAACAACTTGCTGCCGCGGTTCTTCTCCCGAAAGGTTATCACTTCTTGGATCTGCTCTGAGATGGGTGCCAACAAATCAGAAAGTTTATTCTAGGAAGAGACAGAAAAAGATTTGGGTTAGACTTTTCATAAAAGTTGTCTATGTTGGTCAACTATGATCCTGAAGACAAGAATTCTTTGTGGTCTAAAGTATTATTTGTACTCACCTTTCCCTGATTCATATAGCTAAATTAGTGCTCATCCTCTCACCTCTGCATGGAGCTTCAACTCTTCAGGTGGGATTTTGTGATTCTTCATACTCAGGACCCATATTCTAGTTATACCACAAAATCCTATCATGTCAGCCACTTGTCTCTTTTCTGTCCCACTACAGGATACTAGTTTATACCTTTATTTATGATGGTTTTGTCTTTATCCATCTATCCAGATGCTTAAGGGCCTGGATGAGGAACAACATCCCCCAACTCCAGCCATAGCAGCTTCCTACAACATCTACTGTCAACCAGTTCTGGTGCCTTACCACACAGCAGCACAGACTATTAATGAACCCATGTGAATATGCTTTCCTTTTTCATTAATTCTGCAAAGGCAAGGGCTTTGTCTTAGTTCTCTTCTGTCATCATCATAGCCCTTAGTGCATTGCTAGCCATATAACAGCTGCTGAGCAGAGATCTGATGAAGCAAATGTAATTACAAGGCCTGGCCTTCCAGTTGGCAGCTCAGCAAAATAGATGAATCTAATGTTTATCTTTCCTCCAAAGCTTACTTTCCTGCACATCTCAATTTTCAGATCTTAGCATGAAAACAGTCTAGGAGTCTGCAAAGTTTTTCCCTATAGGACCAGAAAGTATAAACAACTGCCACAAACAAACAAAAAAACTCAAAAAATCCCTTCATCTACTAAAATAGGTGGCAGGTCATATTTGGCCTGCTGGGGACCAGGGATATAGCTCAGCAGAACAAGCACCTTACTAGCAAGTGCAAGGTCCTGAGTTCAATTCCCAGAACAACAACAACAAAATCTGGCCTGCAGGCTGAGGTTTGTCAAGGCTTGGTCTAAAGCAAGAAAAATATAACAGTGTCTCTGATGCTTGCTTTATTGTAGAAAATGTGAGACGAGAAAAGATTTAGATAAAATACTTTAACCATTCAGGATAGATTAGAAGACTAAATTTCAATATAAATTATCTTGCATTATTTTTACATTATTTTGGCAAGCCAAGGAGCGAGAGTTTTCAATACAGTATTAGCAGAAAGGCTGCTTACTACTCCACTATGCCTACTAAAGTCAAATAGAAAAGAAGCTAAAATTTTTATTTTGATTTTCTGTTCTGTTTTTTGAGGCAAGGTCTCACTATGTAGCCCAGGTTGATCTTGAACTCGTGGCGATCCTCCTGCCTCAGCCTCCCAAGTGCTGGGATTACGGGCACCACCACTTGGCAAATCTTTTATTTTCAGAAAATCTAATTTTCTCTAATTCAATTTTTTCCATCTTAACAGCATGAAATTTTATATTAAGAGTAAGGAAGGCTTGACTCTTGAGTTGCATCAAGCAAAAACTAAACCCAACTAGTAGTGAACTTACACCGGCTGGCTGCTGGCACTGAGAAGCTGTAACCAGGAGAGCTCGCTCCAACTTCAGACCTGTGTGGACCATCTCTGCCTGTGGGAGAGAAGAATCTGCTATCGATGACACATTACAACTGGAGAGGTCCTGATAAGAATAACCTGAAACCTCCATCTCCATGTACTCTGGTAGTATCCAGGCCCTTCATGTTGTTTTCCTCATGTATTCCAGATTTCCAGGGACTGATACTACAAGCACATATTCCACTGTTCCTATTGAAACTAATCAGGAATATGTAGCCAGAGTTGGAAATGAAGATAATCAGGGGTAGCCTCAAGTGAAGTTGGGTTGGCAATTTCTACATGCACTATTTCCAACATGCACTGAAAGATCCTTCCTACCTTATATCACAAAAAAACAAACAAACAAAAAAACACTTTCTTCAAAAACTGGAGGTATGAGTAAAGGCAAAGGCCTAAACTTATGTCTAAAATTCTCGAAGTATTTACTTATTTAGGTTAAAGCTATTTCTCAAATGCTGGATCATGTACGTAATTAAATAAATTTGATGAGCCATAACCAGAACTTTATTGAGAAAAAGAATAAAATAAAAGTATGAATGCAGTGCACCAGCTTAAAATTACTTCCAATAAAAAGTGAGAAAAAAGCCAGGTGTGGTAGCACACACTTGTAATCCTAGCACTCGGGGCTGAGGCTGGAGGATTAGGAGTTTAAAGCCAGTCTGCATTAGACAGCAAGCTCAAGGCCAGCCTGGGCTACACCAAGATCATGTCTCAAATGCCCTCCCCTAAAAGTTTATACTTTTTTTTTTCTTTTTGAGACAGGGTCTCGCTATGCAATTCAGACTGGTCTTGAGCTCACTTTGTAGCCCAGGCTGTTCTCCAACTCACAATGATTCTCCCACCTCAGCCTCCTGAGTACTGGGATTACAGGCATGCGCCACCATTCCTGGCATCCCCCAAAAGTTAAAAAGAAAAAAAAAAGCAAAAACATAAGAGTACTCTATAAGTAGGAGAAGTACCGTTTCATGAAACTTTTATCTTAGTTACAAATATGTCATTTCGTACTGAGGGTCAAGGACAACAGTTTAAGAAACATGAGGCTACAAGTACTATTAAAATACAGAAATTCAAAGAAAGACAATCGTTTATCTGTATTTGCATTTTTCAAAAATAAATGTGATACATGTATAAAAATTTTATCAAAGATTACAGAACTGTATAAAGTAAAAATGCAAGTCCCCATGCCCTTGTCAAAGTCCCATCCCACTCCTTAGAGGTAAGATTGGCCAGCCAATGGCTAGCATAGGAGAGGCTCAGGGTTTAAGTGAAGCAGACCCTAAACATGGTTATATTTTAAAAGAATCATTCAGTGTACTAATAGGAAAGTTCTGGGTCCTAAAGAGAAGGGTAGAATGCACACATCACTATGTAGGGATAGTAGTGGTGACAATGTAGGAGGCACTACATTAAAGGAAATGGGTGAAGAGGAACTTGTAATGCCATACTTCATATTCTTGCACTGGGCTAAGTGTGAAAATAACCCATTTTAGCATAACTAATAACTGTCAAGCAGTTTTATAAATGCCAAATCATGATAATGACTCTTCTGAATAAGCCACCCTAGGCTTTGTTATATAACACGCTGGGATCAGACAAGTGGTATATTCTTCACCATAAAGATAACACAGCCATACAGTATCTGATGCACCAAGCAAGTTTTCCTAAACGCATACAGAATATTTAATAAAAAGGGGCCTAAAAAAAAAAAAAATAAAGACTCATTCCTGTGCTTGGACTGAGCTTTTCAACATAGGTAGAAGAGAAGAGTCAAGGGCCTACCAATAAAACCCCAAGACTCCTTGAGACAGAGTCTTGCTGTATAGTTCAGGCTGGCCTTGAACTCATAATGATCCTCCCGCTTCTGCCTTCTGAGTTCTGGCCATTACACGTATGTGCTACCACACCTTGCTTACCAAAGGAGCTTTCAGACCAACAATGAGTGGGATCCACAGAAAGCCGTAAGCGTTTAAAAGAGGAAAAAAGGCACAACATCCTTACATGTTTCTGTACATCTCCCCCGATCTCTTTACTGATCTTCAAGTACTCTGCCACAGGACCTACAAGCAGTGAGTCAAATGCTTCCACATATGGAGCTACTCCTGGTGAAGAAAGACATATCCAGAAGAATCAGTCACTCACATCAGAACCGTATTTCGTTTCCCCACCACCACCACCCTTTTTTTTTTTATATTGCAGTACTGGGGATCAAACCCAGCCAGAACTTTTGAGCTACATCCCCAGCCCTTTCATTTAACAGGGTCTTGCTAAGTTGCCCAGGCAGGACTTGAACTTGCAATCCTCCAGCCTCACCCTCCCAAAGTGCAGAGATTATAGGTGTGCACCACTGCTACTCACTAGAAGGATTTTTTTTTAAGTGTACTGCCATGTGAAAATGGGAGGACAAGATAATACAGCACACAAAATAAAGGAACAGGAGTTAGGAAACCCAGGCTCTAGTTCTAATACCACCAGTATTAACTGAGTATAGTAAGCCTTTTCCTCTCTGAGCTTATCTTCACTACTACAAAATGAAAATAAAGTGATTCTCTAAGGTTCCTTTTAGTTCTAACATTCTGTATTTCAACCAACCCTTGGGCAAAATGGCAGATTTGCCATCATTTGCAGACAGGCAATTTTAGTATCACTTGTCATTTGACTTCAACTGGAGTCATTCTGCTAAAGAAAGAACAGGAAATATCGCACAAGCAGGAAGCTCTTGTGTTAAAATAACTCAACCACAGGCCTCCCTGCACAAGTCACTTCCTCCCTTATCTGTTCATAGCAATAAGAATTGACAGGAGAAGGACTGCTTAGACTAAATGTTTGAGGAAGTCAGCTCCAAAGGAGAAAATCAACTATAATATAGAGATGAGGGCTGAGACATGACACAAACGCTACATGCTGGGCTGTGGGCTGCTCACCCTGTGAAGGATCGACTCCATCCCCGTGCCCCCGACCCGTATCAGAGGGCCGGGACGCTGCCTCCAGGCGGCCCACTGCCCTCTCCAATCTTTCCACCAGATTTTGCATGTCAGCCATGACGAACCACCTTCTGAAACAAATCAAATATCCCTTGTTATTTTAATGTTACATAGCACCTACATGGTAGTGAAGAGGATGTCAATTCCGTGGGACACAATAATTTAATTATAAAATAAGATGTAAAAGTAGTCTAACAAATTTGCAAAATCATACAGCCCTTATCAGGTTAAATCTCCTCCAAACTATAGAAATGGAAAGATAATACTCAATGAAAATTGAGTTCCAGCAACATTACATGATTTTCCTATAGTCACACAGCTAGTTATTAGAGAAGCCAGTACTCAACTTTTCTGGCTCCAAATTGAGTGTGTTTTTCCATAACACCCTGCGACCTACATGTAGAATGCTCTAATCAAGGTGAGCAGGATAATCACCCTGCCCTCAATAACTCACTGTCTAACTGGGGAGACTTAAGAGATGTACTAACACCTATAAAACAAACAGAAAAAGCATTTAAGGTGACATACAGTTGCAGATAGAGTGGCATGGGATTTCAGAGAGGGGAAAAGTATATGAGCTGGAAGGATCAGATAAGGATATCATGGAGAAGCTGCCATCTGAGCCTGGCTTCAAATGAGGACGGGTTGAACTTGGACATGCAGTAGCAAAAGATACCAGACATAACACAAAGAGCTGGTTACACATCTTTCACAAGTACAGTCCTAACTTATCTGAAAGAGCCTCATTCAATGTCCACTATCTTAAGGAAAGTATGCTCCAAGGTAGGCATATAGCTCAGAGATAAGAGCACTTGCCTAGGATGAGCAAGGTTCTAGGTTCAATCCCAGGCATTAAATATATACAAAATAAAAAGTAAGCCAGCTCCAAAAGACAAAAGGAGAAAAGACCTTACTGAACTTATTCGTTGGTATACTCTATCATTAGGACCACTACCTGGCAAGCAATAGATGTTCAACAAATATTTATACAGTTAATGAACCTAAAATCATATTCCAAAACTCTAGAGGAATAACAGCTGTGAAAGTTGCCCATACCAGGTGTGCCCAGAGGTCCTGGACACCTAGTAACCTGGATCCACAATACTGCCAATATTTTTTTTTTTTTTTTTGAGGCAGGGTCTCACTATGCAGTTCAGGTTGGCTTGAAATCACTATGTAGCCCAGGCTGGCCTCGAACTCACAGCAATCCTCCTGTCATAGCCTCCTGAGCTTGGGATTACAGGTGTACGCTACCACCCTGGTTGATTTTTTTTAAAGTATGAGTTTTTAACAATATTTTTCATGTCTTAATTGTATGGTGGTGCTTAGGTACAGTACAGTGCTAACTCATCTCCTGTGCTCACCAGTCAGTAGAATTGAAACTCCTGTGTATCAGATTGTTGGGAGCAGCTGAAGCTGCAAAGTAATTACATGTGCAGGATGAAGCCAGCCTGAGAACACAGGAGCTCCTCAAAACACATAAGCAAACCATGATAGCTTGTTAACTGATTGCTAGGCACCAAGGCTGAAATTAATCAACCTCTTGAGGGTACAAATAAATGCTGTACTGTTCTTGATTAGTTCCTCTTCTCTGCTCAGGAGAGAAAGGACCTCCATCTGATCCCAGCTTTTTGTCTCTTGTCTATTTTTGCCTCATTCTCACCACCGTTCCTTCCCAGGATACAAGAACTCAACGGATCAGTACATCAGATGTTACAAGTAAAACATAGCGACTACCAATAGTAGTACTGAAACTACCTATATATGTGTGTGCCTGTGAAGACTGGTATTTACTGTTATTAGGCAGACATGTAAGTTTTCTTCATTTATATTCACCCTAAGACAATTCCTCTTCGCTCAGTGTGGCCCAGGCAATCCAAAAGGTTGGACACACATGCATACAAGTAAGTGTAAAATACTACCAATATATGTCTACACAAAATATTTGAGACTATAAGTGAGCTTATGAAAATTTGTCAGTAAAATTTCAGCTAAAGCCTCGACTTAGGTTTCATTTCATCAAAGCATTAATTAGTTTAGGTAACTAAAGCCAAATGAATTCAACTTCCTTGAAGCTGCCTAAAATGACCAAAGCAATTATGATTTGCCTCAAAATAGCAACATACCAGAATACCCAAATTTAACACACTGTCCTCCCTCACAAGCAAATATAATCCCTGTCTTTTTTTGTGTGTATGTACAGGTGTGGCATCTCTGGGCCCAGTCCCTGCCAGAAATTGTTGTTTCCAAGAGTATGAAAGAAAAGGAAAAATAAGCATGAGAACCAATCAACAATCCTATTTCCTGGCCTAGACCAGTGACAAGACTCCAGGTCTATGCTCTACTTGCAAATGGAACTAGAAGCAAAATATACTCTCTCTCATGTTATGACATTATCAGCTGATACTTGAACTGCTACCCTGTTCCATTTTGGGTACTGGCCAGAGACAGACTCACAAATAATCCACACTTTATAAATCCAAGGGGAAAGGCAAGAAATTCAATAATTTCTTGACTACCTCCCAAAAATAAAAAGCACTCAGTTCTATTTTAATATGTTTCTTCAGACACAACAGACACTACAGGTTAAGACCAGCACTAACATGGAGACACAGTACTAGATGCATAGGGCTGTCAATACTCACCAATCTTAAAAGGTTAACAATATAGCTCCAGGGGACTTGGGTCCCCCTGCCCATATTTTTGCTTGCTTACAAGCTTTCACTACTAAACAAGCTGTATTTCTGCTGCCTGAGTCATACAGAGTGAAAAGCAATAATACAGCTGCTCTTTGGAGTTAATCTCATTCTACCACTAACCAAATATAGAAGAATATCACCTCATCTTTAGTGGGGTTAGGGTGAGGTTGACGTTGTAGTGAAGAATGTCCAAAACTGAAGAGACTGAAAGATATGCCTTTTCTCACTCCCTACACACACACACACACACACACACACACACACACACACACACACACACTCTTCAGGTGGTCATGTGCACCCATTCCAAAGCTTTCAACTACTATTTTTGCAGTCTAACACCTACCTCACCACAACCACCTCCACACTAAAGACTCCTGAAGCAGTAGATTCAGCTCAGGCCATTCTTCTGGGATTCAGAATCTGACATCCAGCTTCCATCTAACATCTTTACCTAGATGTCCTAAAGGGACCTCAAACTGAAATATCTAAAACACCACTTAAGACTACTCTGTTCAGTTTTACTCTACTGCCTAACAGTTTCCTGATCACAGGTTTCATCAGAGTTGTCTTCAGAGAAATCAGATAAATGTGGGTTTTGAATAATAGCACTCACTGGCTCTGCGGCTATAAGCAGTTATCAAACTTTGTGAGCTTTAGTTTCCTTATCTACATATTGGGAACAAAGTACAGAGTCCAGAATAAGTAAAGAAATCCACATAGATTTCTTGGCACAGTGCTGGACGATTCCATCAACATTAATTATCTGCTTTCTTAGTCTCCACATCTAATGAGTTATCAAAACCAAGAGGCTCTTTCACATCTCATGAACGGATGCCCCTTGCCTTTATTCTGATTACTACAATAATTTCCTAACTAGTTGCCCTTAATTTCAGTAATACACCTTTTCTTCATCCATATTATAGCCAGAGTGATCCATCTCAAATACAAATGCCAACTAAGACATTTTTTTATCTTATGCCTTTGGTATTCCCCACAGCATTAAGGGTAAAGTCCAAAGAAGAGTTTCCATACTCTAGCCTTGCTTTGCTTCCATCACTTTCTAGTTTTATCTTTTGCGATACCTTTTCCTCAGCACACTACCATACCCAGGACTTAAATGCATTTCCCAGAAAGAGCCATGCTTTCTCTCACTTCTGATCCTTTATATGCTATCAGCTCTGCATGGCTGCTTTCCCTCAATGATGGGGTCCCTCACTGGAATTCCTACTGTCCTTTAGTCTCAGCTAACATACAACTGCCCCAAGAAGCACTTCCAGTATGTGCTTCCATGACACTATGTGCTTATTTCCACCACACAAAAGACTTTAAAATAATTTAATAATCAACCAGCAGCTAGCTGCTCAAGGAATAATGATCAAAGCAATGTGTTTACAAGTATTGTCTAATAAACAGAATGGGATTTGGGAAAAAGTAAAAATATTAATTAGAGTCTATAAGGTTAGACTAAAAGCTGTTTGTTGTTCATCTAGCTGCAAAATAAGGAGGCTACTGCAAAAGATGTGGCCAAGGAAAATATTTGGTGTCTAATCAGATATTGAAACTAAATAAAAAGAATCTATTAATTTACAAATAATCTCATTTAGGCAACCAAGTGACCAACACCTGCATTAAGTGTGTGGAATATAAAAGAAAGATAAAATAGTTTCCTTACCTTTAAGGGAGTTTAAGCAGGAGTGACAAAGCTACCTTCATTGAATCACTGTTTCTCAGGATTATGAGCAATTCCAGAAATCGTATTATAAAAACACTATCTGATGCAAGAACAGTCCTTTGAGCCTTTTGTCTGTGACAGGGTCCTGCTCTATTGTTCAGGCTGGCCTTGAACTCACTATGTAGCCCAGGCTATCCTCTAACTCATGGCGATCCTCCTGACTCTGACTCCTGAGTGCTGAGATTATAGGCATGTGCCACCACACCCAGCACTTTCAGCATTCTCTGCAGTTAGTCAGGCAGCCTCTGCCCAAACACCTTCAGTGGGGGCTGGGCATTTAGCTCAGCAGCACAGCGCCTGCCTGGCAAGCGCAAGGTCATGAGTTCAATTCCCAGTACCGTAAGAAAAGCAAAAAAAAAAAAAAATCAAACACCTTCAGTGATGGAGAACCTGAGACTTCTGAGACAGCCCATTCCATTAAGCCATCTCAAAGTATTAAAAGTTCTTCCTTATATGGAGCCAAGTCTGCCTCCCTGCCACTTCCACCCACTCATTTTGGTTTTGCCCTTGGAGGTCACACAAAACAAGTGTGAATTAAACAGAACACGTACTAACTGTGTTGTACTGGTTGAAAATGCAGTAGTATTCAGAGAAGGGAGGTAGGGGACAAATATGAGGCACTTAAAAGAACAATAACATTATAAGCAGAAACACGTTCTAGCATGTTCTACTTGGGACAAGAAAATGAGGTCAGTTTGGAGCATGCAGTTTGAAGAGAAGATGAGGTTTCTACGGGAAAATGCCCAGTAAGTATTTAGAAATAAAGCCTAGGAAATGATCAAGACTGGAGATGCCCGGTAGTTACTGGCAAAGAATATGAGGTCATGAGAATGGATATTATGCACAGTAAAAAGAAACTATGACATTGATTCTCCAGCAATTTCTTTTGTGTTTTCAAACCAAGGGGAAAAAACAAAACTGGCTGTGATTCCTGCCAAAGTTGCTTCACTCTCATCTTTCTAACAACCCAACCCAATTCCTTCACCTATTCAAGGAAGCCATTCAGAAGCAAATGAAGCCAGGCTACTCCTGCAGTCCTTATCACATTTTTTTTTAATTTTTTTTTTTTGTCTTTTTGAGACAGGGTCTCACTATGCAGTTCAGGCTGGCCTTGAGCTCACCTTGTAGCCCAGGCTGGTCTCGAACTCACAATGATCCTCCTGCCTCAGCCTCCCGAGGGTTTAACTGTAGTGTTGGCACTTTGTAATAAATACAGAGGTACCTCAGTTCAAACTTAATTCTTTCCACAACTCTGGTCACAAACTGAATTGGAGGAGAACCAAATCAAATTAAATGGTTAGGCTCAATGTTGACCTTATAGGGAAATTTGTTTTTTTTTTTTTTTAGTTTATTTAAGTTTATTGGTACATTTTAGGTATACATAGTGATCACATTCATTATCAGGAATTTGTACCTGTACATGATATATCTTGATTCCTTTTTTGGGGGGGGCGAGGAGATTCAATTGTCAGGTTTAATGTTGACCTATGGGGTCAACATACGGGGAAATTTGATTCAGTTTTTGGCCAAATCAGTTTGCAACCAGAAATGTGGAAAGAAGCTCGTGAACCAACGTGCCACTGTGAATGGGTTTTGGGTTGCAATCTGACACTTGGTCTCTAATAGATTTGCCATCACTGTTCTAAGTTATCACTCAAGTAAAATTGAAGTTAGCCTGCATACCATGACAGCTCAACTGATCTGCTTCAGAATGCTTCTCTTGGCCTTGACTCTGTAATCCTGGTCTAAGATTTTATCCTAACAAAGTAAATCTTAATACAGGAGAATGATAGGCATGAAGAGACATAATGATATTTACTGCAAAGTTATACTTCTCATTTCCCTTTCTTCTCAGTATATACATCTTAGACTTCTAATTATGGGGGAACAGCTAAATGCACTATGGAAAGACTTGAAGAAAACATAAAATTTACAGTATTTGTCACATTAGGATGATTGGATCTTCAGCAATTTCCTCCCCAACCCTGCATGTTTTCCTCAACAAACAGGGCTGGGGATGTAACTCAGTGGTAGAGTGGTTGCTAGCACGCAAGAGGTCCTGAACTCCATACCCAATACCCTACTACACATGAATTTTTAACACAGAAATATCAAAGATCATTTCCATATATTTTCTCAGCTACCACCAATCTATTTGTTAGTTCTCTGAATAATACTTTTGATAAGAAATTCTTATCATTAAGTTCTAATATGTCATAAAGCAAAATATAAACATGCTAATAGGGAATACTTACATATTGGCTAGTATAACCCAAAAACCAAACAGCAGACACTACTTTGCTCCAATAAAGACGTCATCTAAATCTAACCCAAATCAGAAGCCATTGTTCTTTCCTAAGCATTTGGTTTCACTGATGAAACCAATGACATTTAGTGCCTTCACTGCCACCTGAGATTTAGATGAAAAAAGAAAGGCCTATCTTCTAGGAGGGAAGGAATCCAACCTAGTATCAGTGCTTGTCTCCTGTTCCCTCCTTACACCACCAATGCTCTATCTGAAACTACAAGAGTAAAATGAGCAATAGCATATAAACTTAAGTCAGACTTGGGAACTAGCTGTTTCAATGGTCTAGGCCTGGCAAATGGCTAACTTTGTGTGGCCATGGATTTGAGTCTCCCTTAGTTTAAAGAACTATGAAGACTAACTGCAAGGTGCATTCAGCAAGCCCTTTGTACTCATGTATGCTTTATATTGTAAAAGGCATAACTGCACTGACTGATTTGAGACTGGATACTTGCTGTAATACAACAGCATTTTCTACTGTCATCTGTAAAAAGAGATTCAGGTATGCCATTTGTCCTTACCCAGAATTGAACTACAACTGAATATGTGAAAAGATCTGCGACGGTTAAGTCTATAATTAATTTAAATATAGGAGTTTTAATGGTCTCGGGGGAAAAAAAACCTGAAAATAACAACAACAACAAAAAAACCCACCTCAAACAAAAATAGCAAGCATGTTCACACTTCAAGTATTTTCCAGGCAAGTGGAAAAGTTTGGCAAATGTCTGGTAATAGAAGGCAAACAAAGCTGCACTGTAGCAGAAGAGTATTTTTAGACCTTTGCTTGTTTTTATTATGTTTACATAATGGTATATCAAGAAGAAATAGTTTCACAGCTAATGTGGTAGCTGCATTAATTGAAAGACAATGAAACATCAACAAATTTATCAATTAAAATAAATGTGAACACCAACTCTCAAGTATATACAATTTAAAAATAAATGAGTCCCTGATCATTAAAATTAACCAGGCTAAATTCAGGTGATATGAACATGAACAAAACCTGCTTCAATATATACATCCACAACAGATGGAAGAGAGAAATTTGCTGACTTACAGTGTTAACACCAAAGTTGCTTCTAGTGCCAATCAGTGGCACTAGATCACACCTGAAACTGGGAAGGTAGGGAAGAGAGGCAAGTCCTTTGAGGACCACCCAGGAATTCCTTGAAGATGTAATAATTTCTTGCTGCCTCAACAGAAACAAGTGTTTCATTCATTAAAGGGTACTGAGTGTTTATCATGTGCCACACACTGTGCTAAGTACAGCTATGGAGACTGTCCTCAGGGAATAAGGCTGAAGAGCTAAGCTATTGTACAATCATAGCTATGACCTTTCTGATGCAGCTGCTCTTTACCAGGGTAAACTTTATTTTCAGGCAGACATCTGGCAATGTCTACAGACATTTTTCAGCCAGGCATGGTGGGACACACCTGAGGCAGGAGGATCACTGCGAGTTCAAGGCCAGCCTGGGCTACATAAGCAAATTCAAGGCTAGTCTGGACTACATAATGAGAGCCTGTCTTAAAAAAAAAAAAAAAAAAAAGACATTTTTGGTTATCAGAATTGAAGGAATGCTACCAGCATCTAATGAATAAAGGCTACATATGGTATTAAACACCTTACAATGCACAGGGCAACCCTACAACAAAGAATTATCCAACCCAAAATGTCAACTTTGCCAAGGCTGAGAAACCCTGTTCTGATGTAACAAAAATCAGGGAAACACAAACGGTTCAAATAAATGCTAGAGCTCATCAAGGTGGCAGATGCCTGTAATCTCTGCATTTGGGAAGCTCAGGCAGGAGGACTGTCCCAAATTCAAGGCCAGCATGAACTGCACAGCAAGGCCCAGTCTCAAAAAATAAAGAATCAGGCATGGTAGCACATACCTGTAATCCCAGCAATGGCCAGCCTACACTACATAGTTGAGTTCAAGGCCAGTGTGAACTCCACAGCAAGACCCTGTCTCAAAAATAAATAAATAAATAAATAAATAAATAACTTAAAGGGCTGGACATGGTGGCACACACCTGCAATTCCAGCACCTAGGAGGCTGAAATAAGAGGATCACTACAAGTTCAAGGCCAGCCTAGGCTACGTAGGTAGTTCAAGCCTAGCCCAAACTACACAAGACCTTGTCTCTTACATGTCTATATTTGTTTATCTGAGTAACCAATTTGAAGATACCAATATGTAATACAACGATCACTGTTAATTTCCTATCACCTTGTCTGAAATTGTTTATTGCTTCTATTGTTTTTGTGTTATTTTGTAAATGTATGTGTTTGTTAATGTTTTTGTTCTTTTATCTTTAAAGTAAAAAATAAAAAAACACAAGGGTCTGATGGTAGAGAATTTTTTTGTTGTGGTGGTTGCTTCTACTTTGTTGGACACAGCGTCTCACTATATTATACAGCCCACACTGGCCTTGAAAATCCTAGCTCAGCCTCAAGGACAATCACAAACATGCACCACCACCCCAACCTTAAGTGTTGGACAAAGGAGTATAGACTTCATTCTTTGGGAGTATGAAGCCAGAGTAATAAGATGAAAATGGTTCATTGTAAAGAACCTTCAAAAGATTAGTTGTGGTAAAGAAGTTAAAAATAATAGGTATGGGGGCAACTCACTTTCTGAGCTTTTCTTTCTCTCAAGAAATTCTTCCTATTGTTAAAAAAATAATAATAATAGGTAAGGGGGCCAGGGATATAGCTCAATGGCACAGTGCCTGCCTGGCAAGCATGAGGCCCTGAGTTCAATTCCCAGTACAAAAAAAAAAAGAAAGAAAAAAATAGTAATAATAGGTATGGAAGCAAGGTAGGTAGTAAATAAACTGACCATGACATTTCAAGGAAATAATTACTAAGACTGGGTAACACCTAGTTTAAGTATCTTTAGATTTCCAATCTCAGCATTAAATTTCAATTCAAAACTCTCACGTTCCAATGATCCTTTGCATTTGCTTGTTTAAGCAAAATGAATCTCTTGACTCACAATGTTTCACAGAAAACTAAAAGGTGACCTACTTCTCTAAGGTCTGTCCCTTCCCACTTGACAGAGTGAACTTCTAAAATATAAATCTCGTCACGTTTTTCTAATCAAAACTCCCCAGAGCACCTCTACAGCTACTAAGTAAAACCCAAATGCCTTACAGGTCATCCATATTTCACTCCACCACTTCTCACTTCCTCCAGTTTGCCATGTGCATTGGAATTCCAGTCTGACGATTCATTCATGGTGGTTCAGATGTCTAGATCTTCATGTCCTTGTATCTGTAGTCCTCTTTGCCTGGAAATCCTCTTTCCAGATTCACTGTATGGCTAAATAAATCCTGGAAGATACAGCCTTCCATTCCGTCTTGGAATCCTGGAAACCTGGCTCAGGTACAGTAATTCCTATGTTCTCATACCTCTGTGTTCACAATAGTGCACACAGTAAGCCACCCCTGTTTTACTCACATACTGTAAACTCTATGCTCCTCACACACTTTAAACTCCATGAGAACGGTATCTTTTCATCTCACAAAGACCCAGAGACCCTTGGTAAATGATGAACGTGCTGGACTACCCAGGATTTGCACTTAGAAATTCCTACAAAGTGTTAAAACTGACACAGTTCTGACACTACCTCCAAAATGTTTGCATCTCCTCTTCATTAAACTTACCCTACTGGTCCTTCAAAATTCTTCTGAACCCCTTGTTATACAGTTTCCTAACATTCATCACATTATTAATTAGTTGGGTTTGTTTTTGTTTTTTTGTTGTTTTGTTTTGTTTTGTTTTTTTGCGGTACCTGGGATCGAACTCAGGACTTTGCGCTTGCTAGGCAGGCGCTTGTGCCACTGAGCTATATCCCCAGCCCCTTATTAATTATTTCTTGAAAGTCTCTGCAAACACTATTAGCTGCATGCGAGCAGGATTTAGCTTGTTTAGTTTTAAACATTGGCTGAACCTGGCAAATGCTGGCACAGAATAAACAATTTGTTATACACTGAATTTAATCCTGTGATTAGAGTAGAAATCTCCACTTAAAAGATATAAGGTATAAAAAAGTTAAATAAGGCATCTATCTACGGCCACACATACTTCAGCAATGAGGTCAGACCAAGGCTGAGCCAACCGATTTCAGTTCAGGAAGTATCCACCAGCACCAATAAAGCCAGCTTAGCTATTCTGAGAAAGAGCTGCAGGCTACTAGTAGGGAAGGTATCAATGTAAGTGCGAGACTTGCTCGCCTCTCTTTTTAAAACTTCCCTGGCATTCTAAACAGGTGAACTTTTTAAAGTAAAAAGAAAAAATCCCACGCAGCAGGTGGCCTTTCACTGCCCAGCCCGGAAGACTACCGCAAGCTACAGAGGTTACAAGGAAATGAGCTCTGGGAGGATCTGAGGCTGATAAGCTAAGGAACTGGGTAATACTTCCGATACTTCTCTCTCGCTATGGGGTCGTCGGGCAGCCTCTTCCCCAGATATGAATGTACCCATCCGTGCAATGGGAGCGAGGCAGGGTACAGTGAAGACTCTAAGGTCTGAGGTTCCTTTCAGGCAGGACGCCTTAGGAAGCAGGCCTCCGCTGACGTGAAGGGCAGCACGGCAAAACTGGATGGAAGGGCCTCCCTGGGACCTCCTGGCTCAGCGGGTCACCCGCGCCCCACCTCAAGAGACCGCGCCCAGGAGTCCAGGTCGGCCCGAGGGCCTCAGCCCCGGCCCCTCGTCGGGGCTCACCACACGCGCGTAGGCCAGGATGGCTATTAAAAACGCCAGGAGCTGGTGGGCTCTGGAAGGGACCCCCATCCCTATTCAGCCGCGCCGCCTCACCTTAAGAGTACTGCCTCACCTCGGGACTGCGATCAACCGCTCTCCACTTCCGGCAAGAACCGCCCAGCAATCTTCGCGCGACCCACTTCCGGGTCCTCACTGGGCGCGGCTCCCCCACCGGAAATGAGCCGCCGGCAAAATCTCTAGGCTAGACCCTGAGTGGGGAGGAAGTCTAGCCTCCCCCCGCCTCCCCGGCTCGTAACTCCGCCCCTATTCACAACGCCTGCAAGAGAGATTTGGGCTAGCCCAGAAGGCGCTGAGGAAAAAAAACCCCGCCCCCAAGGCGGGAGCGACCCGGGTGTGCGTGTGTCTGTGTGCCTGTGCGCGTCTGTGCGCGTGCGTAGGCCGGGCCACGCCCCTCAGTGCTGTAAGGAGCTGGCACCGCCCCTGAGGCCAGAGCCAACGAAGGGCCGAACTCATTGGCTAAGCTCCTCCTCCGGGGAGGAAGGTAGATGAGTGGCTGGTCCTCCTGTCAGTTTTGTGTCAATGGCAAAAGCCGGTTCCTTTCAGGGCAGTTCGGGAAAGGTCTTTGGGAGGGCTAGCGGACTAGGGTCTCCGAGGACAAGGTCCCGGGAGGCCGTCAGCTTTATGTATTGATCGAGGCCTAACTCTGCCTCTTTCTGGGCATGTGTACCCCGGTTTCCTCATTTGGGATGTGGGAAGGCAACAGGTCTGGCCTGCGTTCCAAGAGGACCTGAGAAGTCCGTCTGGGCGCTGGGAGCGCGGCCAGCCACAGGGCCGTGGACCAGCCCTGGGTGCCTAGGCGTGCCTGCCCTGCCGGCTCCCTCAGCCTGAGGCTGGGAAGGTGGAGAAAAACTGTGCCCTCGCCCCACTTCCTGTTTGCTCGATGCACTCTGTGACCATAGATGGTCAGGTCTGGGGTTGCGTGCAAGCCTCCGCCCCCCTCCCACGGCTTTGGAGTCCTTCCTCCCCGCGCTCAGGGTGTGGCCCCTGAGAATAAAATAAGAGGAATTAGAAGAGATCCTGCCCCACTTCGCTAATATCTGTTATTGTGACATCCTCAACAAGGGCTGGTGTGCCCAGCAGCGGCTAATCCAGTCCTGGCGCGGTTCCGCACGGTGGCTGTAGCCCGCAAGGGAGACTTCATCTCCTTGCTCCTTTGGACTGGCGATCTCATCTTTGTTCCCTCAAGACTGATTTTCCAACCAGTCATTATCCTCCTTCAGTGATTTATTTCGAGAAAAAAAAAAAAAAATTGGAGAGTGCCACAGTTCCTACCCCTTCAACTGAGGGACTGCGCATCTCCGTGTTCAAGCTGAATGCAGGCGTTATATGCAAGAGGCAGTCATTCAGCAAATACAGTTCTTGCAATAATAGCTACAACTCACTGTGTGCTGACTACATGCCGGCCTGTGCTGAACTATTCGAGCACATTTTCATTTAATAGCAACTCTGCAGCAGGTACCATTACATTCTCTGGTTTTCAAATTAGGAAGCCATGCAACTTGCCCAAGTCACAAAGTAATTGGAACTTTGAAGGGAGTACAACTGACTCTAAACCTAGTGAGCTTAATTGTCCCCTGTGATGGACCATGCTGGATTCTTTTGAAACAGTGAGTGACTCTGGCTGTGGACATGCTTGACTCCCCTGTCCTGGCTTGAGCCCCTTGCGAGGAGCCAGACTTTGGTCAGGTTACTTTGCACAACTTACTGGGCCTTTTCCCAGTTTTATGAGTCTCCACACGTTTAAAAGAAAGATAACAACGTGACAAAATATGGTACAAAAATCATAGCATATTTTAATTATTTACATTTAACAAAAAGTATACATGCACATTTTCTCTCTGTAACTTTATTTGGACATAACATGAAAAGGTTAAATGTAAGTGTATGGAGGCTGAGGACAAATAGGGCTCCTGCCTCTTTTTTTTTTTTTTAATATGGTCTTGGAAATTGAACCCAGGACCTTTGCACTGAGTAAATCCCCATCCCCAACCCCATTTTATTTTTTATTTTAAGACAGGGTCTCCATAAATCACTAAACTACCGAGGATGGCCTGGAACTTCCAATTCTCCTGCCTCACCCTCCAAGGTACTAGGGTTACAGGGGTGTGCCACATGTGCACTCCTTCATAATCTTTAGTTCTACGTTGAGCCCTTCTAAATTTTTTTGTGAAGTAGAAACATGAAATGTTCCTAGAGGAAGAGGTGAGGAGGAAACAGGAAGGACAATGAAGAAAGAAAATTGCCTCATCTGGAAAATGGGAGGTTGAGGCAGGAGGATTGCAGTGAGTTAGGTTAGCCTTAGCTACATAGTGAGTTTAAGGTCAGCCTAAACTGCATAGGAAGACCTTGTCTAAAAAAAAGTGATGATAAGTCATGTGGCTGTGATGAAAACAGAAGCAATAACCTAAGTGTGAGTGATCTATACAAGTAACATAGCCTGGATATGTTTTTGTCTTTCCACAGTGTCAGATATCATTAAATAACAATAACTTCACAAGCTACATCAATTTCAATCAGCCTTATCAGGCCAACTACTCAAAGGTCACTCCATAGCCAGCAAAGCAGACAATCATAGGTTCTTTTATTCCAATCTTTCTTTTTTTGTCTTTTTTTTGAAACAGGGTCTCACTGTACAGTTCAGGCTGGCCTTGAGCTCACTTTGTAGCCCAGACTGGTCTCAAACTCACAATGATCCTCCTGCCTCAGCCTCCCAAGTGCTGGGATTACAGGTGTGCACCACCATACCCGGCTTTTATTCTAATCTTTGTGTTGTGTTGTTTTGTTTTATTTTGTTTTGAGACAAGGTCTTACTAAGTAGCCCAGGCTAAACTGAAGCTTAAAGCATTCCTTCTGCCTCAGGCTCCTGAGTGCTGGGTTTACAGGTGTGCACCATCACCCTGGCTTCTAATTTTAATTACTAATAGCTATAACATTCAAGACACACATCACACTTCACACAATAATAAAGGTAACAGAATGGCTAAGAAAGGGTAGACAGTGGCTGCAGGATTTGAAGAGGAAAGCCAAAGCAGAGTCCTTTCACAGATGTGAAAAGTCACCACAGGTAGCTAAAGAAGATTACAGATGAGGTAGAACTTCTTCAAGGAGATAAGGAGCTTGTTGAGAACACAGAGTTAGTTCAAAGTCTGAGTCCAGACAGCAGGCAGTTTGGATGGGCAGCATCAGGCAGGGGGATGGATGAATGACAAATGGATGTTTGGTTTTGTCAAAAGCTTTTTCTGCATCTATTAAGATGATTGTGTGAGTTTTGTCCTTGATTCAGTTTATGTGGTGT
>NW_004955452.1:17497893-17499328 GCF_000276665.1 Chinchilla lanigera | reverse complement strand
GTTCATCATAGTGAATTTCTACCAGTGCATGATATATCTTGCACTGTCTTTTTTTCCCTTTCCCCTACCCCCTCTTCCCCTCCTTATTTACAAAAGCTTTGTTTCCATTTTTTTCTATTCCTTTTTGTTTCTTGTCCCTTTCTTCCTTTCCCCATCCCCTCTCCCTTATTCCCTTTCTCATTTGAACATTTTGTTCCCATTTCCCAATACCTATTATACATTTTGGTCCTTATTTACACTTTCAGTTTCTCACACCAGAGAAGCAATGAAGTATTGAAACATATGTGTCTGAATTATTTCACTTAAGAGTATGGTCTCAAGGTGCATCCATTTAGCTAGAAATGTCTCAAGTTTATCCTTCTTTATGACAAAGTAGTACTCTATTGTATAAAAAAAAAAAACAACAAAAAAAAAACAAACTCACATCAGGCTGGGGATATAGCTCAGTGGCACAAGTGCCTGCCTGGCAAGTGCAAGGTCATAAGTTTGATTCCCAGTACGGAAAAAAAAAAAACAAAAACAAAAAACACATCTTCCTTATCCATTTATCAGTTAATGGACATTTGAGCTGTTTCCAAGATTTAGCTATTACTAACTGTGCCACTATAAACATGAATGTGCATATATTGCTATGATATGATATTTTAATTCTTTCAAGAAGATATCAACAAGGGGAATAGCTGAGCCAAATGGAACCTCTAGTTTTAGTTTTTTGTTTGTTTGTTTTGCTTTTTTTTTTCTTTTTGAGACAGTGTCTCGCTATGAAGTTCAGGCTGGCCTGGAGCTCACTTTGTAGCCCAGGCTGATCTTGAACTTGTAATGATCTCCTTTCTCAGCCTCCCTGAGTGCTGAGATTACAGGAGTGTGCCACCATGCCCGGCTTACTAGTTTTAGTTTTGTTAGCAATCTCCACATGATTGCCACAGTGGTTGCACCAGTCTATACTCCTACCAACAGTGGAGAAGGGCTCCCTTTTCCCCACAGCCCCATCAGCATTTGTTGTTGGTTGATTTCTTGATTACAGCAATTCTTTTGGAGAGAGATGAAATCTCAACAGTGTTTTAATTTACATCTCTGGAATGACCAGTGATGTTGAACATTTTTTCATACATATATTTTTTTCATATATTTATTTGCCATTTCTACTTCTTCATTTGAGAAATATCTACTCATTTCACATGCCCATTTTTGGACTGGATCTTTGAATTTGGGGGATCTGATTTTTTTAAGTTCTTTATACATTCTGTACATTAGTCTTTTGTCTGAGAAACAGCTGATGAAAATTGTTTCCCACACTGTGGGTTATCTTTTCACTCTATTGGTGGTCTCTTTTGCTCTGCAAAAGCTTTTTAATAGGATGAGATCTCAGCTGTCAAGTCTTTGTGATAGTACCTGTGTGATTGGGGTTTTGTTCGTAAAGTCTTTGCCTATACCT
>NW_004955452.1:17479010-17493691 GCF_000276665.1 Chinchilla lanigera | reverse complement strand
TGTGATTTCACCGCTTTCATTCCTAATTGCATGGATTTGAGTCTTTCCTTTTTTGGGTAAGGTTGGCTAAGGATTTATCAATTTTATTTAATCTTTCAAAGAACCAACTCTTCAATTCATTGATTCTTTGTATTATTTTCTTAGTCTCCATTCCATTAATTTCTGCTCCGATCTTTATAGTCTCCTCCTGCATGTGAGTTTTGGGCTTGACTTACTCTTCTTTCTCTAGAAGCTTGAGGTTCAACATTAGGTTTATTTGTGCTCACTCTGTTTTTTTGGTATAGGAATTCACCCTTTACAATTGTTGTGTAGGACTGCTTTCATTGTGTCCCATAAGTTCTGGTATGTTGTATTGGCATCATTGTTTAATTGTAAAACTGTCTAATTTCTTCTTTAATTTCATCTGTGACGCATTGGGTTGTTTAGGAGGGTGCTATTTAATTTCTATGTGTTTATGAAGTTCTTGTGGTTTCCTTTGCCATTGATTTCCAATTTCATTGCACGATGGTCTGATAATATGCATATGATAATTTCAACTCCTTTGCATTTACTTAAGCATGTTCTATGAGCTAGTATATGGTCTGTTTTAGAGAACATCCCATGTGCAGCTGACAAGAATGTGTATTCTGATGTTGTTGAGTAGACACTGTGAAGACATCTACTAAATCCATTTGTTTTAAAGTTTAGTTCAGTTCTCATAGTTTTTTATTGTTGTTGTTGTTGTTGTTTTGTCAATTGATCTACTTGTGACAGTGGGGTACTGAGATCCCCTTTTACAATTCTATTGGTGCTTACTTGATTTTTTATGTCTGTTAATATCGGTTTTATATAGTTGGGTGCACTGGTATTTAGTGGATATGTATTTATGATTATTATCTCTTCCTCTTGATTTGTTCCCTTGTTTGTGTCTCTGAATCAGTCTTGGCTGGAAATCCACCTTGTCTGCAAATAGAATACACCTCTGCTTTCTTCCAGGGTCCTTCACATGGAGTTTTGTTTTCTATCCTTTAACTTTCAGTCTATGAATTTTTTTTGAATTAAATGTGTTTCTTGTATGCAGCATGTTGTTGGGTCTTGCTTCTTGATCCATTCTGCTAGTCTGTTTCTTTTGATTGGTGAACTGACATTTACATTGGTAGTTTTAGCTGATATGTATTGACCTATCTTTGTCATGTTGAATGAAGGATGTGTACTCTGTTGTTAGGTGGAATAATCTATAGATATCTATTAAGTCCACTTGTTCAAAGGTTTCATTCAACTCTAACATGTAGTTCTTTGTTGATTTTTTTGTACAGTTGATCCTTTTTTGAGACGGAGTCTCATTATGCAATTCAGGCTGGCCTACAACTCAATATGTAGCCTAGCTTGGCCTCAAACTTGCAGTGATCCACCTGTCTCAGCCTCCCAAATCCTGGGATTACAGGCATGCGCCACCACACCTGGATAGTTGATGTATTTGTGATAATGGGTATTAAGGTTTCCTACTATAATATACTGTTGGATTGTTCCCTTAACCAATATGTCCTGACCTTCTTTGCCCCTTCTGATCAGCTTTGGCTTAAAGTCTACTTTGTCTGAATAAGATGTCTACTCCTGCTTTTTTCTATTCTCATTGCATGGAATATTACTTTCCATTCTTTGATTTTTAATGTGTGTATTTCATGCATATATCCTGTAATAAGCCGATTTGAACTCTTTTGCTAAGATACCTAGAAAAGAAATAGGTCAAATGCAATTTCTAGTTTTAGTTTTTTGAGGAATCTCAATACTGATTTCCATAGTGGTTATACCAGTTTACACTCCGAACAGTGAGGAAGGGTTTCTTTTTCCCTGCAACCACTCCAGCATTTGTTATTGTTTGAGTTCTTTTTTTTTATTATTATTTCTTGAAGATAGCCATTATTTCTAAAGTGAGATGGCATGTATTTATTGTCCATTTGTACTTCTTCATCTGAAAAGTTTCTCTTCATTTCAGCTGCCCATTTCATGATTGGGTCTTTAAATTTGGAGGGTCTAATTTTTTCGAGTTCTGCATGTATTCTACATAGTATTCCTTTGTCTGAGGAGTAGCTAGCAAAACCTTTTTCACTTTCAGTAGGTTGTCTCTTCACTCTGTTGACTGTTTCCTTTGCTGTGCAGAAGGCTTTTAATTTGATGTGACCCCTTTGTTTATTATTGGTATTATTTCTTGTGTAACTGAGGTTCTGTCCACAAAGCCTTTGCCTACAGCTATGTCTTCATGAATTTTACCTATTTTGTCTTCTGGTTTAATATTTAGATCTTTTCTCCATTTCAATTTTAGTTTAATGCACGGTGAGAGATATGAGTTCAGTCTTTGGCATGTGGAAAGCCAGTTTTCCCAGCACCATTTGTTAGTGAGGCTATGTTTTCCCTAGTGAAAATTTTTGGCTCCTTGTCTAAGATAATGTAGCTGAGTATTCCTGGAATTGTCTCTGCATCCTCTATTCTGCTCCATTGTTCCACAAAACTTAACAAGTTTCTGGTAAGCCTTGGATAATACTACAGGTTGTCTCTAGTTTAATAAGTCTGGGTGTGTTCTAAATGTTGGTGTGATGCTGAAGTCTGGTCTCTATAACCAGTGATGTCCTTTTCTAATGTGATGTAAGTCATATGACTCACCAGAGGCATCTGTATTGGAAGACTTATCTGTATAGAGTGAGATGTAAATTGCTCCTTGGTAGTAGGTCAGATCAATCAGGATGGTTGGAGATGATCCAGGTGATGATGACAAAGCTGTAAGATCAATGACTGGATGGATCTCGGTGGTTGGCCTCATTTCACTGAGAGTTTCTATTATACAAAGGGTCCAGTTAGTGAGTGTTTTACAGTGATGTGTATCTGCATTACAAGTGGCTGTATTAGTGAGAGTATTAGTAGTAAGTGTAGGTGTACTAGTAGTATGTAGGCAATAGCAATGTCTCTATGGGTAAAATAAGTAGTAAGATGAGATGGTGATGACAGTATAAATGATTAGAATGTGAATAATGATGGTTATGAGCATGCATAAGAGGTTACATGGCTGAAGTTCAGTCACATTTTGTCTGAGCTTAGAGATTAGTATTTGGACACAAATGAATATTATACTTACACATTGGATTGTAGGCATTTGCCTTTTAATTAATTTTTTGTCAATATTGCTATTGTTACTACTACAGTAGTAAAGATGACTGTGAATTGTCAGTATAGCCAATATAATTAGTATATTTATGTGTTTAGCTATATGGATTGAGATGGTTGATTTTGTGTTGCTGTGATGTTGTTTTTTTCCCTGGTATCAAATAGATATTTTTGACTCCTGGTGTTAAGATTTTTTGTGAGTGGATATTTTTATCCTTAGTTCAAACCTGTACCTTGTAAGATAGCATGTTGAGGTTTTAATTTTTAAATCTTTTATATTTTTACTTGGTATGTTTAAATAGGAGTGTGGACTTCCTTTAGTTTTTTGCTGTCTCTGATTTAGATTGAAACATACTTAAAGCAGTTTCAGTTGGTGAGTTGGGAACTCCGGCAGTAACTGTAACTCCCTTTTTTAATATATCCTTAAATCATTTTATATGTCCTGTTGCTATGTTGTGAAATGAGTTTTCTGGTCAATTTTAAGTTAGGTATTTGTTAGGTTAGGTATATGTTCTCTACTCTTTGTGTTTTGTGTGAGTACATCTACTTAGCGGTTTTTGAATCATCCTTTTGGTGTGTTTATGTTTCTGACCTTGATGTTAATTTTTTCGTGAGGCTTTATGTACCTCTTTCCAATACTGCATCCATTTGTGTGGCCACACGGCTATGCTATTTGTAGCTGCCAATGTGTCTGTAAATACAATTTTTTTTCTGTTTTTAAATTACGTATTTGTCTAGTTGTGAGTGCCACTGTTACAAGTTTTATATAGAAAGTGAAACAGGGGCTGGGGATCAGTTCAGTGGCACAAGTGCCTGCCTGGCAAGTGCAAGATCCTGGGTTCAATTCCCAGCACACACAAAAAAAGTGAAACAAACAAAATAAACAACTGATGAGTCACAGAGATTACCAGTAGGTTATAGAAACCTAAACAAAGTATCTCTCAAACTCTCAGATACCTCACCAAGTATAAAAAGAGTTGTCTATATTGTGTTATTATATTATATAATATAATATTATATATTCCCTATATTATATTGTTCCCTATATTATACTGTGTTATTACACAATATAATAAAAACTGCTATGTAACAACAGACATCTCAGATATGTTTTTTATACTACTAATGGATTTTTTTTTTAAAAAGCCAGCTGTACATAACTTTTACATGGGAAGACAAACAATATCACTTTATAAGACTCCCACAAGGCTTAATCTAGTAATAATACATTCAATACTGTCTTCCCAAATTACTCAGTAAAATTATAATTCATTGATATATCATATACAGATGACATAATAATGATAAATAACATGAAAAATTAAAAACAGAAAAGAAACAACTAAAGAAGTTAAAAACAGAAAGTGGACAATTAATGAGAAGAAACAAGAGGACCAGACACCAATTGTAAATTTTTAGGAGTTATGTGGTCATCAGATAACAGATAACAAAACTAAAGATGGATAAAATTATAGCAACAGGGACATCTACATTTAAATAAGAGGCACGTAGACTTTTAAGATTATTTGGCTACTGAAGACAACACATACTTTATCTAAATGCCATACTAAAATTCATATATAATTGGATTTTTCTCTACTTTGCACACAATTATTCTTACTCTCCACAGAAAGGCTGCTTCTGAACATCTCACCCATATTGGCAAGCACTGGAACTCTGACTGTAACAGAATAGTAGTAGAAATGCCTCCATGATTTAAATTGAAAGCAGTACAGTGGTGCATGGCTCTGGCACCCAGTTTCAGGGATGTACAAATGTTTTTGTATTCAAAGATACACAATAAATTTTTCATAGGCAAGAACAACGACAGCGGCAAACCATTATATATTGTAACTGAAACTAGCAGTGAAAGGTATGTCATTTTCTTACATCAGCCATCGTTCCCTTCATTTCCTTCATCCGACTTCCCTGAAGTTATCAGTAAGGACCCTGCTGGGAGCTTCCTGTCACAGTTCCTCAGTGATGCCCAAGCACAATTCTAGCATTAAAATAAGCCACCACCCATCCAGCCCATGGTGCCCATTGCAGGGTCCTTCTCCTTAGGGATTTCGGTGACCGTGACTTCTGCCATTGTTAACAGAGAGCCCTCCCAGCATCCAGTAAAGCAGTTCTTACAACCTTTATCGCATCAGTGGTGCCTTTTTTTAGCATATTCATAAAGTCTCTGAGCATAGAGTCATAACCAACTTTGGAGGAGCTCTGCAGGATTTTCTCAACACCTCCCATGCCTGCATTCTTAGCGATGATCATCGCAGGAATTTTGAGTGTTCTTTTAATAATTTCTGTACCCACATGGGAATGCACTGAGGCAGGACACAGACACCCCTCCCCTGCCAGCACAATACCTTCTCCCAAAGCCATGCCTGTACCATTGTGGGCATCTGTGGCTCTGTCCTTCTTCTCAGCACCTCTTGTCCCACCGACCTGTGGCATAGCTGAACCACCTAGAGCTTCATCAGTCATTCACTCGATTTCTGTCTTTCATAGTCACTCATGGCGGTTTCTAATTGCTTGGTGATTTTTAAAATATATTTTTCAATTCGTGCTTTGTCACCTTTTCCTTTCCAAAGCATGGCATCTTTGGTCATGATGACCTCTCCAACTTTTCCTAAGTCACAAGGCTGAACTCCTCCATGGTTTAGAGTCAGCCCCTTCCCCAGACACTGCACCACAGCACCATTAACCAAGTCTTCCAACTGGTTCTTGGTATTGTCACTGAACCCTGGAGCTTTGACTGTGACAAAGTGAAGACCAGCCTTTAACATGTTCAGAACCAGGGTTTTGAGAAGTTCTCCATCAGTGTCCTCAGCAATTATAACCAAGGACTTTTTGTGAGCACTGCTATTTCAAGAGCAGGTATGATGGAGTGGATGCTAGAAATTTTCTTTTCACTCAGTAGAACATAGGCCTCCTGGAATGCACACTTCTGGCCTCCTGATGCATTAATAAAGTATGGAGAAATATATCCTCGATTAAACTTCATGCCTTTAATAATTCCTAATTCACCATTCCGGGTTTTTCCGTCCTTTACTATGATGATGCCCTTTCTTCTGATCTCCACAGTGTCAGATATGATGTTGACAATTTCTGTTTCTATTTGCAGAAATTGTAGCAACCTTAGCAACTTTTGAGGGGTTGTCACAGGTGCAGACTCTTCCTTAAGTTCAACAGTCACAGCAGCAAAAGCTAACATCACACTTTTCCTGATTTCCACAGGGTTCTCACCTTTGCTGATCTTCTCCAAGTCTTCCTTGGGGATGGAGCATGTCAGGACAGTAGCAGTGGTGGCTCCACGCCCTGCCTCTTCATTTGTATTGTCAGTAACATCTTGAACAAGTTTAGCCCCAATATTTTTGTATGTGTCCTTTCAATCAATTGACACTGGAACAGTCACACCTTTTGTTACTTTGGGATTCCCCGAGTCTGTTCAATAATCACTGTTCTTCCCTCTGGCTCCATTGCAATGGCCATGGCATCAGCCAGGAGGTCTACGCCTTAAAGCATGAGGGCACAGGCATCGCACCAACTTTCACATCTGCGGCATAAATCCAAGTGAGTGAGGTGCTGGGCCAGCGCCCCGGACCCTGGCCTCACCCAGCCATGGACTGAGGGTCACTGGAGTGTTTCCACAGGGTGGTGACACAGGCAGGCCGGTGTGTGTGATGCTGGGATCAAGGATGCAATGCTGGCATTGATTCATGGCTCAGTGCTAGGGTTAAGGGTGCCCCACCGTACATGTTACCTCCCTAAGAGAGGGTAGGCAGGGTAAGATAGCAGGGGCAGAAAGTGGGTTGCTGCTTGTTCCTTGTCACTTGCTGCCTCTTTGCTACCCACTACTTGCTTCTTGCTGCCTTCTGCCTGCCATGATTTCTTCTCTTTGATGTCCCTCTCCCATGCCAGCCTGCCTTGGAGCCAGTCAACTATAAACTGAAACCTCTACAAACTGTGAGCCAAATAAACCTTTCCTCCTTTAATTATGGATATCAGGTATTTTGTCTCAGCAACAAGAAGAGTAACTAAGACACTCCTCCTTGCTTTCACATTAAGATCGTACTTCTTCTGCCTGCCTGCTTTGTTGAACCTCTTTTTCTCAGCTTCTTTTTCTCTGCCCTTCTCCTACAGGAGCCTCTCACCTCAGCTTGGCACAGCTTCGTATCTTCACTGCAGTGACCCATCCACCTCAACTCACCTCAACTATTCTGAGTTCAAGGCGCTCAGTAAACACATGCTAGAGGAGAGTGCACTACTGATGAGTCACTGGTGCCAGGCACGGGGCAAGTCAGTGAGGAAGAAGAAGTGAAAGCCAGAAACCAATACATCTGGCGAGCACTCCTGATGGGAACACCTGTTTGCAAAATAGACCATATGTGGCACGAGGGCAGTGACCTGGTCTGACTTGTCTACTGCCGTGTCCCTAGTGGTGCCTAGTACAAAGTAGCATAGTGAGGTACATAGGAGGAGCTCAACAAATTTCTTTAAGCTTGTAAAAGAATAAGTGACTAAGTAAGTAAAAGTGATCGACTCATTTTTAAACTATCTTCCATGGTAGTTACAAGAGCATGTGTGTAGAATTCTCAGAAGAGGAGACATTCCTGCCGGATGTGGTGTTGCATGTCTATAATCCCAGCATCTGAGAGGCTGAGGCAGGAAGAGCATTGCAAGTTCAGGGCCAGCCTGAGCTACATAGTGAGTTTGAGGTCAGCTGGACTACACAGTGAAACCCTGTGTCAAAACAAACAAAGAAAGGAGACATTCCCTAGAAACAGGGTTGTGACTTACTCATGTGTGTATTTTTACAAGTAATTGTTTTACAAAGTGATTTAGTACAAAAATTGTAGTATGTTTTAAACATTTATATCTAACAATACAGTCTCTTGCATGTTGTATGCACGCAGGCACACACACATACACACGCACACACACTCTAGCTTAGTGGGTAGAGCAGGCTGTGCCTGTTGTGAGTTAGTTCCTCAGCAATGTACAGAATAGTAGCTTTCAGGCTGTTCTTGCCCTGAATGAGTCTGTTTTCTCAGACAGCAGCGTGCTTTATTCGGGGTGCAAATGCTGAGGCAGAATGACTCGGTAACTTGTCTGTGCACATAGATGAGAACCAGATGTGGGACACAACAAATTTGTCACAAAAAAAACCCCCACTGGGGTCCCTCACCTCCTTGGAGAAGCTCTGCTCTATAATCCTTTTTTTTTTTTTTTTTTTTTCAGACAGGGCCTCACTATATGGTTCGGCCCAGCCTTGAACTCACTATGTATGGCTGGCCTTGAACTCATGATAATCCTCCTCCCTCAATCTCCAGAATGCTGGGATCACAGGCATATACCACCACACCAGCTCCAGTCTGTAATCTTATAGCCACCTGGTGACTTTTCATATCTCTGTAGATTCTCTGTCTTGGCTTAAATTTCTTCCTCTTCTTAGGAAGTGATTGGGTCATGTAGGCTTTGCTCTCATGTTTGTTTCTTTCTACAATGTCAAAAATTATTGAATAACAATAAATTCACAAGCTACGTAAATTTCATCAGCTTCATCAGCCCAGGTACTCACAGGTCACCACACAGCCAACAAGCTGAACAATCACAGATTCTTTTTTTGTTTTGTTTTTTGAGTCAGGTCTTGCTATGTAGCCCAAGCTGGCCTCAAACTCACAGAGATTTTTCTGCCTCAGCTTCCTGAGTGCTGAGATTACAGGTGTACACCACCATACCCAGATATCACAGGGTTTTTTTAAATTCCCATCTTAGTTATCTATAACACTCTAGTCACATATCACACTGCAGGATTCATGCCTTATAAAAGGGCTGAAGGAGCTGGCATGGTGACCCATGCCTGTAATACCAGTACTTTGGGAGGCTGAGGTAAAAGAATAGCAAGTTCAAACTCTGCATGGGCAACTTAGTGAAACTCTGTCTCAAAATAAAAAAAAGTGGCTAGGGATGTAGTTCAGTTTGAAGGTCATGAGTTCAACCCTGCCCCAGTATTGCAAAAACAAACAAATATAAAATAAAAACAATATACCTTCCACCATGTGAGAAGGGCAATAAATCACCATCTTAGAAGCAGAGCACAGGCCTTCACCAGACACTGAACTTGCTAACATGTAGGACCTTCAGCCTCCAGAGCTGTGAGAAATACCTTTATGTTGTTTACTAATTAGCCAGTCTTGGGTATTTTGTTATAGCTGCAGGAAAGGCTAAGTAAGACATCTGTGATATATACTCTCACTCAATACCAGTTTTCCTTGCTAGCAGGTATTTCAATACTAATTATTTGTGCAATTATCCTTTATCTTTTTCCTTATAAATGCCCTGTCTCCCTGGTAAAAATTTAATAATAAATATTTGCCGAAAAAATGAGCTAAATGAAAGGGTGAGAGAGCAAACATGGGTCTGAGTCTTGGTGTGCAGGTGAGGGGAAGTGGGAGGAGACTGGACTGGGCTTGGAGCCTTTTAGACCTCAAAATCCAGCTTGAAAGGAAAATGGGAGAAAAAAATGAAGGTAATCAGTTCAGAGCAAAAGAGAGTCAATTGACTCTTACACATCCCACTTGTTCATGTACATTACTACTTTTCTTGGGGTAGGAGCACTGGATTTCAGTAATGTTCCAAACCTTCAGAATTGCTTTGTCTCTTAGGTTGTCAACCAAGTCTCCTCCTTATCTTTTTGGGCTTCAGACACAGAAGTCTGGCGGTTCATCTGGAGTGTTTCCCGGCCTGGCTAAGAGGGACTGCGTGCATCTGCATAGCCTGGCACAGAGCCCCACTACATTTGGGCAGATTCTATGCCCCGCTGCTGGGGCTGATGGCAGACAACAGGCCTTGGGAGCCTGGTTTTCTGCTCCTCCGGTGACAGGGCCCTAGGCTCCATCCTGAGCTAAGGTCCCAGGTCCAAAACTTAGGAGTTGCCAAAAGAAATAGATTCTAATGTGGTGTTCCAGATCTCACCATGGAGCTACTCTGTTCTGAAACAGAATCCTAACTCTGCTACCAACTAACTGTGTGAGCTTGAAGTTGTCCTCATTTACCCTCAGAGGAGGAAATTAATAGCCATCTTGAGTGGTTGATATGAATTAAGAGAGAACATTTATAAAACACTTGGCCCACAGTCAACACACCATGAGTACTAACAATTATAATTCAGCACAGAGACTCTATTGTCTGTGTCCCTGGTGAAGGCCAGCAGAAAGCAAAATAGGAGCTGAAGTGACGACACACTCCTTGGTGCCACCAGAACTACTGGTGCTGCTGTTCCCATCACCAGAAAGTTTCCCCGTAGTCTCTGCTTGTTTTACTGCTATCTTTTGATTCTGAACCAGGGCCAGTGTTCTTGACTGCAAGGAGACTACATAGATTAAACGAGTTAGGAATGTGACTGGCTCTGTCTGCAGACGACAGAAGACTTGACTGACACAAGAAAAGTCGAGGTAGGCAGTTTTACTGGCTCAGTAACATCAGAGCTGTTATCCCTGTGCAGTTGCAAGGTGGCTGTTGTAAGCTGCACCATCAATCCTAATGAAGGAAAGGGGAAAGCGAAAATGTAGCATCCAAAATTGGGAAGCTAAAGTTTTCCTAGAAACTTACAAAGCGTACCCTGCCTCCCGTCTCACAGCCAGATCTAATGCAAACAAAAAGTTCCACTTCCTTGTTCCCTTTTTTTTTTTTAGGGGCAGGTACTTGGGTTTGAACCCAGGATGTTGACACTGAGCTACATCCCAGCCCTTTTTATTTTGAGACAGGGTCTCGCTAAGTCACCACTCATTGATAAACGCTGTATGGGCTTTTCTCCTCCCTCAACTCACTTGTCTCAGGGAACCCACACGGACGTGAACAGCAGTGACTGGGTCGGCTATCCTAGGACAGTGACAGTGACAGCATTGCCAGCTTTGATAGCATAAGATGCATTCTCCCTCGTGTCTGGGATGTTGCCCAAACATATGAGAGGGATGCAGATGCTGAGTGTCCAACGAAAATGATAGATTTCCATTAGAATAAACCTTTGTAAGCGGGCGGCACATGCCTGTGACCCCAGCTTCTCAGGAGGCTGAAGTGGGAGGATTGCTTGAGCCCAGGAGTTTTGAGGCCGGCCTGGGCAACATAGAGAGACAGCGGCAAGCAGAAACACTGACATGACACCCAGAATTTGGAGGCAGATTTATTTAAGTTGACAAGCGTTGATGGGAATCATTCCCAAAATACCAAGCCCCAGTCTCTGGTGGTCTAGGGCTTACGTGGGGTAACCAAGCAGGAAGTACAAAGACAAAATGAATTGTCAGTTGGGGACTGGTTTATACACTGCAGCACAGTGACCAGCCATTTCTAAGAGACAGGAGCAACGGGAACTGGAACAGGAACTATTACCTGGGCAGCTAACAAACTGAAGTATACTGGCTGGGGGCAATTTTCTGTGAAAAATCTTGTCTCAAAACAACAACTCAGCGGCAAAGCGCCTGCCTGGCAAGCACAAAGTCGTGAGTTTGATTCCTGGTACTGGAAGAAAAACAAAAAACAAACAAAAAACCAAAACAATAACAAATAAATAAATACACATTTGTGATTGCCCAATATCAACATATAACTTTCTATAAAACCCTTCAAAAATCCAAACAAAACAAAATTCCAAGTTCAAACTACCCTTCCTTTCATGACCTAAACAGTATTCACTGTGGTGGTCAAGCTTGTAATCCCAGCTACTCAAGAGACCGAGGCAAGACTGCGAGTTCAAGGCAAGCCCAGAGAGACCCTGTCTCAAAATTAAATTCAATTAAATTTTAAAAAGGCCTGGGGATGGAGCTCAGTGGTACAATGATTTCCTAGTATGTGTGAGGCCCTGGCTTTGATCCCTAGTACCACAAGACAAAAACAAAAAACAAAACACCTCACTATATTCTCCTTCTATCCCCAAAATTGAATCAACCCAAGTTCTCATCAGTTACTTCATCCAGCAACAAATTCAGAATCTCTAAATAATGTCCATTCTTCCTCCAGTTCCATAATGATCCTACTCAACGTTCCATGGCCTCTGAACTAAGCTTTAAAGATAACCACTCACTGGATGACGCCCTCTAACTATATTGGAGAGGTAAAGGGAAAGGAATGGAGAACATTTTTAGCTATTTATAATTTATTTTTTTATTTATGTATTTATTTATATTTTGAGATGAGATCTTGCTAAATCACTAGATTGCCTAGACTGGACCCTGCCTAAACTTTAGCCCTCCTGCCTCAGCCTCCCAGAGTGCTAGGATTAAAAACATGTACCACCACACCCAGCCCACCATGGCAAATTTTAACCTACCAATAGTATGTCATTGCAAGAGAAATACACTGCGATAGAATAATGGCTCCACAGGATGTCCAAATCCCAATCTCCAGAACCTATGAATATGGTACTTTATGTCACAGAACAGATTTTGTAGATATGATTAGCTCAAGGATGTTGAGCTGGGGAGATTATCTTGGATTATCCGGCCAGGTCCAATACCGTATAATCACATGGCTCCTTATAAGGGAAGGAGGGCAGTAAGAGAGTCAGAGCCGGAAAAACGACAGGACAGTGAGCACCAGGGGCATGGGTCAGTGACACAGTGAGTGCACACAGCCCTTTGTTCAACCCCTAACACACTCCATGTCCAGGAACACGTACACACACAGAAAAGGTAAGGAGCGGACTTCCCCCTAGAGCCTCAAGAAGGAACCCTGTCTCGGGCTGAGCCTGAGAGTTTCCCAAACTTTAACCCACCGGGTGGAGCAGGCTCGCTGACTCCAGTCACAGAAAAAGGATTTTCAGGACATGAGTGAGCAAGAGGCACAAGAAGGGCTCGTCAGGCAGACAGAGAGCACAGCACACGTTCGAGAGGGGGGTGCAGGCGCTCAGAGAGAAGAGACACGCTACGTCTGGCCTTGACGACAAGGTTCATGCTTTTCTTTTTTTTGTTGTTTGTTTTTTTGTGTTTTTTTCCCGGTACTGGGGATCGAACTCATGACCTCACACTTGTAAGGCAGGCACTGTGCCGCTGAGCTAAATCCCCAGCTCCGGTTCATGCTTTTCTTGATGGAGAGGAGGGCCCACCCCTCCTCCTCCCAAACGGCCCCAGACATTTTTCCTTCATAGAAAATTTAAACATCTCTGGATTCACTCAACCTTTTATTTACTCTCTTAATAGGGCCAATTTATGACTTTTAGTGCTGGTTCTGGCAGGGAAGGGGTGTGAATCTAGCCAAGCAATAAGAGGTTCTGGCATGAGGCTGTCTTGGGTGACTTTGGCTAAGTTCTAGAAGTTGCAGTCTTACAAAGTACAATTTTTAGTTATGATTTTCTTGTCTCCTTTCTACCTATCTTTTATTTCTTCTAACCTACCTCAACACCATGGAACTGTGGTGTGGAGGCAGTGGTATTATAAGGATTATTATGCTGGCTGGCTTTTGCTAATGGCTTTTTTTTTTTTTTAAGACAGAGTCTCACTGCATAGTTCAGGTTGCTCTTGAACTCACTGTAGCCCAGGCTGGCCTCAAATTTGGGGCAACCCTCCTGCCTCAGCCTTCTGAGTACTGGGATTACAGGTGCACCATCACGCCGGACTTTTGCTAATGGTTTTTGAAGTTTTAAAAAAAATAAATGATAGAATTAAATTAGCTATTAATTACAATATATAAATCAACCTTGAGTGATACACTGAGCTATGTTTGTTCGCCTCGCCTTCTGTTGCCCTGAATGTAACAGTTCAGTCTTAAACCCTTTATTCCGTGTTTTTTCCAGTGAATTGCCTTTGTCTCGAGTCATTAGTTATTATTTGCATTTCAACATCTCTCTGGTGTACCTGCCGTCCTTTTATGACTCTTTAGTTTCGTGAATATCTTGGCGTCTGGCTCAGGGACCCCAGACCTTATATCAAAAAGTCACCACAAGATGGCGCTCTTGCTAATACTGGCTACGCTGAATCCGGTTATCCCTCCACGTTGGGCGGGGTAGGAGAGGTCTCTGAATTGGATTTTAATCTTGTTTACTAACGTTACTCGACAGCCTGCTCAATCCTGGATTTTGTATTATATTTTTGGTTTTTAATTTACAAAATGTTGATGTTATCTTCTTTTATAGATGAGAAAACTAAAGCTGAAATGGTTAACTTGCTCAGTCAGGAACTAAATTTAAAACCAGAATTTTCTGACTCCAAAACCAATGTTCCTTCCATTACATAAGTGACTCTCAGGCTGTAGCAATTTTGTTTTAAATTATACATACTGTAAACACAAAACCAACTTGGGCCAGCTTGACAGCAATGACCCAGGAAAGTATTTAGGAATATCTTGTGGAAATCTAGTGCAGAAATGATGCCATGGTTTTTTGAAAGAGAGCCAGGAAATGAACAACCTTCAAGACCTGGGGGAAAGCCTGGCATGGTGGCGCACGCCTGTAATCCCAGCACTCAGGAGGCTGAGGCAGGAGAATTGTGGCGAGTTCAAGACCAGCCTGGGCTACAAAGGGAGCTTAAGGACAGCCTGAACTGCAGAGC
>NW_004955452.1:17455157-17478910 GCF_000276665.1 Chinchilla lanigera | reverse complement strand
AAAAAAAAAAAAAAAAAAAAAAAGACTTGGGAGAAGAGGGACAGAAAAATAGAAGAGGGAAAAGAAAAGGAAAAACTGGGAAGACCCAAGAGATTAAATTCTGTTCCTCTCCCATTCATTATAATGGCCCCATTTTAGTACATTTTGTATATCCGGGTCCCATGCAATATTTTACTTGAAAACTTAGAATTCATTGTATTAGACAATTGTTATAATAAATCACAAGCCATTCCCCCATTGTCGGATGTTTTAGTTATTTCCCTAACTGTTCACTGTAATAAGTAAAACTGTGATGGATATTCTTTGATAACGTAGTAAGAGGTACATGAAGTCATAGAATATTTGCATTTCCTTTGTCCCTTGGGGAAGGAGAGGGAGGAGTAGTCCCAGAAAGTTCTAGCTCCTGTCCAGAATCCAATTCTTCTAAGCTTTCCCTGGCTCTCACCTGTGTAGACACACTAAGCATCTGACTAGGTCAGATCCCCTGCTGGGTACTGTGGGAACAGTGGTGGGTAAACCACAGTCTGTCATCGCAGGGCTGACAACCTAGTGATGGTGACAGACACTAACCAGATTCTCTACTGGAGACTCTGAAGGAAGTGCCGCGAAACAAATCCTGAAGGTTAAGGAGCCGCAAAACACAGCGAATTGATTCAATCCGGGAGGATTAGGCAGGCTGCCCTGAGGAAACACCATTGACTAGCAGAGCGGAAGGGTGAGTAAGGAGAGCAGGGAAGAGCTGTGTGAAGGCTCAAAGGAGAGAGAAATCACAGCAGGTTTAAGAGATTGAGAAAACAGACACAACAGACAAAGAGAAACAATAGCAAATTGGGGGAAAGAAACAACAGAATACAGACTGTGCAAAATCTCATTGGATTTAGTAAGGATTTTTTCTTTCAGACAAGGTCTCACTATGTAGCGCAAGCTGGCCTCAAACTCACAGTGATCCTCCTGCTTCATCCTCCTGAGGGCTAGGATCACAAGTGTGAGCGCTCATACCTGGCTATAGTAAGGATTTTGGAATCCACTGCAAGAGAGATCATTGAAAGACTTTAAGAAAGTGCATTGTCTTATTGATGTTTGAACAAGAACATTCTAGCTGCAGCACAGAGGGAGCAAAGTGAACAAGGGTAGACCAGAAAAGGGAGTTCATGATGAAGTCAAGACAAGCGGTGACGATGGCTTGAACTAAAGTCACGGAAGAAGCCAGGCAAGGTGGCACACACCTGTAATCCTGGCACTCAGGAGGCTGAAGCAGGAGGATCACCATGAGTTCAAGGCCAACCTGGGCTATATGGTGAGTTTAAGACCAGCCTGAACTGCATAGTGAGACCCTATCTCAAAAAAAAAAAAAGTACAGTGGTAGAAGCGGGGATGAAAAGAAATGAATAGACTTCCGAATGCATGCTGTAAGAGGTGAAATGACAGCAGCTAGTTATCCATGAAAGCGTGTGTGAGAAAGGGCGAGTGGGTAAGGAGACCTTTAGTTTTCTGGCTTGAGCAGCTGGGTAGGTTTTTCCTTGCAGAGAGAGGGCACATTGTCTGTCACCTCTTACCTGAGCTGTCTTATGAGCCCTTTGATTTATTTTCTTGTTGGACAACCTTTCCATAAATACAAATCTGTGAACTATACAGGCAAGTTATCTGCCCTTACAAACATCCTACATAGCTGGGCATGGTGGTGCATACCTATAATCCCAGCACTCAGGAGGCTGAGACAGGAAGATCACCATGAATCTGAGGCCAGCCTGGACTACACAGGGAAAATCCTGCATACAATGGTGCGAAGGACACAGGGTACCCTCTGTATTTGTGTCCTTTCAAAAAGCGGCAAAATGAAAGGGTCATATCAGGGACAATTCTGGAATCCAACAGACTTAGGCTGAGTAGAGCTTATTTCAACCACCTGAAAGTCATTCACTGTGGTTTTGGTGGTAGCGTCTGGGCTGTTGGTTCTACCCTCTGAATCATCCTTCCTTTTCCATAAGAAAACTGAATTTACATCTGAATGGGTTTCCCAGCCTGCTCTCTGTCTGTAAAAGGGTAGAGATGCAAAGGCCTCTTTCCATTTTGTACTTTGTCCATGCTGCTCCCAGGTGATGAACGAAGCTTTTGCCTGAGCAGTTCTCTTTAAATCTGGTGGATTACTTATCCACATTTTTGTGTCTTGGAATGAGGAGCTGCATAGAAATTCAGGCCTGCTCATAAACAGATGCTGAGGGTGCAAGGTGGGATTAGAAGTTTAATGGCAGTATGAATGTAGCTCAGTGACAGTGTGCTTCTTGGCTGGTACAAGGCTTTGGGTCAGAATCCCAATACCAAAGGGAGGAGATAGGCAGAAAGAATCTCAAGAGCATGAGGACCGACACCTATGAAAGGAGAGGGAGAGAGAAGGTTGTGGGGGAAGCAATTCAGACTGCAGTGCATCTCTGAAAAAGTCTTGGCTGGGCTGACTGCCCATCAGAGGAGTCTTGCATCAGGCAGTAATGGCCCTGCTTTAGCCTATGGCCTCAGATTCTTTAGGGGTACATCAGAAAGACAGCTAGCAAGTGAGCATAAGCAGTAGATCTTAGAGGCTGTGCACAGTCCACCCCTTGCCAGTGCAACCCTCCCTGTGCTGCCAGGTCCACCCTGCCACGGCTGTGGTGAGCAGCTCTTCTCCGGCTTCCATAGGTGCCCCTCCTGAGGGACTCAGAAGAGGAAGGTTAGTGGATGAGTCACAGCCCCTGCTGTTGCTGATAGCTGTGGGTTGTTTTTTTCTTTTTTAATCAATTTATAGACTGTAGCATTTTGGTAAAAGTATTGAATCTTTGTTTATTTGTTTTGTTTTTTGTGGTACTGGGGAGTGAAGCAAAGAGCTCATGCATACTAACCAAGCACTCTACCACTGAGCAATCCCTAGTCCTTTTTATTTTAATTTTTGAGACAGGATCTTGCTAGGTTGCCCAGGCTGGTCTCAAACTTTCAATCCCCTTATCTCCATCTCCCCAGAAACTGGAACTATAGTAACCCTTTTTTTTCTTTTTTCTTTCTTTTCTTTCTTTTTGGGAGTGGGTCTTGCTGTGTAATCCTGGCTGGCCTTAAACTCATAGAAATCCTCCTGCCTCACCCTCCTGAGTGCTGGGATTATAGGTGTGCATCACCATGCTCAGCATGATTGACCCTTTTTAAAGTCTAAGCATTGCAGATAATTTTCTTCTCTCTCTATTTCTTTCTGTCTGTCTGTCTGTCTTCTTTTTCTGTGCTGAGATCAAGCCAAGGTCCTTGCATATGCTGGCAAGTACTCTACCACTCAGCTACAGGCCTACCCTACAAACTTTTTAATCATTTGCTTCTAACACAGCTTCAAACAATGTCGCTGAAGGAGTCACTCCCTTCCATTTAATTCTAAACAGTACCCAATGGACAATTCTTGCTCCTATTGTCGTAAGAGGGATAGAAAATAAAATAACAAAATCCTGGAGACCTCTGATGCTCCAGATGAGAGCATATGTGTGCCGGATCTCCTAGCCTGACCTGGTCACCTTGACCCTACTCCCACCTCATTAAGGGTTCATAAATATACACTACATGACATAAATATAATTAAGATCAGAGTGAATGCTAGAACAAGCATGTGTGTTGAGAACTCCTAAAATAACTCAGCACCCTGTCAATCATTCCTGTCAATCACACCTACAGGTTCAGAGGAGATACCTAAGCCAAAGAGGCCTGGCCTTTCACTTCTAAAAGGCTGATTTGTATGTGCTTTTCATTACTCTGTTGCTGTTGCTATTTTTGTGTGCTTTGACTGTGCAGTGGGTTTCTGTCGCCTCTGCACTTTTTTTTTGTCTTTTTAAGATAGGGTCTCACTATGCAGTTCAGGCTGTCCTTGAGCTACCTTTGTAGCCCGGGCTGGCCTTGAACTCACAATGATCCTCCTGCCTCAGCCTCCCAAGTGCTAGGATTACAGGCGTGCACTACTGCATCCAGCTAGCCCCTGCACTTTTCTTGGTGTATGCTACATCTTCTGTTGGCACAGACTTGTCCTGAGCACAGCTCCCTATGACCTAAATGTAGCTGCTGCTACTTACTACGGGGCGCACACTTGGCAATTCTGCCCTTGCTGCCATACACAAGTGCCTGGATCATCGCAGCCCATTCCACAGCAACACTTCTGTTTGGCCCTATTATCTTTCCCTTATAAAAAATAGATTTTTAGCTGGACAGGCTGGGTCATCCCTGTAATACAGCACTTGAGAGACTGAGACAGGAAGGTTGTGTGTTCAAAATCAGCTTGGGCCACATAGTGAGTTAAAGACCAGCCTGAGCTACACGGCAAGACCCTGTTTAAAAAACAAAAAACAAAAAACCAAGCTGTGGTGGCACATGCCTGAAATCCAAGCACTGGGGAAGCTGAGGCAGAAGGATCCTGAAGCAGGAGTTTGAGGCCAACCTGAACTACATAGTTAGTTCAAAACCCAGCCTGAACTGCACAGCGAAACCCTGTCTCAAAGAATTCACAAAGAACAACAATAACAAAAAAGGATTTTTTATGAAGTCAATTATATCTAAATTTCCCCTTGCCCTTTTGTATTTTTTTTTCTTGTTGTTTAAAGGTCTTTATAAATCATAAATTCTACGTTTGGACTCCAAATTTTTTTTCTTTTTTTGAGACAGAGTCTTACTACACAGTTCAGGCTGACCTTGAACTCACTGTGTAGCCCAGGCTGGCCTCAAACTCACAGTGATTCTCAACATTTCAAGCACTAGGATTACAGATGTGTGCCACCACACCTGGCCCAAAATTTTATTTTAAAATTTTATTTTCACATTTATACCTCAAGGCATACAGAATTTATTTCTGAATGTAAATTTGAGAGTCCAATCTTATTTTCTTCTGTATGGTTGGCTAATTGAGACATTGCCATGTGTTTTAAATCATACCTTACCTGCTGAATTTTAATACTATTTGTCATTTCTAAAATTCCTATGGATGCCAGGCTTACAGGCATACTCTTATCATCTCAGCCCTCTGGGAGGATCACAGTTTGAGTTGGTCTAAGCAACTAGCAACTTAGTGAGACCCTACCTCAAAATAAAAACTTTTTTTTTTTGCCTTTTTGAAACAGGATCTCGCTATGCAGTTCAGGCTGGACTTGAGCTCACTTTGTAGCCCAGGCTGGTCTCAAACTCACAACAATCCTCCTGCCTCAGCCTCCCGAGTGCTGGGATTACAGGTGTGCACCACCACGCCTGACTCAAAATAAAAACATTTTAAAAGAGTTGACAGTGTAGTTCAGTGTGAAGGCTCTGGGTTCAATTTTCAGCACTGTAAAAAGAAATAATTAAAATTCCCTGTAACAGTGGGATGTATGTGTGAACTCTGTCTACTTTGCTAGCATATACTTTTTGTAACCATCTTGTTAAATTTTTGTTTTATGATTAGAGCATTATGAAGAATTATGAACAATTTGTGTGTAATTCTTCTCTTCCTTTTTTTTTTTTTTTTCAGACAAGGTCTTGCTGTGTAGTTCAGGCTGGCCTTGAACTCATCATGGAGACCAGGCTGATCTTGAATTTACAGTGATCCTCCTGCCTCAGCTTCCCAAGTGCTAGGGTTACAAGTGTGCACTAGCACAACTGGTTTGTATGTAATTCTTTTTTCTGTTTGTTTGCTCGTATGTAATGCTTAACCTAAACCATGTGACTCAAAGACTTCATCCTGAAATCATAACTACTTTCCAGATATTTTGCAATCACTTTCCAGTTTACTATTGGGAGTCAGCTTATTCATATGAAGAGAATATCAGATACAAGTACCTTAAAATATTAACTGGTTTTTGGTGGGTTTTTTTGTTGTTGTTTTTGGTTTTTTTGGTACCAGGAATTGAACTCAGGACCTTGCTCTTTCCAGGTAAACGATAAAATATTAACTGTTAAGTATGAGATTTTAAAAATTCAGTTTAATATCAAGCATACAAATATATCATCAAAATTTCAAATATTTAATGTGATATTAGCAAAGAGAAGAAAAGATGGGCTATTCTTGCCAAAGATGTCACAGTTAGCAAATGTACAATTCTGACAGGGGGACCCAAAAGTAGGAAGCTGTTTTATTTATTTATTTGTGTGTTTGTTTTTGGAAGCAGTTTTAAAAAATAAATATGATTTAGTAGATTATATTTAGAAAAGTTTACTCAGTAGTAAAGAATAGGTATCTTCATCATGGATTTTCATGGAGATTTTATAAGTACTGACCATGTTCTAAGTTACAAAATCAGTCTCAAAGACCTAAGAATGAGTATATTTTCCAAATGCTTGACTGCCTCATAACTGAATGTCTGGAAAATTGTAAATATAACGCTAAGCTACTAAAAGAAGACAGTATACCAGAAGTCAAAAAATACAACTGAATAAATTTTAAAATACCTTAGCTTGAGGCAGGAGGATCATTGCAAGATCGAGACCAGCCTGGGCTTCAAAGCGAGCTCAAGGCTAGCCTGAACTGCATTGCAAGACCCTGTCTTTTGTTTTTTTTTTTTTTTTTTGGTCTTTTTGAGACAGGGTCTCCCTACGCAGTTCAGGCTTGCCTTGAGCTCACTTTGTAGCCCAGGCTGGTCTCAAACTCACAACAATCCTCCTGCCTCAGCCTCCCGAGTGTTGGGATTACAGATGTGCACCACCATGCCTAGCCAAGACCCTATCTCAAAAAGACAAAAACTAAAATAAAATACCTTAGATTGAAATTTGTAGGATATACTTCAGGAGAATTAGCAGCCTTTTGTGATTATATTAGAAAAGAAGATAGGCTGAAACTTAAAACACTAAATTTTAAAGTCAAGAAATAACACGTACCAGGCATGGTGGTACACACCTGTAATCCCAGCACTTTGGAGGCTGAGGCAGGAGGATCACTGTGAGTTTGAGGCCAACCTGGCCACATACTGAGTTCAAAGCCAGTCTCAACTACATAGTGACAAAAAAAAAAAAAAAGAGAGACCAAGATCGGCAGAACTGATCAAAGAAAGTCATGAGATAATAAAAATAAGATAAATTAAATGAGCTGTAAATAAATATATGTGATAAAAGAGACTGACATAGTCAAGTGAATTTTTTGAGAACAGTAATAAATGAATGCTGGTGAAATGATGAAGAAAAGGACCACAAAGCGTGAGAAACAGAAAAGAAAAGATATCACACTGCAGATGCAGCAGAGGCTGGTGGTGTGCGGAGTTACAGATCGTCTTCCACAGTCCGCCCCGGTGACGTGATTCACACCCACTGGATGTGAAATGCACTCAGGCTCATCACAGAGTCTCACCCCCAGGCAGCGGCTCGGAACGCAGGACTCCGCCATGTACATGAGGTGTTGGTGCAGATGCGGCTGTCCAGATGCAGCTCCCAGGACTGGAGGCGGTGCGAAAGGAACCAGACAGGGCACACCTGCCAGAGAGGGGGACACGAGGGCTGAACAGGTGGCAGCTGCCAACCATGCAGCAGAACAAATGATGCAGGGAAATAAATGGCCTCGTTCAAGAGAAAAAGAGGTCTGACAGGAAGATAAAAATTGCAAAGTTATTTGAACTGAGAAAGTTTAACACAAAGAACTATTAACAATGACTATTGATAAAAAAAATGACAATTGTGTTTTGGATTTCAGGAGTAAAAATCAACATTTGTTTTGTTAGGCATTTTGTGGTACACACTGGTAATCCCAGCACTTGGGAGGCTGAAGCAGGAGGATTGCTTTGAGTTCAAGGCCAGCCTGGATTACATAGTGAGACACTATCCCAAAAAACCAAAAAACTAACTAACTAACTAAATAAATAAATAGTTAAAGATTGATCTGTTAAACTGCTAGCATTTCTGTAACTCCTATCAGAGGATTATAGGAGGCACTGACTTTCTACATTATGTGTATGGGTATTGTTTACATTTTGTAGAGCTTTATATTGCATTCATAATCAGCATTTTATGCAATAAAGATTTTGTTTTTAAATTAAGGCTTCAAAAAATAAATAAATTAGGGTTTCTTTTTTTATGGTTTTTTGAGACAGGGTCTCCCTATGTAGCCCAGGCTGACCTTGAACTCACTAGGTAATCCAGGCTGGTCTTGAGCTCATGGTGATCCTCCTGCCTCAGCCTCCCAAGTGCTGGGATTACAGGCATGTGCCACTATACCTGGTTAGGCTTTCATAATTTGTAATAAACAGTTTCTCCTTGTTCCTAATGTATATGTCTACCCATTGTTTCTTCCTACTCTTTTTTTTTCTTTTTTTTTTTTTTTTTTGTAATGCTAGGGATGGCACCTAGGGCTTCGCACATGCCTGGTAAACATTCTACCACTGAGGGGTTGTGGATTTAGCTCAGTGGTAGAACGCTTGCCTAACAAGCTGGAAGCCCTGGGTTCGGTCCTCAGCATTAAAAACAAAAATAAGGGCTGGCTCTGAGGTGGGAAGCCGTGCCTGAACGGCTTAGCGAAGGAAAAGCTGCTTAGGTCATGACAGTAGGGAAGCAGAGAGCAAAGAGAGGTCCCAGACAAAGCAGTTCTTCTTTTGTATTTCTTTGTTTTTTTCCGGTACCAGGAATTGAACTCATGATCTTGCACTTGCCAGGCAGGCACTGTGCCGCTGAGTTAAATCCCCAGCCCAAATCAGTTCTTGAAAGGGTTTTCTTCCAGGTGTGGGACACACTGCTGTCTTCTTTCCATATGGCCTCCTCTTAGCGATCTCTCTGAGCAAGTAGAGCAGCGATTTCTGGCATCTCTCACAAGGGCACAAATCCTATCTGATTAGGGCCGCAACCTTATGATCCCATCTACCCTTACTTACTTCTTTTATGGTCCCCACCTCCAAAGACAGCCACACTGGGGGTGAGAGCTTCAGGGAATGAAGCGGAGGGAACCCACTGATTTCCTAGGACCTTCCAAAAAAAATCTCAATCTCCGCCCACCGTTTCATTCAGATACACACAAGTCAGTCTGATGGGCTGGTGTGGCACTCACTGCTTGCAGGGAAGCTCAGTTGTGTGCTTGGAAAAAAACTTCAAGAGAAGGAGGAGGTGAAAAAAAAAAAATTTAGTAATAAAGACTGACTTGAGGGGCCAGGATTGCAGCTCAGTGTTGGTGCCCTCGCCTGGCATGTTCAAGCCCTGGATTCCATCACAGGTACACACGTGAAAAGGGACTGACCAGAGAGGCAAAAGGAAAGGGAATAAGAGGGTATGCACACCCCAACGCCAAGGGTGCTGTTCACATGTGTGGGCTGAGCGTGTAGCTCAACATTGTAACACATGCCTAATATTAGGTTTCCGGCGCAGAAAAAAAGAAAAGAAAGAAGGCCTTTACTCTGGACACAGTGGAGTGCGTAGCATGCCATACCAGACTCCTCTGGGGCGAGACAAGGGACCTGGGGGCGTTTATAAGGACTCTGGCTAGGGGCGGAGCTTAAGGGGCGGGCTTAGTGACGTGTCAGGAGCTGATTGGGGGTTTCTTTGCGCGGGAAGGGCAAAAGGAAATTGTACTCTAGCCTGAGGGGAGGAGAAGGCGGGTGGTCATTGGGAAGATAAGCTGTTGTTTTGGGCTTCAGCCATGTTAGACCACCACCACCATAATAATTCAGCAATTCTTTTTTTTTTTTTTTTTTGCCTTTTTTTGAGACAGGGTCTCACTCTGCAGTTCAGGCTGGCCTTGAGCTCACTTTGTAGCCCAGGCTGGTCTCAAACTCGCAACGATCCTCCTGCCTCAGCCTCCTGAGTGCTGGGATTACAGGCGTGCGCCACCACACCTGGCTTTTAATATATTTCCTTCTCTTTTTTTTAGATACCGGGAGTCGAACTCACTACCTTGCGCTTGCCAGGCAGGCGCTTGCGCCACTGAGCTATATCCCCGGCCCCTAATTCAGCAATTCATACCCAGGCAGGAACCTATCACCTAACATGCACAGGGCCCCTGAGTTCCATCCCCAGTTCTGAAAACATAAATAAATCGTAATCTGTACGAGTGGCATTTCCTGGAGGTTTTTATTTTTAATATTTATTAATTTATTTATTTAGTGGTAGTGCAAAACCTGCAAGGCCACACGTTAGGTACTAGTTCTGAGTACAGTGTGTCAGAAACTACCATACTGAGCCGGGCGTGGTGGCACAGGCCTGTAATTTCAGCACTCGGGAGGCTGAGGCAGGAGGATTCTTGCAAGTTCGAGACCAGCCTGGGCTACAAAGTGAGCTCAAGGACAGCCTGAAAGGCGTAAGGAGACCCTGTCTCAAAAAAAAAAAAAAGAAAGGAAATTACCATACTGGCACCTTTCCTGAAAGCTTTCCCGATTCAGACCCTACAGAGGAGTGCCTGGGGAAGAAAGGGCCATATGCAGATGTTGAGAAAACTGGATCCCTAAATATCATTTCGCTTTGGGGGGTTTGCTTTGCCATGAAACCCTTGTAATTTAGCTGATGCCAATGCAAAAATTCAGAGCATGAAGACAATTTGAAAAACTGTCAGTCTGAACAGTCAGCTATCAAGGTATGACAGGAATCATGGCAGCTAACAAAAATGAATAGAAAATTCCTTCAGGATTCTGCCCCAGAGCGAATCAGCTTCAAGAATTTTCTGTCCTCCTGTCTCCCACTACATTTTTTTTCCAGAGAAAGCACTTCCAGTTGGTCTAGGATTTTTTGTTTATTTGTTTATATGTTTGGTTGGTTTTGTGAATTGTTTTTTTTTTTTTTTTTTTTTTTTTTTTTTTTTTGGATTGGGTTGTTGAGACAGGGTCTCACTATGTATTCCAGGCTGTCCTGAAACTTGTGATGATCCTCCTGCCTCAGCCTTCCAAATGCTAGGATTATAGGTGTGTACCACCATGCTGTTTATTTGCCAGTTGGCCTCATTGTAAGTGGATGTCATCCTCTGACAAGGGAAGGGCGTTGAACTGTGATTGACAGCCCCACCAAACCAGTGTGCAGTGGGGGGAGGGGTGTTCTCCAAAAGAAAGAGAATGCTGATGGAGAAAAACAACAGATGTCCTCTGCATTCCAACCATGGGTTGCCAAGCAACAGCTCCCACTTTTTAAAATACCATATACGATTTTTAAATGCCTTTGCCTAGCAAAATATAATTATTTCAAAGGCGAACAAAAGATATACTCAACTCTTTCCAACAAGAGACAGCCCATGTCCAGCTACGGCCTCCATTCTTTCCCTGGCTCTGTCATGATCCTCCTCCATAGTTTGCAATTTGTGGGCAAAATGACAAATTTAAGCATCCTCAACCCCCTACCGCATGTGATTCTAGGGAAAGAAAAAAGGAAAGAGATATAGATACAGATATCTGATGTTATATATATCACTGTATGTAATTTATACCTCAGTATAAGAAAAACCATTCATGACACAGCAAGGAAACACCCCTACCGCATGTGATTCTAGGGAAAGAAAAAAGGAAAGAGATATAAATACAGATATCTGATGTTATATATATCACTGTATGTAATTTATACCTCAATATAAGGAAAACCATTCATGACACAGCAAGGAAACAATATAGGTAGAAACTCCTGTCTTCATTTATTGAACAGAGCCTAATATTTACAGCTCTGCCTTTCCCCACCATTGATTAGCCAGCGCCTCAGTGGATTTAGTCAGAAGCCACTTAATAGTGCTGATCTCCTGAGTCCGCACTGTGTGCTGTGCCCCTCCCCCAGCATTAAGTGCACGCAAGAATATGTTAGTGTATCGGAGTTACATTCCTCCCCAGTGTTTTGCTCACATTTACCACTCCAATTGTCTGCTCCCTCTGCACTTTGGACCCTGGAGCTGTCTCTATTTTTTAAGTGTTTATCAAAAGAACTTTTCATTTTACCCAGTCTGCTGAATTGCTGAAATTGGAAGTCGCCTGTGCTTACATATCTGCCTCCCCAACTAGTCTGCAAGCCCCACAGGTGCAGGAAAGATGTCTTGCTTATAACTCTGTTCCCACAACTCAGCACTAACACAGCAGGCACTAATTACATGTTTGTCGCATGAATGAATGTAACCAGGGAGGGAATAAATGACCTAACTCTACATGGATTGTTTCTTTTGGAAAGAAGTTGATTGGATTTTTTAATTAATTAGGTAATTAATGAGAAGACACATGGAAGACTTTTGCCCATGTAACAAAATTCTCTTTCAGAATTATCTCCTGTTGATAATTTAACCTGAGACTTGCCTTTTACATATCATTGTTTAGCCTGCAAATGTCTTAGTCATTTGAGTTTTGGTTGTTTTGTTTTGTTGTTCTGTTTGTTTTGTTTTGAGACAGGGTCTCACAAGACCAGACCCAGGCTGGCCTTGAACTCCCAGCAAGCCTCCTGCCTCAGCCTCCTGAGTGCTGGGATTACAGGCATGCACCACCACACCTGGCTGAGTTTTGGTTCTTATATTTATTGCTTTTTAAACCTTGAAAGCCTTCAGAGGAAGTGGAATTTGGTTATGCTCACGCAAATATAATACTGACAGGACATGCCTTTGTCTATGACATGGTAAAAGAAGCAAAATTTACTTGCACAAATACATTATTTGCATTGGTATTTGGAGAGCCTCTTCCTTAGTGGATGAATAGTTTAGTGACTGACTTGAAAATAGGTATCCCATAGTCTGTGTGTGGAGTTTGACCTGGTTCATGATCAAAAAAGAATTCTTTTCATTTTTAAAAATATTAAATTTTTAAAATATATTAAATTTATTTTTGACTGATAAATATAAAAAGTATACATATTAATGAGGAACTGGTAATGTGATGTTTTGAGACATACATACATTGCATTATATTTAAACTGGTTGAATGTATTTATCTTCTAAACACGTATCATTTCTTTATGATGAAAACTTTCAACATCCTTTCCTCTTGTTTTCCTGAAATGTACATTATTGTTGTAACAGAAAATGCCTCCCACCAGTACACTTCAGGTTTGTAGTTGCCCAAGTAATAATAGTTCCTGTTCCAGTTGCTCCTGTCTCTTACAAACAGCTGGTCATGGGCTGGGAATTTAGCTCAGTGGCACAGCGCCTGCCCAGCAAGCGCAAGGTCATGAGTTCGATTCCCAGTACCAGAAAAAAAAAAAGGAAAAAAAAAAAAGAAACAGCTGGTCCCTGTGGTGCACACTGTATAAACCAATCCCCAGTTGGCAAGCCATTCTGCCTCTGCACTTCCTGCTTGCTTAACCCATCTAAGCCCCAGGCCACCAGAGATCAGGGCCTGATACTCTGGGAATGATCCCAATCAGTGCCCGTTGACATAAATAAATCTTCACCCAAATCCTGGGTGTCGTTTCGGTATTTCTGCTTGCCATTGCATTGTTACCTACAGTCACCCTATTGTGTAATGGTATACCAGAACTTGCTCCTCCTGCCCAACTATAAATTAGTACCCATGGCAGTGCACCGTGGTGCACACTTCTTTTGGGTTTTTTTGGTACCAGGAATCGAACTCACGAGCTCGCGCTTGCCAGGCAGGCCCTTGTGCTGCTGAGCTATACCTCCGGCCCAGTGGCACACACTTGTAATCTCAGCACTCCAGAGGCTGAGGCAGAGGATCACCATGAGTTCAAGGCCAGCCTGGGTTACATAGTGAATTGAAAGCCAGCTTGAACTACACAGCAAGACCCTGTCTCAAAAAAAAAGGAGAATTCTTCATTATTTTTTTCCAGACCTGCTCTTGCCCATCTCCACCCTTCCTGGATTTTTTTTTAGCAGTCCAGGCCAAAGCCTAGAAAACAACCTTCAACCCTCTTTTTCCTCCCATGCCTCGGGCCCCAGCCCACAGCCAATCCATTATCAGCCCTGCTTTTTTTTGTGTGTGTGTGTGTGGGGTAACCGGGTATCAAACTCAGGACCTTGCACTTGCCAGGAAGGAAGTTAGTTCACTGAGCTATATCCCAGGCCCCATTACTGGCTCTCCAGATTCTCCCTTCAACAGCTCAGTCCTGCCTCTCCTCACAAGCCCTTGGCTCCAAGACCACACCCAGCCCGCTCACCTACTCCCCGACAGCAGCCCCTGGCTCCTCTGCCTGCCTCACTCTTGTCCCTGCCGAGCGCTCTCCTCACAATAGTCAGAAGGAAGCTTTCAAACTACAAGTCAGATCACATCAGGTGTAGTCACCAGCCAATTTAAAAGGCAGCTGGAAAACAGTTCTGGGTCATCCCTGACCACACTGTGGGAAGCCCAGGGCCATCTCAAAAAAGAAAAAAGAAAAAAGAAAAAAGAAAAAAAAAAAAAAAAAGGCTTGAGCCTCCTCCCCAAGCAAATGAAACTGGAGGCTTGAAAAGAGAAGGGATGCTGCTGCCGCAGGCGTTATAAATAGCAAATCTTGGCGCAGTCACCTTGGCCCTTCTCCACGCTTCATTGTATGAAGCAAACAACCTCCGAGAAATCAGCGTGAGAATGCTAGAAAAATCGTCGTTATAACCCGGATGTTTTCCGGATGGGCTCCTGCCATGTCTGCTTGCTCGCCTCATTTCATAGTTGACCTTTGATGAACTAATGGAAGCTGAGTTTCTACAATGACTCAGGCTCGCTGCTCTGATGCTGTGCCATCCATTCAGTGGGAAGGAATGTGCTGGATTTTGGTCCTTTTCCATGCCATCTACAGAAGGATTGGCCAGAAACAATGTGGGCAGAAAAGGGCCTTGTGAGTATCAGGCAGGCTTAGAGACAGATTTGCTGTAAAGCTCACCAGATTTAAGATTTGGGACCCCCTCATTTCATGACACACTTCTAAGGTCCTGTTCTTAATTTTGTATTCATACTTTTGTTTTGGAGGGTATTTTGTTTTATTTTGCTTTGTGATTTTATTTTTGTTGTTTGCTTTTTTCTTTTTTCCTTTCTTTTCTTTCTTTCTTTTTTTTTTTTTTTGAAACAGAATCTCACTGTGGAGTTCAGGCTTGCACACTTTGTAGCCCAGGCTGGCCTCAAACTTGCAACAATCCTCTTGCTTCAGCCTCCCAAGTGCTGGGATTACAAGCATGAGCCACCAAATCCCAGTACTTGGGAGGCAGAGGCAGGAGGATCATTGAGAGTTTGAGATAAGCCTGGGCATCAAAGTGAGATCAAGACCAGCCTGAACACCATAGCAAGACCTTGTCTCAAAAAAAAAAAAAAAAAAAGACAGGAAAGTTCATGCTGTAACAGAGGGCAATCAAATATATAAACTACGTACTGCTATCATAGGTGTGTGCCACCACACCCGATTATATTTTCTTTCTTAAAAAGAACTCTACCTGTTTGCAACTAGGGTTACAGTTCCTCTTCCCAGGTTCTGTGGTTGCTACCGGAAACAGGAGATTCAGGATGTTGATGACATGAGGAACTGGAAGGAAGAGAGCAGTAAAAGAGAACGGCCTTTCACTTCACTGACTCAGGGTTATCATTCCTGAGCAAACCTTCCGGCCTCACCATTCCAAGCCAGCAGCATCCGGCATCCACATCCCTTAAGCAGCACCGCTGCTCTCCGGCCTTCCTAGAGATTGCATCTGCATGGAAATTGGTGAGACCCCGTCAGGAAGACTTTTCTAGATATCTTGATTACAAAACTGGGTGTGAGCTTGATGGCCTCATCTCCACAGAACAGGGAGATCGATGTGCAGATAGTTCCACTTGGCTCTGCTGTGCTACCACCCAGATATGAGCTGTGACTCGGTGGGGTTTGCACAAAACGCATGTCAACTTCGTGGCTCTCTTGCTCATTGACTTTATTAGACATGAGACCTCTTGCTTTGATTTCTACCCCAAGACCTGAGTGAATAAAGCATTCAGGATTTGCAGTCCCTTAGGGAGCTCCGCTGTTTTTAGACGCAAAGTGGTGCAAAGTGACTAAGATTGGATGAGGTTCCCCGACAAGTCCATGTGTCAGGGGCTTGGTTCCCAGAGTAGCACTGGTGAGAAGGGTTGGGAGCAACGGTGGTTCCCCAAGGCTCGGGGCTGCCCTCACAGGGGAGTGTGGGACTCTGCCTGTTCTCTTTCTCCTCTGCATCCTGTCTCATGGGGTGGGTGGATGGCTTCACGCATTTCCTGCCGTATGTGCTGCCCTCACCAGAGGATCAAATCAATGTGGCCACTAGTCATGGACTGGGCCCTCCAGAACTGGGCACTAAAGAAATGTTTTCTCTGTCAAAGTTAATTTGTGTTGGGAATGGTGGTGCACACCTGTAATCCCACCACTAAGGAGGCTGAAGCAGGAGGATCGCTGTGAATTCCAGGTCAGCCTGGGCTACATAGTAAGTTCAAGGCCAGCCTGAACTACATAGAGACCCTACTTCAAGAAAAAGTTAATTTCCATGACTATTCTATTATAGCGACAAAAAGCTGATTTAATACCTCCCCTTCCTTATCGCGAAAGCAAAATATTAAAGACTTACTGAATTAGATTTTTATTTTTTTAAAATATTTATAGCCTTTTTAATTTTTATTTATTTTTTTATTTTAGAAATAAAAGGAAGAAAACATTAACAGACATACAACATTTTACACCATATCACAAGCACAGTACAGACAATACAGAGTTACAAACAAAGTGGTAGGGAATTAACAATGGTTGTTGTATTACATATTGATATCTTCAAAGTGGCTTCTCATGAAAACAGATATAGACATACAATACTGGTCAACCAAAGACTCACTGACAGTTTCTTTCAGCATAGAAATAGAAGACAGAAGAACAACCATGTTAACTATCATGTGTATACATACATACAAAATTTCTCCTTCTTTCCCTTCTCTTTTCCCACATCCCAGTTGCCCTTTACTCTTCAGCGGTTTCCTATCATGAAAAACTTGAGGCCTTTATATTTAAATGGTCACAACTAGAGACCATACTCATAAGTTAAAGAAATCAAACACACATGTGTAAGCACCGCATTGTTTCACTAGTGTAAATCTTGAAAGAGTTAATTTAAACTTGGAGGTATGAATTAGATTTTTAATAACACTTTGGGTTTTTTTTTTTTCTTTTTTTGGTACCATGGATTGAACGCATGGTGTCCCACTGAGCTACATCCCCAGCCCAAGAAAGCAAATGCATTTTCATAGAGGCCATCTTTGTCAGATGACTCTGAAGTTAATTACTGTAGTCCTCCAAAGGTTAGCAGAGAATGGTTTCAACCCACTGAACCTCTGGATGATGGAGCCAGCACACTTCCACTATGACATTCTTCTGCTTTCTTATTATTGTTCTGAGATAGGGTCTCACTATATAATTTAGTTGAACTCACTTGAACTCAGAATGATTCACCTGCCTCAGCCTCTGAGTGCTGAGGTTATCAGCATGTGCCACCATGCACAGTTAATATTTTTAATACCTCAGAATCACCATGACAAAGCACCCCTCAATCTAGGGCCAGAAATGGTGGCCCATACCTATAACTCTAGTGCTCAGGAGGCTGAGGCAAAAAGATTGTCATGAGCTCAAGGGGAGCCTGAGCTATTTAGTGAGTTCAAGGCCATTCTGGACTACATAGTGAGGCCTGATAAAAAAAAGGGGGTGGGGGACAAAGCCCCCCAAAACTATATAATTTTCAGACCTTAAAAAGACCTAAAACCCATCTCTTCCATACTTCATGCAGCAAAATGGGACACCTTGGTTTCTACTTCGAGATCAGATCTGTAAGATGATATTATCCTAATTGAACATTACATATGTCCCAGAATCAGGGAAGTCAATGTGGCAATTCAAGTTTCCATACTGGCTGAACATCACCCTGCTTCTAACTTAACTAAGATTCTGCCGGTGACATAGCTCAATGATACAGCGTCTGCCTGGTAAACTTGAGGTCCTGAGTTTGATTCTTGACACCAAAAAAAAAAAAAAAAAAAGAATTTCAAACTAATATTCTGTACTTCTTTTCCACTAAGGATCACATAACCCAAGAGGTCCACCAGCAAGTTATGTGGGTGAATATGGCCAACAATTTCTTCCTTAGGTTCTTATAACTGTATCACCTGTAACAGCATTATAAAGGAGGATGGCGTCCACTAAACACAAAACCCTACTTGGTGAGTTTAGACATACAAGTTGGGGATTCAAAACTGTGAACCCCCATAATCTCAGCTACTGAGAAGGCTAAGGCAGGAGGATCACAAGCTCGAACCAGCCTGAGTAACTTAGTGGGATCCTGTCTCAAAATAAAATAGAAAGGGCTGGGGATATGGTTCCATACTAGAGTGCTTGCCAAGTATGTTTGCGGTCCAGTGCTCAATCCCTAGTATTGCAAAATAATAATAACAACAGCAGCAGCAGTAATAATAATAATAGCAACAGCAGCAGCCGTAACAGCAAGAGAGGAAAACAAATCTGGAGATCAGAAGACAGTTCTAGGGGCTGGAGATTTAGCTCAGCGGCAAAAGCGCTTGCCTGGCAAGCACAAGGTCGTGAGTTCGGTTCCTGGTACCAGAGAAAAACCAAAAAAAAAAAAAGAAGACAGTTCTAAAGAGAAAAGGAAAGGGGAAGGGGAAAGGGAAGTCAGAAAAATTCTGAAAGATGGGGTGTCCACAGGGTTATAAGTCATTGAGAACCCCCTAAGAAGGTTTGACAGCTAAAAAGAGTTTTAAGTTTGGAGCTGCCCCTCTTGCAAAGTTTAAGCGTGTCTCACTTGAATGTAAACACTTGGGGATGGGGATGTAGCCAGTGGTAAAGCACTTGCCTAGCCTGTGGGAGGTACCCCTGCTGCAAAAATAAACAGTAAGCACTTGCTTCCTCTTCGCCCTGTTTCCCATCCCCAAATCTTTTAGAACACCTATGCTTACACAAGTGTGTAGTGTGAGCAGAGTCCGTAAAGCTTGCAGAAAGACGTGAGCTCATTCGTGTGGAAGGAATCTGAAATGGGATGGCAGGAGAAGGCAACCAGGGAATTCACAGGTGCTTAAGGAGGCGCCTCCACAAGGTTTGGGATCTGAGGTTAGAGGCAGGCGCCTCTTCCCGCTGCGTGTGGAGACGGTGGTGAGTCCTGAGCATCACCCTTGTTCTGTCTCTGTTTAGCCGGTTCCTGTTGGCACATGTTCCTTGCAGCCCACTAGCCCACAATGACGGCTGCCACTGGGGCCACTGAGCAGGGTCTTGGAAGTCATGCAGTGCGACACGTGAGATGCACAGCCCACACTCCTCTTACAAACAAGGCAAGGTGCCTCGCAGAGAGGGGCCACTTGCACAAAAGGACTGACTGGGGTAGCGGTAGACTGCTGCCACTGCATTAGCACAGGAGGGGGACCCTACACCTCCCGTCCCGTCCTGTGTGGCACGCCCACTCTGCTTTCCCTGGAAGTCTCCACAATTCTCCAGTGGCTTTTGGGATTTGTTCCTGCCCTAAGGACCTCACCCCTATAATTTGCAAAGCTGCCTCTGTTGAAATGGAGTTAGGACTTCTTTTTGTACTGAAGAATCGTTTTATTTCTTTGATCTTTGTCCTTTCAAATTGAGCCCTCTTAGGCCTGCTGGGAATAATGAGCAAGTGTTTTGAAGAGTCAGGTACCTATAAATGGCCTCTCCCTCTTCCACACAAAGACACAAAGGCCCTGCCAGAGCTTTGAAACTAAACCCTTAGAGTCCTTCCGGCTGCACTTGTGTCTGTTACATAAAAAGGGGAAGAAGAGGACAAAGAGTGTGGTTTTCCTTTTCTAGTTACAATTGTTTGCGTTTTCTGAAATAAGTACACAGAGGCTAAGAGGGGTTATATAATTTGCCCTGCGTTACACAGCTAACAAATTCTGCCTGGAAGCTGCCCTCGAAACTTCGGATTGCTGGTGTATGGCTCTTTTGCTATAGCTGAGCTATCTCTGAAAAGGGGAGACTGGCTGCTAGTCCTGGAGTAGAAAGAGATCTTTCTGTAAGTAGAGACCCCTGTTACAATCCCTCATCAGCCAGCAGCAGCAGCAGCGACAGCATAGGAGCTAAACATCTCTATAGTGAAGAGAAGTAAGGTACTAGCTAAGAATCCACCTCTTGTGTCTGCCCACTTCCTCCCAGGTTGGCAGCCCTGCTGTATCTTGTGCTTTATGACTCTGCCCTGGTGGTGATAACTGATTCTTTTTTTTATAGTCTAAATTTAGATTTTGTATTTATCAATGCTGTACTGATAAAATATTCTGTTAAATAAAGTATATAAATTTGTTTTCACTAATGATACTGAACGTTGGGAGGGGATTTAGCTCAGCGGCACAGCGCCTGCCTGGCAAGCGCAAGGTCGTGAGTTCAATTCCCAGTACTGGAAAAACAAAAAGAAAGAAAGAAAAAAAGATCATTAACTGTTCCTTTCAATAAAGCAATATAAGTCAGTAGTACAGGTGACAACTGATTGGACTAGCAACGGCCCCTTGATTCTAACTGGGCAGCTCCATGCTGCTGCTCCTGATTGGAGGATAAGACTACTCCAACTTGGCCTACCTAACTGGAGTCCCATGCCTGTATAATTGAGGAAAAGAAAGAAAGCTTAGTAATGATAATAAGAGATTTTGAGAAGTAAAAATTGACTACAGAAGGAAAAATTCTGTAGTCAAAAATATACCTCCTTGGCCAGACATGGTGGCCCATGCCTGTAATCCCAGCTCTTGGGAGGCTGAAGCAGGAGGATTGCTATGAGTTCGAGGCCAGCCTGAACTTCTTAGAGACTGTGTCTCAGAATATATATATACAACTAATGATTTAGAAACCAGGAAGTATAGAAATCCCAAGGAACCACCACAATGATCCCATCTGCCAGAGGCACTAAAGTGAGCGATTCACAGGATTCCTGATTCATAGGATTCCTGGGGGTTGTACCCCAAACTCCTCAGACTGCTGTCTGCTGAAGCCCTGGTCCTGTTCACCACTGACATAATAATAATGGCTTCTCATGTCTTTCTGCCCTCCAAATCTCACACGAGCACCTCTCGTTGCCAGAACACAGCCCGAATCTTGTCAGGAGTCTGGGAAATACAGTTCTGAGGTTTCTAGCCTTCAAAATATAGGTGAAAGTATAGAAGAAAGTGAGACTGCTTCTAAGATACCAATAATCTGGGATAATCTGCATTTTGCATAGTCAGTGACATTGTCATTGACTCTTCTATCCATGTTTAACTTTCAAACAACAATAGCATTGGCAGTTTAATGCTTCTACTGAATGTGATACAACTATCCCTCAGGTAAATGAAGGTGCCATTATGGTCTGAATTGTGTTCCTTCAAAATTCATATACTGAAGCCCCAACTCCCCATATCTGGAGATGTATACAGATATTCCTTGTTTAATGACCTACCAGTGTAATGGCTGTTTGGCTTCATGACTGAGACACACTATTTACACTTGCAACTTGCCACTCAGACTTACAACCCATCTTGGTTTTGCAGAGTCCTGTATATCTTGTTTATAGAACCTCAGTGTCAAAAAAAAAAAAAAAGAACCTCAGTGTCTTTTTGTACAGGTCACCTTATTTATACAGTAATGTAATTTTTACTGATTGTACTGTACAGTACAGTCCTATAGTTTTATGTTCTGTTATACAGTATGGTACTGCACGTAAGTTATGCAAATAAAAGCTAAGTCATCCAGTTGGAGTTTCCTTTGACCATTTCTTTGTTCTGCATATTGCACTGTACATACTATATACAATCCTTCATTTAGCGACCAACTCACCTAGTTACAGGACTGCAACTCGGTCATTAAACAAGAAATGTCTGTATTTGGAGATAGGGCCTTTATAGAGGTAAGTTACATCGAGGCTGTTAGGATGGAACTTAATCCAGTCTTGGGGTTTTTTGTTTTTGTTTTTTGAGACAAGGTCTTGCTTTGTAGTTCAGGCTGGTCCTGAACGCTGCATGTAGCCTAGACAGGCCTCAAACTCATGGTGATCCTCCTACCTCAGCCTCTCAAGTGCTGGGATTACAGGCTCGTGTCACCACGTCTGGCTGACTACATCTTTATACAAAGAAGAAATCTGGAAACAAAAGGGGACACCAGGAGTGAGTGTTTGCAGAGGAAAGGCCATGTGAGGCCACAGCTAGAAAAAGGCCATGTGCAAATCAAGAAGAGAGGCCTCAGGAGAAACCAGGCCTATGCGCCCCTTGATCTCAGCCTGCAGGAACATACGTCTCTGTTAAGCCATCTGGTTTGTGCTATTTTGTTATGATGACCTGTTAGGCTTTGAATATGGTTTTCCTCTACCAAATTTCAGGGTGAAGTGTGCAGTGTTGGGAACTGAGGCAGGGTGGAGTTGGGTCGTGAGAATGGAGCCCTGGTGAACAGAGTGGTGCTATCTCTGTGAGAGTGAGGTCCGCCTCTTGAGGGGCTGGAGTAGCGACCACCAGAGCAGATCGCTGTAGAGCAAGGTTATCTCTGAACTTTGTCTCTTCCATGTGTACCTGCTTTACCTTCCATGTTTTCCCCATGAAGCCCTCAAAAGATCTTAAGCAGGTAGAGCTGCCTGGTCTTGGACTTCCAACTTCTATGACCATGAACCAACCTAAACGTCTTTTAAAAAAAATCACCCATCTCGGGTATTTTGTTATAGCAACAAATAAAAGACTAAGGCATAACCCTAGCAAACAATGACTAGTCTGCTACCCCTCCCCAAAAAGGAAGACACAAAGTCTCACCAGTCACTATATCCTCAGGGTAGCATCAGTTCTTCTAGATGAGTCACAGTCCTACCTCTGTCCTGCAAGTAAATAACAAAATCACAAAATTAACCTCTATGAACACCTCTTGTACAGAACAGTGGAAAGGGGGAGAGGGAAAAATTTGCTTAATGTATATAAATATACAGGCAGGGCATATAGTTCAGTGGTAGGGTAGCAGAAAATGCCCTCCCCCACCCCAGTATACTTCACTTTGTTAGTTTCCCAGGTAATAGTTCCTGTTCCAGTTTTGGTTGCTCCTGTCTTAGAAACAGCTGGTCCCTGTGGTGCACACTGTATAAACCAGTCCCCAGTTGGCAAGCCATTCTGCCTCTGCACTTCCTGCTTGCTTGTCCCGTCTAAGCCCCAGGCCACCAGAGATCAGGGCCTGATATTCTGGAAATGATCCCAATCAGTGCCCATCAACATAAAATAAATCTGCCTCCAAATCCTGGGTATCGTTTTGGTGTTTCTGCTTGCTGTGGCAATAGGGTGCTTGCCTAGCAGATACACGAGCCTGGATTTGATTCCTAGCACTATATAACAAAGTAAAAAAGAGAAAATGATAGTTAGAATAGTCTCTATTTCCATACCAGGTCACATGACCATAGTCAGAATGTTTAACTTCTTCCATTCCCCATTCCCTTTGCCTTGAGCTGATGGCAGCTGTAATGGCCATGACTTCTAACAACTAGGAGTGTCATAAATGGCAACAGCGAACTGGAGCAGCCTGTAGAGAGAGGCCTTTTTTAAAATACAGGAAATACGACAGCTGTAGACAAAGCTGATGTTGTAGAAAAGACAATAATTTCAGAGGCAATGACCTTGACTAAGGGAGAGGAAGTAGATTCTAGCACAAGTAGAGAGATTGGCCTAAGATAGGATCATACTTAGTTTCATCCAGTGAAACAGAAAAAGAAGACAGGTACAGGTGCTGTGGTACTATGTGGACTTTTTCTTCAGGACAGTGGGGAATTGATAATATGTTTAAACAGAGGGAGCCTTATGGTCAGATCTCTGCTTAAGAAAAATCTTGGGCTAGGGATGTAACTCAGTGGTAGAATGCTTGCCCGGCATGTGCAAGCAGTCATAGATGCGATCCCCAGCACAGAAAGCAAGAAAACAAGAAAGAGATGGGGGAGGCGGGGGGGGGGGGGG
>NW_004955452.1:17409334-17454587 GCF_000276665.1 Chinchilla lanigera | reverse complement strand
AAGGAAGGAAGGAAGGAGGGAGGGAGGGAGGGAGGGAGGGAGGAAGGAAGAGGGAAGAAAATCTTTATAGTCACCATGTGGGAAGCAGATTTGAGCAGTCAAGCTGGAGGGCAAGGAGACTGAGGAGGCTGCTGGACTGACTAGAACAAAAATGATGCTGGACCTGACTGCGGGGGGGGTGGGGGGAGTGAATACGCAGGGACGTGGTTAGATGTGAGACACTGGGGATAATAAAATCAAGCTCAGATGCTCGCTTCGGCACCGCGTATAACAAAAGCAAGCGCAGAGAGCGAAGAGTCCAGGTGATCCAGGATTTGGGCAGCCGTGGCAAAGACTTTGGCTCTAACTGGAAGGGCAGTGGGGAACTGTTCTATCACAGACAGGGTGTGATCCAATTTACATTTTTTTGTTTTGTTCTGCTTTGTCTTGAGACAGGGTCTCACTGTTGCCCAGGCCAGGTTCTCAGCCTCCCAAGTAGCTGAGATTGCAAGTTGTTTTCCATGTGGTCAATTTTTTTCGTATGGTGTTAATTTGTACTGAATTTTCAAAAACATCACTTCCATGTAATAGATGGAAGTATGGGCTCTGTTTTGTTCCAAGAAGTCAGCAACACGATGTTCCCTGCACTTGAGATACCAGTGTAGTCTGGCTAGTCTGGGTACAGCTTGGGCAGGTGCAGAAGTGGCCATAAGCATCAGACATTGACATCAAGGCTGCTGGTGAAGTTATGGGTAGTATTTACATGTTCAAAGATGTAATTTCTATGCATTAGTCCTTTTTTTTCTCCTTATGTCACATTTAGGGGATTAAAAGCTTCTTTTTTTTTGAGACAGAGTCTCACTACATAGTCCAGGCTGGCCTCAAACTCCTGCCTCAGCCTCCTGAGTGTTGGGATTACAGGCATGCAATACCATGCCCGGCACACTTAGGAAATAAAAACTCATTAATTTGATTTTTTTTTATTTTTTGGTTTTATTAAATGACACCAAAGAACTATTTTAATTTCTGTTAGGTATGATGATGGCATTATATATTTCTCTCCCTCTCTCTCATTGCCCAAGCTGGGCTCCAGCTCATGGTGATTCTCCGATTCTCCTGCCTCAGCCTCCACACCTGGCTACCCATGTCCTTAAGAAACTCACATTAGCCGGGCGTGGCGGTGCATGCCCGTAATCCCAGCACTTAGGAGGCTGAGGCAGGAGGATCTTTGCAAGTTCAAGGTCAGCCTGAACTGCATAGCAAGACCCTGTCTCAAAAAGACAAAAAGAAAAGAAACTCATATTAAAGTGTGTAGGAATGAAATGACATGATGCCTGAGATTTGCTTTACAATGCTGTGGCAAAGAAAAAGAGAAAAATGGGGGAGAGATAAAGGAAATAGGAGAAATTTGGTTAAACATGGAAACTATATTTAGATATAAGGGAATACATTGTACTGCTTACTTTTGTACATTTGCATGAAATTCTTTATAACAAAAAAAGTTTAGAAAAAAAGTTCAGGAAATGGGCTAGAGATGTGGCTAAATGTAGACTGTTTACCTAGCATGTGAAATCCCCAGCATGGCAAAAAGCAGGGACAAAATGAATTTTGAGGTGGATCATACACCTACATGTAAAAACTATAAAAATCAACTTTTATATAAAACACGAGAAAATAATTTCTTACATTAAGGTAGGTAAAAAAATTTTGAGACAGTGTCTTGTTATGTAACAGAGGCTCTGGCTTTGAACTTGCAATTCACCTGCCTCAGCCTCCTGAGTGCTGGGGTTGCAGGCATCTGTATTTGGTTGTTTTTACAGTGCACATGTACTACTTTTATCATTAAACAATAAAAAACACTTCTAAAATGATTTTTTTAAAAAGTAGAGAATGAATCAGTGGATCATGAATCAGAAGGCCAACTTTGGGGACAGGTTACTGCTGCACCCAGAGGCCCCACTTGGTCCCTGGGTTCTGACCCACAGTCATGCGCCGGCCTTGGTCCTCACCTCCGGAGCACCATGGTAACCTCAAACTCTTGCTGATGCTCAAGCTGTTTCTTTATTGGGTCATAAAGTACACTAAACTATTAAAACAAAAACTGATAAATTTGTCTTTATTTTTAAAATCGGATCATTAAAAGGCATCATTAAGGGAGCAAATAGACTGACAAATAGACTTATAAAAACTCGTGTTCAGAACATACAAAGAACACCTACTTATCAATAAAAGACAAACATACAATTTAAAACAAGCAAAGTGTAAAACGGTGTTTCAGAAGACAGGATATTGAAATGGCCAGTGAATATTTGAAATGAAAAAGTGCTTAAAATAATATCAAAGAACTATGAACTAAGAGCACAACGAACTGCTATGGATATTAGCAGGATAACTAAATTTTTTTTGCAAACTGTCATTATCAAGGGTTGCAAGGGTTGCTGAGGATGGGGAATTCCTGGAAACCTCATGTATTATTATTTGGCAGTTTCTCAGGAAGCTGAACCTGTACATAAACTGGCAATCCTGTACCCAGACACACAAGAGGGATTACAACAATCCACCCATCCATCAAAGTACAAGTATGTGGGTTAGTACTTGTGTATTATCTTGTATGTAAGTTATATCAAAAAAAGTAAAAATTAAGAGGGTGTTTATTTTAACTATAAAAGCAGAATTAGGATGGGTGTGTAGTTCAACAGTACAGCACTTGCCTGGCATGCTCAGAGGTCCTGGCTTCAATGGGAAAATGTGGGGGAAAGGCAAAAGAAATGCATGCTCTTTACAGAATGCTAAAACAGGCATGGCCGGAGGAATAAGAAGCCTCGATCCTTCTTTCTTGGGACCTGGTCCATCTCCAGTGCTCAACAGGTCTTCTCTGGGATAGAGGGGGCATTCAGTGAGGTGCCGAGGGGCAGATCTGGAGTTCATGGAACAAGCTACAAGGAGACAGATTCCATGACAGACAACGAGGACCCTTCTACCCACTTCTGCAGAAATAAAACAGGCTGGCCGAGGCCAGAATGAGCTGTCTGCCACCAAGCTCCTCAAGGAATAGCAGAGATAGCACCCGGGCTCGCCTGTCACCCCCATGGTCCCTTTGTGCTAACAAAGTGCAACTGTTGCCAGCCAGCTGCAGCAGGGAAGCCAGCTTTGGAGTCAAGGTCGGGATAGGAGTGAAGAGGGAGAGGAGGCCACAGGACAAAAGTCTTGGTTCTTAGGACTGACAAGCCGGGCTGGTGGTGATGCAGGCCGGGAATGCCAGCACTCTGGTAAGCTGAGGCACAGGGAGCCGAGATTTTCCACCTGGGCAATTTAGTGAGACTCGGACTCAAAATGAAAAAATGAAAAGGGGTGGGGCTGTAGCTCAGTGTGAAGGCCCTGGGTTCAACTCCCAGTACCATACAGAGAAAGAAGAAAGAAGAAAAGAAGAAAATGAAAGAAAGGAAGAGAGAAAGAGAGAGGGGGAGAGAGAGAGAGAGAGAGAAAGCCGGGCGTGGTGGCACACGCCTGTAATCCCAGCATTCGGGAGGCTGAGGCAGGAGGATCGTTGCGAGTTCAAGGCCAGCCTGAGCTACAAAGTGAGCTCAAGGTCAGCCTGAACTGCATAGCAAGACCCTGTCTCAAAAAGACAAAAAGAGAGAGAGAGAGCAAAAGAAAGAAAGAAAGAAAAGAAAGAAAGAAAGAAAGAAAGAAAGAAAGAAAGAAAAGAAAGAAAGAAAGAAAAAAGAAAGAAAGAAAGAAAAAGGAAAGAAGAAAGGAAGGAAAAGAAAGAAAACTGACAGATTTGATGCAAAACCAAAAATTTGGTGTGGAAAAACTCAGCTAACTGTGAGCAGGGATTCAGACCTGTATTCTTTCTCTCTCTGTCTCTAGCTTGCTGTATGGCTTTGTGTGATTCCCTTGCCCTCTCTGAGCCTGGGGCTGGACGAGGTAGTTCTCCTGGCATCCTCTGAAGCTATGTGGGAGCCACAGAGCGGAAGGTACCAGGATGAGCACTGACCGGTGTGACTGAAGTGACACACGGAGGTGAGAGAGGCTCCAGGTCTCATTCTCCATCCCTTATGAACTACTGCGAGGGCAAATATCCCAGGCCCCCCTGCTTCTCTGATCTCAGCTCTCTGAAGTGAAGGGATCCAACTCCCTGCTCCGGACTGAGTAGAGGTCACGTCACATCCCGTCCCCATGTTTGTGTACCTGCTAGAAATCTATAATCATGGACTGATGAGGCCCAGTGGCCATACCTACAATCCATAACTCCCAATTGTTCAGCCCATTCTTAAAACACAAATCACAAGGCCCGGTATGTTCCCAAGCCCTGTCCCTGGCAGGTAGCCACAACTCCTTTGTACTGAACACTCCCCCTCCAAAGTCCCACTGTGACCTTTTCTTTCACAATCCCCCTCCCCTATGAACCTTCGAAAGACCTCATCGCCTGCAGAGGGCAGCTGGTCTGCTCTCAGTGTCGCGGTGTCCTCTCAGCTGTGTTCTGAAATAAACCTGTCTTGCTGAGCCCATATCTCTGTTTCTTTTCCTCCTTTCCTAACATGAAGAACATCCCAGATGCTTTACCAGCCACCCAGGCCAGTTTGGATCCCCTTGGGGCGAGACCCTGCCCCCCATCCCAGGCCACCTTCAACAGGGTTTCTGCCAACCACACTTCCTGCTCGGTGAGCTTGGGCCTCAGCCCGGAAAGGACCTTAGGCCTAAGCACTCTGGACTTCCTTGATTGCTCTGGAGCTATAAGCCCCACCCTGCTCTGCCCAAAGACCTGGGGCAAGGAAGGGAGAGGCTCTGGATGCGGGCCAGACACCCAGTCCTAGACCAAGCTCCCCACCTTCCTGGCCATGCTGCTACTTTTCCCTCTCCATCTGCTCCGCCTTGAGGTTTTCCTCCCACGTTTAGTATGACTGTCCTGTGCCAGGCACTGAGTTGTATCCTAGAGACCCGAAGGTTTGTAATGTAAGGTGGGCCCCGCCCAAAGGAGCCCACTGCACAGTGAAAGACAAGTGTACATAGGGTTGGCTCTCATTATTTGTCATGGTTTTATGGGTCACCACAAACAACTGAAATTGAAAATACTAGACCATCGTTCCTGGGGAGAGGAAGGGTAGATTCCTGTAAGCCTCTGATCACCTTTTTGTCAACTGATCAATATATAACTTTGTTTTTTGTATGCTCCTATTTTAAGACACTTTACAGGTATTGAATAGGTATTCTTGGCCCATTAACACTGAACTCATGGTCAATAGTCCTATAACTCTGCCTGGAATGAAGCTCTTTTTTTTCTCTCTATGCAGTTCAGTCTGTCCTTGAGCTCACTTTGTAGCCCAGGCTGGCCTTGAACTCGCAATGATCCTCCTGCTTCAGCCTCCCGAGTGCTGGGATTACAGGCATGCGCCACCACACCCAGCATGAAGCTCATTTAATACATGGATCTTATTGAGGCACATCACAACCCTCCTGGGCTGAGGTACAGTACTCAGCTCTTGGACACAGCTGTGTACTTTAGAGCCACTGCAAGTAGTGAAATCGCCGAGAAAAAGCACTAAGATGCAAAAAAAAACAAAACAAAAAAAAAACCAAACCCACCACAGCACTAAATAGACCACAAAAAGGAAGCTGTTAACACTGCAGGGTGAAAAACTAAAGAAAAGGAAGGCAGGGTGTCCCTTGTTCAGTCTCAGCTGGGAATGTGCGCATCAGACAACTCAGAACTTTTGTTGCTCTATGAATGTCCATAAGTGAATGCAAGTAATGATTATGGGGTTGCAGATAAATTTTAGCTAATAAGGGAGTTCTCAAAATCTGAGACTCTGAGGATCAATTGTATACTGCACGGAGGGACCCTGGAAGGATCTCTGACCCAGACTGGAAGAATCAAAACCACCCTAAAGAGATGGCACTCTGTCTGTGTCCCGAAATACTGGGAGGTCGAGGCAGGAGGTCTGTGACCAAAATGTAAGTCATGAGGTTTAACAAACTCCTTTCTTCCTGTTCTAGACACTTTGGTTGCTCTCATAAGTGAGGTCTTCTCTTTGGCCATGTCTTCTAACTCAATTCAGAGTAACAGAACTGTCTGCAATGGTACCTGTAATCCCAGGACTCTGGAGGTTGAGGGAGGAGGAACGCCAAAAGTTCAAGACCAGTCTGGGCTACATAGTAAGTTCAAGGCCAGCCTGGTATATAGCAAGACTCTGTCTCAAAAAAAAAGTATGCCAAGTTAGAACTCTAGACACCACTGTCCAGCCCTTCTGCACTCACTCTGCACCATCTCCAGCCCAACCACAGGGGCAATCAGTCCTCTTCTTGCCCTCTCAGTCACTAACCCTGGCAATATTTCCATGGCCCTTTACTCTTGCACCATTGCAGGAGCAGGCTCTGCAGTCGCCTTCCTGCTTCCACTCTCTCCTCCTTCAACTCTTCCCCCACAGAGCAGCCCATACGTTCTTTGAAACTTAAACTGTGAGTGGCTCCCCTCCGTTCCTAGGATAAGGGCCAAGACTACAGGACCCAAAAGCGATGTGTGCGTCACACTCCTCCGCCTTCATCCTCAGCTTTGCCTGCAGCTCCTCCCGGCCTTGGTGCTCAGCCACACCGGCCCTCTTTCCCTCCTTGCCTGCACTGCTGCCTCTCCCTGCCCTGGGCTGGAGCCCACGCTGCTCCTCCTCCCGACGGGCTGTCTTGCTTCCCTCTTCTCCGTCTGGCTAAGTCCTCTCTTCCAGTGTCCGGCCAGGGGCTCTCAACCTAATCTGATTCCTCTTCCTCCTGACACTCAGGACAGCATGTTCACTTGGTTAGTGTCCGTTTGTCCAGAGAAGGGAAAAGCCCATAAAGGCAGACTCTGCTGTGTCCCCCACACTTAGAACAAGGCCTGCCACGTGGGGAGAACTCAATATTTTGTTGAATAAACTAATTTTCCACCTGCGGAGAGCTAATGCGTAAACAGCTTGGGCAGCTAGTTCATCTGATCTGAAGGAGGCAGGACCGGGAGGACCACATTTGAGAAGACCCTCTGAGCATTCTGTCCTGTGCAACTCTCAGCCCTCTCTAATCAAGTCTCCATGCAGTCAGGGAAACACTTTTTAAATGTAAGTCACTTCTCTGTGTAAATATCTTCAATGGCTTTCGGGCTGCTGTCAATTAAAATTCAAATTCTCGAGTGGGCTACATGCCCCGGCGGGCCTGACTGCTCTGCACCTCCCACCCCAGCTCGCATACTGCCCTCTGGGTGCTCCGGCCCCTGTCCGTCCTCCGGATACAGCAAGCTTCTTGCAGCGTGGATGGCACTGTCTCCTTTACCTGCATGCTTTCCCCGAGCTCTTTGAACATCTGGCCAATTCTCCTCCCTCATGGTTCAAGCCAATGTCACGTTCTCAGAACGTTCTTTCCTGAGCAACTAACGTAGAGTAGCTTTGTGCCAGTTCTTTTGCACATCACATTTCACAGCGAATATAAATTGGAAGTTCTTGTTTGTCATTGGTCTCCACCAAGAAAGTAACCTCTGTGTTGTTCACCTTGTCCTCAGAGCCTAGCAGGAGACTTACTGTAAATACCTGTTCAGATTAGGACACCAACGTCCTCATCAATGACTGAAGTGATTGTCTTCTTTGCAACGTTCAGGGCTTGTCCCTTTCTTCCAGCAGGTGGCGCCAAAGCCACACCTGGTCCTGAGAGGTGGTGCGTGGTAGGTGGCTTGACTGAGCGGTAGGACCTAGTGAGCTGGAGCGGACAGGGTCTGTGGTGGTAAAGCTGGGACCAAGCACGGGGGAATAAGATGGCATTGCTCTCAGAGGATGAGGACGAGCTGTCCACAGGGCCTGAAGTAGCCAGGAACACAAGGCATTTCTGGGATCCCAGATGCTTGCCCTCTCCCGCTATGCTCAAGTCTTCCCCCAAGAACTCAGCAGGGGCCTCTGAATAAGACAGCAATGAAACTGGTGAGAGGCTTTCACTCTTGCTGGCTCTGTCTCTCTTTCCTTTTTTTATTTTTAGTACATAGTAAGTAGCTACGTTTATTGAAAATCAAGGGACGGTAGCAGGAATAGGGAGAAAGGCAAGGAGAAAAAAAGAGGGTCAAGGAAAAAAGGACTTGAGGGTGAAGGGAGAAAAACAAATAGGCTTTTTTTCTTTTTTAACAGGATCTCTCTAAGTAGCCCAGCCCAGCCTCAAACTTGCGATTCTTCTGCCTCAGCCTCCTTCGTACTGTACCGGAATTCACAGGTATGTGCCCCTAGGCCCAACAAGGCAAGGGTTTCCCATCTTAATCCTCATAGAACATTTGGGGGAAACAGACCACAACGGAAGCATCTGAGTGGGTTAGGAGGAATGGCGTCTGCTCTTAACCCAAGCCCTCCCCAGTCATAGCTCACGCGCATTCAGCCCCGTACCAGCCTCTTCCGGCAGTGCCTGGCCCTGGGCTCCGTGTGGGACACAATAAGGGGGGCTGGGACTCTCTCAGATCTGGCCCAAGGGGCAGAGGGGCAGGAACCACTGAGAGCCTTGCTGGGGCGCTGACACGCTGGACGAGTGCCCACAGGTGCAGCTGAGGCAGGTATGTATGCCAGGGGTAGGCGAGTGGCCTGCAAGAAGGGCTGCACCTGGGTCCAGGGCTGGGGGGGTCAGCAGGAGCCTTGGACTCCTTCCTGAAAGCAATAGAGACTCCCAGAAGGGTTTGTGCTCGGGAGAGCTACTCGGGTGTCTCAGATAGTTTGCAGAGGCAATGTGAGGAGATCCAGTTAGAGACAAAGAGATCAGTCAGGATGGTTGCACCAGCAACCATCTAGGCGAGAGAAGCTAAAACCTGAGAAGTAATTATAAAAATGGGAAAAAAGTAAATTGTGTGGTTTAGGAAATTGAAATATATATATTTTTTTCAGCTGTAGGAACTGGACCCAAGGCCTCATGTGTACTAGACAAACATTCTACTACAGAGCTAGGCCCTCAGCCCTAAAGTATTTGTTTTTAAAGAACAGGACTTGAAGCTGGGCGCGATGACACATGCCTGTAATCCCAGCACTTGGGAGGCTGAGGCAGTAGAATCTTTGCGAGTTCGAGGCTAGCCTGGGCTACAAAGTGAGCTCAAAGCCAGCCTGAACTGCATAATGAGACCCTGTCTCAAAAAAAAAAATAGATAAAGAAAAATAAAAATAAATAAAAATAAAGAACAGGACTTGGTGGTTATGGGTCAGGCTGGGGGAATGCTGAGTGCCTCGGTTCTTTAGCGGACCAGGCCAGAACAACCCCAGGCTCCTGCCTTCTCCAGACAGCTTCTGACCAGGGATGATAGCTACAAAGGCAACGAAACTAGTTTGCAGGGACCAAACTGCTGGTTCCCATAGCAGCCCTAGGGCCATGGGAAGGGGCTCAGGCCCTAGAGCCGAACAGCTTGGATTCATGTATCCAGTTCTCCATCGCCTAGTGACCTCCGGCAGGTTACTGCATTTCCCTGTGTCTGGGTTTCCTCATCTGTAAAGTGAGACCAATGGAAGCTGCCACATAGGAAGCACTGGAGGCTAAGTGGGTTAGTGTGTACAGGCACATGCATGTTGGTGACACTTCATGGCATTTATAGAAGTGTGATTTGGTAGAACTTCATCAGTCACAGCGGAGCCCTCTCCCACCTAAAATGGAACACCACCTCCAAGGTAAAAACCAAGTCTGAAGCCAGGTGTGGTGGCATACGCCTGTAATCCCAGCACTTGGGAGGCTGAGGCAGGAGGATCACCATGAATTTGATGTCAGCCTGGGCTGCATATTGAGTTCAAGGCCAGCCTGAACTACCCACCAAAAGTATATATGAATATTCTTAACACCTCTCTGGACTTCATTGTCTATAAAATAATGAAGTTCAACTAGCTCCTCCTGACCCTGCGGCTCTGCTTCCCTATGACTTCGGAGGCTGGCCTCAGCATGAGACCCAGGCGTGTGTTGGGAGGCGACCCTTCCAACCTGTGAGAGCCCACTGTGAAATGGGAATTTAGCAAGGTGGTACAACCATGAGTGACTTGAACTGGGCTACAGTGGGAGTATTTGTACCACAAAAGTGGGACCAGTGCCCCTAGTCCTCTCCCAGCCACCTAGTGGGCCTCTTCCTATGACACTCACACCCAGCAGGTACACTGTCCCCCTACAACTCTGGAGGCCCCAGTTGTGAGCAAAGACTGACAGGCCTCCCGGAACACACCAGGTCCTGGTCGGCCGTGCCTCGCAGGTTCAGGCATGTGCAGGGCGGGCAGAGCAAGTGTCTGCCGGTCCCTCAGTCATTCCGGACCCAGGCGAGTGGAGAGTGGTGGCCTTGGGAGTCTCTCGGAGCTGGGGTAGAGTTCCAAGTAGATCATTTTTTTCTTTTTTATTTAAGATGGGGTTTCACTATGTAATCCAGGCTGGCCTCAAACTCTTAGCAACCCTCTTGCTTCAGCCTCTTGAATGCTGGGATTATAGGTGTGCACCACCCACCAGACTGAGTTAGATCACTCTTGGCTGTGTGACTTTAGTCTTGCCCCTCTATCACTCGAGCTCGGTCTTCTTATCTTTAAAATAGGGGCAGCCCTGACCTGGCACAGTGATTGCAAGGGTTAAATGAGCATTTCTACCAAGGCACACCCAGCTTCCGCATGGTGCCTGGTACAGAGTAGGTGCGCGGTAAATGTTATCTGAGGCTGTTGTCATCCCCCAGATGGTCTCCCCGCCCAGTGGCACCTGGGGCATAGTGCGCCCTCTCATTGTCTGAGTCTTGGCACCAAAAGGCTTGGTGAGGGGCTGAGGACACAGACAGAAACAAGCATTTTCCAGCTTTTATGAAAATTAATAACATTAATAGCTCACAGACATATACATACACATATCGCTATGTACACACATGGTCATTAAGTTATTAATTAGTCTCTGTATAAAAAGTGTCTATGCTAGTGTTCTGGGCTGGGCCCAATCAGTCCTTGGCATATTCACAGTAGCAGCCCAGGGCTTGGCCCTGTGCGTGGGCAGAGGGGAGGCAGGAGCCGCAGCACGGGCAGCCCCCCTTGAACACAGGAGTGAGTGTCCCAGGCCGCACACGTTCCGGTCTTTGGTCCCTGTCTTGGCACCTGGAGAGCAGCTGTTCAGCAAGTGGGCAGAGGTCCTGATCCCCATGTGGGCTGGTGACGCAGCCTTCCATGTATGGCTTCCGGAGGCGCAGTGGCCCCTAGAGGATGCTGGCCAGCTCTGTGGAGTCTGTGTCAGAGCAGCCTGAGCTGCTGGCTTCATCCCTGCAAGAGCCAGAAAGAAGGAGTTGGGGAAAAGTGCTGGAGGGAGCAGACTTACCCCGGCACCACCTCCACCTGCCTCCCTCCTCGGGAGCTGGGCCCTGTTGGACTCTTCTGAGCGGCAGGGCAGCTGGCTCACTCTCTTTCAGCCAGGAGCTGCTGTTGCTGTTGCCTATTCTTGCTGCACCTCAAACCCTTGAGCTACACTGTGGCACAGGCTGGCTGATAGGCTGCCGTGACTCATCTGGCCCTGCCCTATGGTTGTAGGTCGCGCCCAAGCTCCCCAAAGCCAGCAGGGCAGTGGCAGAGGCCACAGGCAGCAGTGAGAGTCTTGGACAGGGCTCAGAGCTCTGTTCTGCCCTTTATCCCAAGGCTGGTCACTGTTCTGAGGTAAACTTCAGTTTCTTCACGGGCAGAAAGGGAATCATAAGAATCTCAGACATGCAGTGTTGCTGGAAGACCACATATGGGAAACCGTAAACACCTAGTCCCAAGACACAAGCTCCTTGAGGGCAGGGATTTTTGTTTTGCTCATGAGTGCAGTGCCGGCAGTGGTAGGGGCCAGTAAGTATTTGTTAAGTGAATGAATGCAGAGTCATTTGGTACAGGACCCGGTGTAAGCTCAGCGTGGGCTGGGAAGGCGTGCAGGCAGTGAGACTGGACTTGGCCCCAGGAGGCACAAGGGGCTGCTGAGCCCAGGCACCACCCCTCCCTGTTCTCACCGCAGAGCCTGCAGGGCCTTCTTGTTCTGCCGCCGCTTCTCCTCGTCAATAGGGTATAGCTTGAAGAGCAGCAGGCCCAGCAGGATGAGGGTTATGGGCGTCAGGGCCACCAGCATCTTCAGCGTGAACTTGACGCGTGCCGGCTGGGAGCAGCCCCGCGACCGGTACCCAGCAAAGCTGTGGAAATCCGGCCAGGAAGAAGAGGTGAGCAAGCGTGGGGCACCTAGGGCTCAGCCCTGCCCTGGGCTGCCCCAGACCCCTGCCCCACTCACTCGAGACTGAGGGTGGAGATGCCCATCGAGACTCCAGAGGCGAACTTGGTGAAGAAGACATAGAAGGAGAAGAAGATGGGCTCTGTGCCGTGGGAGTGGGGGTGCTTCAGGTGGAAGTCATCGATGACATCAGGCAGCATGGACCTGTGCAGAGTGGGTGGTGGCCGCCATGAGGACTCCCCAGCACTGCCTGGCCACCAGGCACCTTGGTGTCAACCGGAAGGGAGGCCCTCAGGCAGTCGACAGCCCCATAGCCCACAGCTCCGAGCCAGAAAAGAAAGCCCATTCCTGCAAGATGAAGGGTCCCAGTCCAGGCGCCCAGCTCGCAAGCGGCATGCAGGCTGCCCTGCGTTTCCCATGGTGATGAGGTGTTCACACCCTGTACAACTCTCTGGGCAGATCCCCTCTGCCCTCAACTTGAGCCCACAAGAATGGCCTACAGAAGTCCCCAAGGAACTCACCCCAAGGAGCTTTGGAGCTAGAGGGTAGATGGCTGGGGACTACGCCCAGGTGAGCCTGGATGCACTTACCAGGGTAGTAGGAAGGCTGCTGCTACACTGATGCCAGCTGCTACAGCCACCACATATGTGATGATTAAATTACTCTCGATGAGGGCCACCAAGATGAGAAACGGCACTGCTGACTAGAGGGGGGTGTGGGAATGTGGGTCAGCAGGGAGGTTGCCAGCAGGAGCCCACCTCAACCCAGGAGCCACCGCCAAGCTCACTCACTGAGATCCCAATGTACACAGCTGTCTTCTTGCCAAAGCGGGTCAGAAACCACTGCCAGAGGGGAATGGTGAATGTGGCTGAGAGCTGTGGGTGGATAAAGGGGTGAAGGGTGGGATGGAGCAACAGAACCTTTCCTGGCCTTCCCAGGACCCCCAAAGGTGTTTCCAGCCCTGCTGGGGGCAGCCAGGGGGCGTCGTCTGGGCAGCAAGAAAGTGAAAGGCATGTGCATGGCCCTTCTACCTTCTCATAACTTGGAGTACAAGGCCACGAAGTAGCTGACGTCCATACCTTTGCTTTTGCTGTGTCTCTAACACGCACTCCCAAACTTCTTCACCTTCCTTTTTGTGAATGTGTGATACCAGGGATTGAACCCAGGGCCTTTACACTAGCTACATCCCCACCCCTTTGTTATTTTTTATTTTGAGACAGGTTTTCGCTAGATTGCTAAATTGCCCAAGCTGGGGTTAAACTTGTGATCCTCTTGCCTCAGCCTCCCAGAGTGCTGGGCGTGTGACACCGTGCCTGGCTCCCAGACTCCTTCTTTTACAATCCTACCTAAGCAGCTATAGGTTGGGTCCAGCCAAATATCCTGGGAAGCCTCCTCTAGCCCTTCATCTAGGGGCCAGTCTGGGAACATCCTCTAGGTGTCCAAAGAGCCACCTGCAGCCTGTGCCACATCAGCCCACCCACACTCACCATGATGGCCAGGAGCAGATTCTGGAACTCATTGCGGAAGCCCAGGGTGTAGGTGCAAAACAGAGCAAAGTTCCCTTCCACCAGCTGGGGGACGCAGCAGGCAGGGAAGGAAGGAGATGGTGTTGGGGCTGTGCCTCCCCAAGACACCCCCCACACTCTGGAGACCTCTGCCCCCTCCCCACGCCCCCTGCCCCTCAGTTCCGCCTCACCAGAGTCCTCTCCAAACCCAGCCCTCTTGGGCTGGACACACTGGGCCCCCACTCACCATGAACGCCAGGGAGGTAAAGAGGAAGGCAGCAATGAGCTTGACGTATGGGCCATGGCTCATGACCAGCCGAAGGCCCCGGAAGAAGGGCACTGGCTCAGCCTGCTGGGTCTCACAGGGCTCTGGGGAACAGGGGTGACAGTGAGAGGGAGCAGCGGGCCAGGCAGAAAGACACTGCCACCCCGTGCTGGGGCCTGTACCGCGTCCCCGGACCCCTCTCACCTCTCCGCTCCCGCACGCCCAGGGTCAGGATGACAGCACAGACCACGTAGATGGAGCCAATGACCCCCGCTGCGAGCAGGTATGCATTTTGCTGTAAAGGAGGTGAAGGTGACAGAGACAGTCAGTCTGGTCTCCTCCCAGCAGCCCCACTCAACCATCTGCAGCCAGTCCCTTCTCTGGGGGACTTATTGTCTCCATCTGTGGAACCATTGACTCATCCTGGCCCTGCTGAGGCTTCCCAAGGCTGGGTAAAGTTCGGATGTACAAAAGGTCAAAAACCAGGGGTCTGCCAGTCCGCAGTTCAAATCTCCCCAAATCTTTGCCATTTACCAGCACTGTGGCTCTGGGCAAATCACTCAGTCTTTCTAGACTTCCGTTTCCTTGTCAGCATATTAAGTGACTATGTATATCAAAGGCCCAACAATTAAGAAACATGAGGCTAGGTGTGCTGGCACACACTTATAATCCCAGCACTCAAGAGACTGAGGCAGGAGGACCGCCACCATCTTGAGGCCAGACCGGGCTACATAGTGGACGCTGTCTCAAAAAAAAAAGAAACAGATTAGGAAATATGAGCTCTTGCTTCTATTTAGAGGCTGACTCTAAAGCACTCCACTGTTCCTCATCTCCCCAGATCCACGTCCTGCCAGGGAAGGGCCTCACCGTTTGTCTGAGTGAGGAGATGCTGTGCGTGCGATTGCTGCTTTCTGAGGCCAGTGCAGAGTCACTGGGGTCCTGGAGACAAGGCGCATTCGCTTGGCCTACGATCTGTCCCTGGATCGCTGTGCCCAGCACTGTGCCCAGAACCTCCACGGTCATCCCTGGGTAGAGAAAAGAAGGTCTTTCAGGGGAGCCTCAAGGCTTATGGGCCCAGGGAGGAAGCCCAGGTACATGCGGGCCCTGCTCCAGCTCCAGGTTTGGTGGGTGGCGGAGGCAAGTGTCAACACTCATGGGCCAACACTCATGGCCTCTCTGTGCGACCTCAGGTTAGTCCTTACATCATTCTGGGTCTCACCTGAGCAATAAGGGGACCAAGTTATTTCTAAGAGTTTTCTAGAGTTTCTAAGAGTTATTTCTAGAGTTTCATGAACTAGAGCTTAGTGAAAGAGCACCTATTCACATACACGAGGCTCTGGCTCAAACCCCCACACCACACATACACAAGAAGCTTTCACACCCACAGCTAAGAGCAGAGCAGGGAGCTGGGCCTGCAAGGGATGGAGCAAGGCAAGGTGAGAGGGCGCAGGAGCAGGGCGCAGGGAGACTTACGATAGGCCGTGGCTGAGTCCCGCTCACTCTGCTCAGTGCTGATGAACATGGTAAGTGCCGAGTAGGGAACATGGAAGCACTGGCATGGAAGAGAGGCCTTGGCCAGTTAGTGCACAGATAGATGCCAAAACCCCAGGGCCTGCCCCTACCCCAGCTCCAGCCCAAGGATACCGAGAAGAGGGGCCCACACTCACCGTGACCAATGTCTCAAAGAGGCAATAGAAAATCAGGTACCAAAGGGCCTGCCCCCGTGGGAAGTCGGGCACGAACCAGATGAGGAAGTAGGCGACGACAGCCAGTGGTGTGGAGAAGATGATCCTGAGGAAGGGGAGGTCTGAGTGGAGGCCAGAACCCCAGGAGCCCAGCTGAGCCAGAGGTCCAGCTCTGCTCTCTGGGTTCCCACCAGAAGGAAGTTCCTTCTGATTCCACCCACCCCTGGGCCAAGCCCAGAAGGACACTCTGGGATTGGCCCTGGACCAAGTCCTGAGTGTGGAGTGGGAGCAGGTCAGACTGGAGTCTCATCCACATCTCCCCAAGAGCAGGCGCTTCTTTGAGCTGGGGGACCTGAGCAGAGGACAAGACCTCAGGGCAAGCAGGCAGGGAGAAGAGGCCACCTGGCACCTGTTTTCACATGTGCACACACACAGCTGGGCTGGGGTGGGGAAGGCCAACTCCGGGCAAAGGAAGATGGAGGACTCAGGTGGAGGACTGGGCCTAGTGATGCAACTTTGAAGGGCAAAGGTCTGCCATCCGCACGTGAGTCCTGCCCTTCACAAAGGGCGGGCCTCACACTGGACGGACACCTCAGCTTCAGCAGAGAAAGCAGCAGAGGGTGAAGGCTAAGAGATCCAAGTGTGACTCTCCCAGCTAACCATAAAAACTTAGGCTTGGACAAGTTATTTAACTTCTCTGACTCACTTCCTTCTGCATAAAATAACAATAAAAAATAGCACATGCCTTACATTCAATATTTGCTCAGATATTTATTATGTCCCCATTGTGTGCTGGGCAACATTCTAATTGCTTAAGATGTATCAGTGAACAAAAAGGACAAAAGCAAGAGCAGAAAAAAAAAGAACAAAAACATTGTCCTTGCAGAATTTACATTCTAGTTGGCTACCAGCAAAAATAAACATAGTTTAAAATGATATATACTCAGCCTTAAGAAGGAATGAACTTCTCACCCATGCTACAACAGGGATGAACCTCAAAGACCTTAGGCTCAGTGAGATAAGCCAGTCACAAAATAATAAATATAGTACAATTCAGCTTGTATGAGGCAAGCAAGCTTGAGTAGTTAATGTCATAGACATGGAAGAGAGAAAAGCAGTCCTGAGAGCTGCAGGAGAGGAGTGAGTGTTGCTGATGATGGGTATAGAGTTTTAGTTTGGGAAGATGAAAAAGTACTGGAGGTGGAAGGGAGGTACTGGTCACAGGAAGACCGGAATGTACTTAATGTCAGTGAACAATACTCTTCAAATGGTTCTAAATGTTTTGTGGGTTTTTTTTGTTTGTTTGTTTGTTTTTTGTCTTTTTGAGACAGAGTCTCGCTATGCAGTTCAGGCTGGCCTTGAACTCATTTTGTAGCCCAGGCCGGCCTCGAACTCACAGCAATCCTCCTGTCTCAGCCTCCTGAGTGCTGGGATTATAGGCATGCACCACCACACCCGGCAGTTCAAAATGTTAAATGGGAACAGTACACATATTTTGCCAGTTTTCAGAAAGGTTATATACACAGGGCATGATGGCGCACATCTGTAATCCCAGCACTTGGGAGGCTGAGGTAGGAGGATTGTTGTGAGTTTGAGATCAGCCTGTAGTACAAAGTGAGCTCAAGGCCAGCCTGACTGTGTAGTGAGACCCTGTCTCAAAAAAAAGGCTATGCACATGTGGGAAGGTAGTAAGTACTTTGGAGAGCTGCAGAGCATTAGAAGTGAGAAGCAGAGCCTAAGGCCTTGCCTGGAAGTCCTAAGTGGCAGCAGGAGGCAAGAATCTGCCGGGCAGGGCTGAGGAACAGCTAGAGTGCCAGTGGGGCCAGAGTGTCAGCAGCAAGGGAGATGGAATTAGGAGACAAACTTGGAGAGGAAATAGGGCACTTCACGGGCTCCCCCAAGGACTTTCGTTCTGCTTTGTAGGGTTGAAGTAGTTTTAAGATTTAAATAAGTCGATGTGAAAATGCAGGCCAGTTTGTTGCACTTGGACGCTGTTTGCTGTGACTCCAAGAAAATTTGCAGGAGAGCAGGCCTGCAGGAGTAGCACAACCCATAGCCTGGGGACCTGGGGCTAGGAATCAGACCACAGGTCCAGCCTGCTTCTCAGCCTCCCCTTATGACCTTGCTGACCACCTGCCTCTCACAAGGTGGCCTTGGGGACACCAGGGAAAGCACCTGTCAAAGTCTTTGGCGTGAAGGGAGGATTACAAGAGGGGCTGCCCTGAAACTTGCAGAACAGGCCCCAGGCTCTTCCTATCCCGAAAGGAAGAGGGATTTGAAGAGGGGCCCAGGTCCTCGCTGTGGTGCAGAGGGAAGCCATGTGTGCAGCGGCCGCTCAGCCTGTGAGCTTCTGGTGTTCACTCAGACACATACAAAGATACCTGCTAAAACAGAAAGCAGCCCAGTGTCCCCAGCACCTTCCCCAAACTGGCTGCCACACCTGCCCAGCTCAGGTCTTCAGATACTTCCGGATGGCTGCTCTGCCTCCTCTGCCCTCTCCAAACCATGTGTCTCTTCAGAGACGAGCGCTCATCACCCTTCCTCAAACACTCCATCCTCTGCTCTAGGCAGCTGAGTAGTGCTGCCCAGGAACCCCATGTGACCGCTGCATTGGCCTGGCTCAGCACCCACTCCCATTGGCTGGGCCTCATGAGGAGATGCGGCAGCAGGGCCCGCCTTCCACTGGCTGCCAAGGTTTCGGGCACAGGGCCAAGGCTCACGAGCTGGCACGCTGGGAGCCCTGAGCAGCCTGCCCAGGTGAAGTAGTCTGTCCTACCCGTGGCCCTGAAGCCTGGATCAAAGGCTCCAGCCTGGGCCTTTGCCAGGGCCTGGCAGGATTATAGTGGGTGGGAGGCCTCGTGGGAAAGGAAGCTGTGGGGGTTTGGGGGCCGCTGGAAGAGCTTTGAAGCCCGGAGACCAGGTATGGGCGCCCCTGGGGCAGGAAGGCGCCCACTTGAGCTTGGATGGGCTGGAGATGAAAGGGGCACCCCCCCACCCCTGAAGCAGGATGTCCTGGAGGGAACCAGAGCCCAGCCTGGCTGGTCTTCTGTGCCTCCCTTGCTGTCTGATCTACGGGAACTGCCTCCCCCAACCTGACCCCACAGCCTGAAGCTGAGTGGTGGATGCTTTGTACTGAGGGAAAAAGTTCCCATCATTCAAGGTCCCAGAGCTTAGGGTCTGCGATACCATTCCTGACATTGTCTCCGATCCCCGTCCCACGAAGAGCCACACAGAAAGAGTACAAATTACATAACACTTAGTAGGTACCGTGCCAGGCATGGAGGCTGAGGCAAGAGGATCACCGTGAGTTTAAGGCCAGCCTGAACTACATAATGAGTTCAAGGCCAGCCTGGAATATATAGCAAGACCTCATCTGAAATATACATATGCCAAGCCTTGCCACGCTCATAATCCCAGCGCTTAGAAGGCTGAGGCAGGAGGATCAACATGAGTTCAAGGCCAGCCTGGGATACACAGAGTTCAAGTCCAGCCTGAACTACATAGAAAGATTATCTCAAAAAAAGGTGCCAGGCACTGTCCTGAATATTATACATATTCACAACCATTTAATCCTCACCACAACACTGCAAAAAGTTCCTTATCCCCATTTTACAGATGAAGACATTTGAGGCTCAGAGACATTAAGTGACTTGCTCAAAGTTGCACAGCTGTAGGTAGTAAGGCTGGAATTCAAACCCTTGCAGGCTGGCTGGAGAGTGCAATCTCTCAGCTGCTCTGAACTGCCCCTCTGCCACCAAGCAAGGGACTGGGTACTCCTTGGGAAGCAGGCGGACCTGGGCCAAGGGGAGTTGACCGGCCCAGCACTTCAGCCAGCCTGGGAATGACCTGGCTCACTGTCTCGGTGTGCATGCCTTGGGCAGCTGAGGCCTCAGCTGAAGTCTCAACACCCTTGGACTTTGATCCCTTCTCAGCACCCCAGCCTGAGACAAGAGATGGAAAGACTCCCCCCTCAAGGGGCAGATGTACAGGAAGCTCCTGCCACCTGGAAGATGTCTTCTACTTACCAGGGCATGAGGCGACCCAGGCGGGTCCAGGAGGATTTGCTAATGCAGAAGCCCACCAGAGGGTCCGTGAAGGCATCCCAGGCTCGGCCCACAAACAGGATGATGGAGGCAGAGAAAGGGTCCACCTAGAAGGGGGAGGAGGTGGGAAACAATCCTTTTATTCCTAGACCCATCTCAGTCCTCACTGCACAGGCCCATGAGACCCTGTGCTGCGCCCACCTGGGCCTTGCACATCTCCACTTACCAGGTTAATGATAATAGCAGGCCTGGGGATGTAGCTCAGGGTTTGCCTAACATGTATGAAGCCCCGGGTCCAATGCCTAGGACCACAAAATAAGGCAATAGATTTTGCGTGTATGTGTACTGGAGACTGAACCCACCACCTTATAAATAAGCGGCATTTCTCTCACACTGAGCTATATCCCCAGCCTTTTATATTTATTTTTTGTCTTGATGGGGTCTTGCTAAATTGCCCAGGCGGGACTCAAAATCGATAATCCTCCTGCCTCAGTCTCCTAAAGTACTGGGATTACAGGCATGTGTTACCACACCTGGTTTGACATGTGATTTCTTTGATAACAGTAGCACTGTGTGCCTCCTTAGGGACTTTTCCAGATCTATTTCCTACCCCTTCTGCTGCCTTTGAAAACACTCCCATGAGGTAGAATGAATCTAGAATCATTCCCTAATCAGCCAGGTATGGCAGCACAGGCATGTAATCCCAGTACCCAGGAGGCTGAGGCAGGAGGAACATTTCAAATTCAAGGCCTGTCTGGTCTACATAATTAGTTCAAGGCCAGCCAGAACTACTCAAAAAAGAAAAAAAAAGAAAAGAAAAAAGAAGCAATAGAATCACTTCCTTCCCTCCCTCTCACAGCCCCAAGCCCCTGGCCACCTGACAACAGAACTAGCATTCATTAATTAGCCACAGTGGGCCTCAGTTTCCCCATGTGGGAGTTATGATTGCTATCTTACAGGGTCAGGCCTTATCTCGGATACTTGGACATAGGAATCTACAGATTTTTTTTTAGACAAAGTCTTGTTATGTAGCCCAGGCAGGGCTTGAACACTCAGTTCTCCTGCCTTGGCTTCCTAAATGCTGGAATTACAGGTATTAACCACCATGCCCAACTATAGATGCTTTTTGTTTGTTTGTTTTGAGACAGGGTCTCTATGTAGCCCAGGCTGACCTTGAACTCACTGCAATCCTCTTGGTCCAGCCTCCGATCCTCTTGGCTCAGCCTCCTGTGCTGGGATTATAGGCATGCGCCACCATGCCCGGCAAATGTAGATGCTTTTTAAAAAGTGGCCTGTGACTACCTGTTCAAACTATCCCTCTCCTTCCAAATACCGTAGGCTCTAAATGCTCTAAATCTAGAAGCTCTGGGTTCCTCCTCATCCATCGCAGGCCGGCTATTGCTATCGCTCTGGGAAGCTCGCGGCCCCTGCCATGCCATCATCTCTCCAAGCAGACCTCCCTGCACCCCAGCTCTAATACTCACTACAACAGCTTTATACTTCAATCACAGAGACTAGCCCAAGGAAACTGCTCAAAATCTAGGGGCTGAATGAAATCCTTTGTCCTTTCTGGGGCTCAGTGCTTCCCACCTGTAAATAGATAAGGTGCCCTGTTTGTCAAGTCAGATGCTACACAGACAATTTAGCCACTGCAGGAGCCCCGGTACCCTTGGCTATTCAGCTTCCTACTCCCCTAATGACAGGACAAATTCTCAGAATGCCAGGCTGCTGGCCAAGACTTCTCAAAGCAGTGTAGCACTGCTTTACCCTAAGCATTCCTCGCACTTGAAGATCCTTCGTCCTGGGGTACTCTAATTTAGCCCAACACCTAGAGGCCCCTCAACCCACTGACAAGCCTCTGCTCCCCACATGAACATGGGATACGCTTCCTCCACAAGCCTGACGATGTCTGCTAACCTCCGAGCCAAGTTAGCTGTCTTCTAGCTAGGGACATGCTGTGCCAGTCAAGCTGTGCCAGTCTCTTCTAAGAACAGTGTCACCAGTAGGTCCCATTTTCCTTCACACTACTGCCTACCCTTCCAGGCTCTGTTGTTCCTGCCAGGAATGGAAGAGTTGCCATCTAAGACTCCCCACTTGGATATTTTCTAAAGTCTTATTTCTCACCCACTGTGACTCTAAGAGACAGCAAAATAGATTTTTCTGCCCCATTTTTATAAATAAGTAAAACAGAGTGAACATATCCAGCGATATCTAGTCATTCCCATGTGGAGATACCAGAAGAGCCTGGAAGGCTCAGGTCACTCACCAGAGCTACGTCCAACAGGTAGATCTGCAGGAAGAAGCCCAGGGCACAGCCTGTCACCTGGTAGGGGGCCCCTCCAACTGCATAGCAGAGCTTGTTGCAAACTGACAACTGCTGTTTCTTCTTTGGTTCCTTCTGGGAAGAAGAAGAAAGGATGAAAGTAGGTCCAAGATCATGACTTCCATCCTAGAAGCTCCAGAGGCAGGACCATCCCTCCAGACAACTCTGCCAGGAGGAACAACTCTGTCTTCCCTGGTCCCACCTGGAGAGATCCCACTTCCCACAAACAGAGAATTCCCTATTCTTAGGAACGTGGAAAAAAGGAAGCTCTGACTCCTAGGGAAGTTGCTCCTAAGTCACCCACTCTCCCTTGCTAGATTCTGAGGAAAGTTACTAGCTACCATCTCTAAAGAACTCTCCCCAAGGCCTCAGCTACTGCTCCTTTCCAAATTCCAGAGGGAGAGCATGCTCCAGCAGCAGACCTGTCCCCACCCGGCACCAGCTGCCACAACCTGAAAATCCTCTTGTGGCTGAGAGCTGCCTGAGCTCAGCCTGGGCTCCAGCCCTGGCTCCAGGGCCAGGATCCACCTGCCCACTGGTAAGAACTCTAGAGAGCTGTAGGGGCCCAACCCAGCTAGCTGCAGGCACAGCTGTTCCTCCCATCTGTCCCTTAGCGTCCCTAGTCCCCATAGGCAGCCGGAGCTTCAGGGAAACTCAGGAGCTGTCCTATGCTCCAGTTTCAGCTCCTAGGGGACCTTGGAGAGGGTAAGAAAGGCCCCTAGGTGCAAGACTGGACTCTGTCTAGGTGGGGCGCTAGGGAGGTTGAGGTTGCCCAGGGAAAGTAGAGATTACTCATACCCGGTAACAGCATAATTGCTCATCGGTCTCCTTCCAAGGATCAGTTAATAAAATTAAAAGGAAAAGGTAGTCACCTCCCAAGGAGATATTTATTGCCTGAGATCCCTTCGTGGGTCTGCCTGGTTTCATTCGGTCGTTAAATATGTCTATAGGGCTCTGGCTGGGGCCGGAGCGGATGGTCGAGACACAGAGCACTGCGCACACGAACACTCACACTCAAACGCCTGCGGAACGCGGCTCCTTTAAGAGCCGAGCCCTTGTTCTTATGAATGAACTTGAGCAGCCCTCACAGCAGAGTAGAGGCGAGAGTAGGAGGGTGAGGGTGGGGGTTGGGGTGAGGGTAGGGGGTCGCGGTGCGGGAAGGGGAGGGTCTCAGATCTCTGGGGTCTCTCCAGCTTCTAGCGCGGCAAATCCGGGCTGCTCTTTCCAGAAGAACCGGAACCAGCTGGGCACAACCGGGCACTAAGTGGAGCTGCGAGTTGGACGCTCCGCCGAGATAGAGTGTGGGGAGAGCAAAAGGGGGTGTGAGCGCCCCAAAACCTTCTCATCACTTCCAGGTCCCAGGGCCACCCCCTGCTCATTCTCCTGCTCCTAGGCCTCCGGGTCCCCGGCCATCCCACGTGCCAGGCCTGACGTCCGACAGCCTCATGCGCCCATTTGGTCCGCCCGTCGCCCCTTCCGTCCACTCGGGGTGCTGGGCCCTTACCTTCACCTGGGCCTGGCGTTCGCCGGCTTGGAGGATGCTGGGGGACAGCAGCCCCGCCGCGGAGCCGCTCTCGGAGCCCTCTCCTTTGGCCATAACCCGCGGGCCACGGCGTCTGAGGTCTGAGACCAGGACGCAGGGATGTGCCTCTCCTCTAAGGGCTCCTACTCTTCCTGGGCTCCGGTCGCAGCCACCGCACCACTGTCGCCGCGGACCAGCAAAACCCAAAGGCAGGCGAAGAGTAACTCTGCTCCACGCGCACACCGAACCTCTTAAATGTTCAGCCCCGCCCTCCGGGTAGGACCAATCGCTGACTCCGGATGCCCCGCCTCGAGCCAATCCCCGCACCCGCTGGCCCTCTTCCCGGCCCCGCCCCCGCGGCCCCGCCCTGGTGGCGGAGCCTTGCCGCTGAGCCACGTTCCCTAAAATCCCGAAACCTGCTGCTGCTGCGCTGCGTCCTTGCCGCCGAGGAAGGCTGCGAACCCTCCCTGATCCCTGCGAGGAGACTGAGGCCCAAGGCTCGGAGTGGCCCACCCGAGGTCCCCCAGTGAGTTCTGCGTGAGTCGAGCCTGCCGCCCATGCCTTCTGACCTTAGGAAAGAAGGGGGCTCGGAGACCTAGCGGTCCCTCCAAAATCTGGAGTCGGAGCCGTCGTAACTGTCCGCGGTAGCCCACCCCGCGTTCCCCAGACGCAGCGTGTACGTTTATCTTTGTTTTCTCCCTCTTTTTGTATCTGCTCGGTCCACCCTCGCTCTGCAGAACCAGTTTCTCTCCCACTCTTTATTTTTGTTTTCACGAATAAACTTTACCGTTCCGTTTTCCTCCAAACAGAAACAAAACCTGGAGTCGGGTCACCTTATCCCTTTAACCTGGAGGTGTAGGGTGTCACTTTGCCCACCGATGTCTCCCTATTTTCTCCTGAGAACAACCATCCCCACTTCCTGTTGATTGACATCTATGGGGCTCTTCTCGAGGGAAGACAGAAGTGAGGAGCGCAGTGGCTGCTGCAGAGCAGCCAGGACCACAGGGCTTCGCAGGGTGACAGGTCCCTTCAGGCCTCGCTCGCGCTCACAGCCACCCTATAAGGGCAGGACTGTTAGTACCATTCCCGTTGTACAGCCCCGGAAAGGCATCTCTCCAAGTGGAGCTGCCGCTACATGCCACAGCTAGGCCTGGAAGGTTTTGTCTGATTCCGAAGTCTTTCATCTTTTTTTCATTTCTTTCTTTCTTTTCCTATTTTTAAGTTTTCTCTTAGCAGCCCTTCTCTATCAGTGCCACCACTTAGGATAAATTATGGAAGGCAGAGTGGGGTCCATTCCTCAGCAAGAAGTCCTGAGAGAGGCAAGGCAATAGGGTGGGGGAGGATGGGGAGGGTTAAAACAATCTGCAAAGTCTGAGAAAGATACAGAGTAATCAGGTTCTTGAAAGAAAACAGGAGGATAGCAATCTAGAATAGAGGTCAGGAACAGATGCCAGGAAAGGAGAGGCTGTCATTCCACCTCTGCCAACCTCACACCAGTCTTTGAAGAGACTCAGGAGACTGGGTAGGGCCAGTTGTGTCTGACCAGTGAGAGAAGGAGCTACTGGGACTCTCAGTGGCCACAGTAATCCTCAGTGTCAGGCTTTTTTTTTTTTCTTTCTTTCTTTAAATTGATGATTTGCTGGGCATCGTGGTGCAAGCCTATAATCCCAAAGGCTGAGGCAGGAGATGCCCACAAGTTTGAGGCAACCTGGGGCTACATACTGAGTTCAAGGCCAGAGTGAACTGCATAGCAAGACCCTGTCTCCAATAAACAAATAAATACATCCAATAAACAAACAAGCAAACAAATAAATAGCTGATTCAGGGAGGACAGATGAGGTTTGGCTCCTTCATATTCACTAGTAGATCCCATCTCAGCACATGGCTCTTTGGCCAAGTGGACCAAAGTGACAAGGACACAGATGACCTCCATACCTCCACTGTGAGTCACGTGACGCTGTTCTCTGTTGCTTCCCTTCTGCAGGCTTGAGATGGCTAAGGAAGACTCTATGGTCCCTCACAGCTCTGAAATCTCCCTTCTTTGTAGAACCACTGTTTCACAAGTGACCAGGACACCCACCCCATGATGTGCTCCCTGAGGGTAGGAACTACATCTTCTTCACTCCCATATCCCACAACTAGCTTGGAACCTAACTCCTTGTAGTCACTGAATAAGCACAGGTGCAACAAATGAATGTTCAGTCCTGAAGTACAAGCACAGCAGGCCCCACTCAGAAAAGCCCCAGTGGTTGGCCATGGACAACTCAGTTCCCGCCCTCGTGCGTAGAGTGGGGACAGTCACAGGACCTACCTCCGAGAGTCTTTTGGGATGAAATAAGAAAATGCACAGGAAGCATTTAGCCCAAGAGCCTGGGAGCAGAGTCTGAGCTGGTCCCCGTCCTGGCCCGATTCCAGTCTGTCAGTGTAGCAACGCAAGATTCCAGATATGGCCTGACCAAGCCAGCACAATAGGCCTATTATTTCCCCCAGTCTGGACACGACACATTGTTCATGCAGCCTAAGACTGCTGGGCTTCAGAGCCTTTCTCTCTCATGATTAGTTCCCATCAGGTTGTGGTCAACTAAATCATTCAGAGCCTTTCCACCGGAGCCGGGGTCAAGTCAGGTCTCGCCCCACCCTCTGGTTTGTGTAATGTCGTCATCCTCACAGCAGCACAGTGTCATTTCGCTCATTCCGGCCAGTTAAATTGTTCAGCATGCTGGCTCTGCCCAGTGTTTTTCTCTCTACTTTAGATCCAGTCTTGCCCCTTGCAACTTCAACTCCACCATGCACATGGTTTTCAGGACAGAGCCCCGTAACAGGCCACTCGAGACATTCACATACTACTGAGTCAGGGCACTGCTGATACAACAGCTCCCAATTATTGAGCACCCCCTGTATGCTAGGCAAGCACCCCGCTGCTTGTGCTTTATGGAGACCATCTTACTTACCCCACACAATATCACTGGGGACCTGAACGTGATGAATGTTCAGCCCTCACCTTTGATCCCAGCAGTCTGGGAGGCTGAGGCAGGATGATCACAAACTCAAACCCAGCCTGGACAATTTAAGACTTAGCAAGACACTTTCTCAAATGAACAAACAAACAGGACTGGGGATACAGCTAAGTATAAAGGCCTTGTTTCACAAAAAATAAAGTGGGGAGGGGTATTACTTTCATAATCCTAGACTAAACCTGGGCATGGTGGCACACACCTGTAATCCCAGCACGTACTTCAGGGAGGAGAGATGAGGTTTGGCTCCTTCATATTCGCTAGTAGATCCCATCTCAGCACATGACTCTTTGGCCAAGTGGACCAAAGTAAAGCAGCCAAATACTGTGACAAGGACACAAATGACCCACCCTCTGGTTTGTGTAATGTCGTCTTGTCCATGGCCAACCACTGGGGCTTTTCTGAGTGGGGCCCTGCTGTGCTTGTACTTCAGGACTGAACATCCATTTGTTGCATGGAAGATGGTTTCCAGTTCAAGGCCAGCCTGAGCTACAAAGTGAGCTCAAGGCCAGCCTGAACTTCATAGCGAGAAATTGTCTCAAAAGGGGAAAAAAAAAAAAAAAATCCTAGACTAAAACAGGAGAAATGGAGATTATATTTCATTTTTTTTTCTTTTTTGGTTTTTGGAGATAGGGTCTCCCTATGTTGTTCAGACTGGCCTTGAACTCACTTTGTAGCCCAGACTGGCCTTGAACTCACAGTGATCTTCCTGCCTCAGCCTCCTGAGTGCTGGGATTATAAGCGTGGACCACCATGTCTAGGGTTTTTTGTTTTTTGTTTTTTTTTTGGTACTAGGGTCTGAACCCAGAGCCTGAGATATATCACTAGCCCTTCTCTTGCTTTTTTTTGTTTTGTTTTTTGAGACAAGGCCTTTTTCAGACAAGGTCTTGCTCTTGCTCTGGGCTACTCACTATATAGCCCAGGCTGATCTGGAACTCATGGCAATTCTGCCTCAGACTCCCAAGTGCTGGGATTACAGGCATGTGCTACCACCCCCAGCTTTTACTTTTTATTTTAAAACAAGGTCTCACTAAATCACCAAGTTGCCAGGCCTGAGCTTGAACTTTCAATCCTTCTGCTTCTATCTCCCAGAGTGCTGGGATTACAAGTGTCCACACTCAGCCAGTTAGATTTTATAAACCCTGGCCAGGGTGTGGTGTGGCACATGCTTATAATCCCAGCACTTTGGGAGGCTAAAGCACAAGGATCACAGATCTGAGCTCAACCTGGGCAATTTAGTAACTCACTGAAACCCTGTCTCAAAGCCAGGCATGGTGGCACACACCTATAATCCCATCACTCGGGAGACTGAGCCAGGAAGATTGAGTTCAAAGCCAGCCTGGGCTACACAGTGAATTCAAGGCCAGTTTGAACTACATAGCAAGACTCTGTCTCTGAATAAATAAATAAATAAATTAAATAAATATAAAAACATGACAAAGGGCTGGGCTGGAGATGTAGTTTGATGTAAAGGCCATGGGTCAGGCTCTTTTTTCTTTTTGGGTGTAGGGGGTTGGTACTGGGGATTAAACTCAGGGCCTTCACACTAATCCATGTACTCAGCCTTTTTAGACAGGGTCTTTGCCGAGGCAGGACTCAAACTTTCCATCCTCCTGCCTCAGCCTCCCAAGTGCTAGAATTATGGGCATTCACCACCATGTCCAGCTAAGGCTCCTCTTTTTTCTGATCATGTTCTTAGTGGTTGTCCTCTAGGTGTCTACAGTTCTGACCATGTGACTCCACTGGTCCCCGCAGACATCCTCTTTCCCAGCTGTTTGCCCCCATACCACCACGCCTGCAGCCCAAAGGGCTTTTCTGAGGCTTCAGTCCATAGCGGGCAGATGGCAACCTCACCAGCTCTGTGAGCCTCAGGAGCCTGGTACTGAAATCAGGGCCCGTACTTCACAGCCACATTCTTCCCCTCTGGGACCGTGGTGAGAACAAGGGCTTCTCCCTGCAGGGCTGGCAGCTCCCCAGCCTGTGGCGGGTCCACCTTCCCACCCTCCTTACCCTCTCTGGGTCTGGCCCAGCCTCACAACTGAGGACACATGAGCTGAAGAGGTCCTTGGTGTCGTCCACCTGTCTGTGCCCTCACAGGGCACCAACCCCACCTCTTTACCTGCCCTCATACACTCCCCAGAGGACTCGGGGTGGAGAGCTTCCCTGAGCTTTCTGCAAGGCAAAGGAGTTAAGTTCAAGATCCCTGAAATGTATTATCTGCATTCGCAACCTGTCTCTACCGTTAAACTGTACTCTTGGGCAAATACTGAACCTTTTTTTGAGCCTCAGTTTCCCCACCTGACAAGTGGGGATAGTAATTGAGCCTATCTCATGGAGCTGGCATGAGTACTAAGTGAAGCACTCAAGACAGTATATTTACCACATAATGAGCATTTTATTTCTATTTTTTGTTTTGTTTTGGGTTTTGTTTATTTGTTTTGAGACAAGGTCTCACTGTGTAGTTCAGGCTGGCCTGGAGCTCGTGGCAATCCTCCTGCCTCAGCCTCCTGAGTACTGGGATTGCAGGTGTGCACCACCACGCCCAGCATGAGCATTTTAAAAGGTTGTTTAGCTGGATGTGGTGGTGCAGGCCTGTAATCCCAGCACTCAGGAGGTTGAGGCAGGAAGATCACCAAGAATTCAGGGCCAACCTTGGCTACAGAGTGAGTTCAAGGCCAGCCTGGACTGCACACTGAGACCCTGTCTCAGAAAACCAAAATAGAAGGTTGCTTATTAGTATCATTATTTGTTCCCTAGGCAAAACTTCACCCAGTAAGCTCCCTGGAGCCCAGAAGGGAGAAGATTTGCTTGTAAATGATTAGAAGCCAGATTGACGTCTGGTGACTCAATATGGTATTTCTAGCACAATGGGCTGCCGCCATAGGGTAGTTACCAGGTGTCACTGTTGGGGAGTTGGTGCTAGGAGACCGTTGCCGAGTGAGTGTTGTGGGGTGCTCTCGTTGCCAGGTGAGGTTGCACGCGGTTGGTCATCCAGATCTCTTCAGGCCTCACACCTAGCACCCTGGCTTCTGGAGAAGAGGAGCCAAGCCCATGTCTTGAACATGCTTGGCTCAACAGCCACCACCAAGTTTGCCTCCTGGGTGATGGTGCTCTAGCAAATCGCCAGGCTGAAGAAGGGTTGGGCAGGCCCTGGAGGAAGGGATTCCTGGAACAGTGATGCGATGCAGATGCCACAGCCTGTTCCCAGTCGTGTTCCTCTGCTTACCCTGTGGGGAGAAGAAGAGCAGAAAATACAAAGGAAGGACTCTTGAGGTTCCCAAGAGAGGTTCTTTGGGCAGGAAGTACCTGAGTGTGCTTGAAGTCACTTCAGGCTGCCAGTTCCTACCTGGATATTGGTTGGGCAACTATTGGGCAGGAGAGGCCCCAAGACTAACCCATCTGATCTCATGAGGCTGTGGACCACTCCAGACAGAGGCCTCCCCGCAGGGCTGACTGCTGCAGCTGACTTCTAAGCCTCAGTTCTCAGGCCAATGGGGGGCATGCGGAGTACCTGGCCTCCTCAGGGCAGCCGGTCCTGCCCCTGCCAGCCCACAACAAGTGTCTCAGGGTCTGCTCATCCAAGACTCTCCCAAGTCCCAGGTCCTTTTGCCCAGGAGAAAGAGAGAGTGTTACTCCAATTGCTGAGAAACCATAACTCACGGAGTGGAGAGGCCGGGTGCTGTCAGGCTGGGCTCAAAGAGCCATGGCAACTGAGGCCATCGTGCAGCACTGGGGCAGCCCTAGTGGTCTGACCAAGCTACAGGAGGCCTTGGAGCTTTTTTGATCAAGTACGTGTTTCTTGGGCAAGAGCCCGGGGCCTGGCCTCCGAGGAGAAGGTGGGGACCGATGCCCTCTTCCTTTCTGGCTGGCCAGATCTCTGTCCTCCTCAGGCTCACACTGCACTCCTACCAGAAGCCCTATCTTGAGCAACTGTCTGAGTTACACGAACCTGGACTCGTGTCAGCTGGACAGGCCATGCCCTGTCCAGGTACTCACTGGGGGCTGGCTCTTTCCTTAGGCTCCTTCCTAGCTGTACAGAAAACATATTTGGGAACCCAGTGTTCTGGGATGGCTGAGGCCAGCTCCAGATTCCTCTGGATCATGCTGTGATCTCATGATGATCCAGAGCGGGTGATAACAGCATAGCTGGGACCCTGAGGCAGGCTCCTCAGGCTTTGAATCCAATTCTGGCTCTGGTTACCTGTGTGACTTTAGGCAAGCCACAACTCCTCTGAACCTCATTTATCTGATCTGTAGTAATACCTCAGAGTGTTACCTGAGGATCTAGTGAGACTATGAATATGGGACAAACCATATAGGTGAGGGCCAGGAATACAGTTCAGCGGAATCATGCCTGCAGGGCAAGCATGAGGTCCTGAGTTTGATTCCTGATACCAAAAAAAAAAAAAAAAAATCTCACAGGTGACTCTTGCCAGATGAATCTTTCCTTCATGTTTTCCTTCATTGGCAGGATGCAAGTCTTTGACTAATACACACTTGGAAAACAACTTTTTTGTCATGTTCTAAAATTTCACATACAGGGAACTTGCCTGGGATGATGAGGTGCTAGGGGACACAAAAAATACTGGGAAGCTAGACATGGTGGCACACATGCCTATAATCTCAGCACTCAGGAGGCTGAGGCAGGCAGATGACCAGGAATTTGAGGCCAGCCTGGGCTACATAGCAAGACCCTGTATCAAAAAGACAGACGGACAAACAGAAAAAGCTATTTGGAGGTGTCAAGTGATGCATTCACTGAGCCTGCTGTGGCTGCCAGCCTGCCAGCAACACAGAGAGGAACGGGGATAACTGAGCTTGGCAGAATATTACCAAATGATGTAACGAAGGCCTCGAGGACGTCTGAGGACCTACACTGTGACTGAGGGCTTGACAGGGGAGGTGAAGACGGAGCCAGGCTCTGTAGGAGGAGTAGGTGTTTGGGGCGGGTGGTGGCAGGGGTGGCAGACGGACTCATGAGACAAAACGGTCCCAACTTGGAGGTAGGATGGAGATGGTGCAGAAGCACTGAACAGCTTGGGCTGGCTGGATGAGAAATCAATAGGCTGTGAGGCTGAGATGCAAGCAGGCCTCACACCCTCATCCTGAAGACTGTGGGGAGCCATGAAAGAAGTGACATGACCACATCTGTGTTTTGTAAGGAAGACACTATTTCAGCTCCTCATCCCATCCTCTCGGATTCCGCCAGCCTCGTCTCACTACCCGCCTCTGATCCGGTCTCCACCAACAACCAGATGAATTAAAAAAGAAGAAAAGAGGAAAAACTGACAATTTTACCCCTGATTAAAATCACCTAATATAAAACTAGGATTTGAACTAGGATTAGACCCAGCTATTCTCTTTCTGGGTATTTTCCCAGAAGAATTAAAAACATCATACCACAGTGATATTTGTGCACCTATGTTTACAGCAGTGCAATTTGTCATAGCTAAATCTTGGAAACAACCAAGGAATGGATATAAAATATGTGGCATTTTTATAAAATGGAGTATTACTCAGCTACAAAGAAAGATAAACTCGAGGCTTTTATAGGTAAATGGATGCAACTGGAGACCATCCTCATAAGTGAAATAAATCAGACTCACATGTGTAAACATTGTATTGTCTCCCTGGTGTAAGAATCTGAAAGAGTAAATAAGATGCAAAAGGTATAATAGATATTGTGAAGGGGAAAGAAACTGCTGAAAAGGAAAGAATAACTGGGATAGGTGAAAGGAGAAAAGAAGGAAGGGATATATATATATATCTATATATATATATATAGATATATATATGCACAAGATAGCTAAGATAATTGTTCTAGTTTACTGAAAGGAAGAGTTAGTGCTTATATTATTTGATCAGTTTTACATACTTATATCTGGTGATCTGAGCAGCTACTTTGAAGATAATTTTTAACAACCATTGTTAATTTCCTATCATCTTGGTTTTTTATCATCTTGTTTTGAAACTATCATTTTAATTATTTTCTCTTAGCCGGGCATGGTGGCACATGCCTGTAATCCCAGTACTCAGGAGGCTGAGGCAGGAGGATCATTGTGAGTTCGAGACCAGCCTGGGCTACAAAGTGAGCTCAAGGCCAGCATGAACTGCATAGTGAGACCCTGTCTCAAAAAGATAAAAAAAAAAATTTTTCTCTTTAAAATAAAAAGAGAAAAAATAAATAAAAGAAAATGACCTAATATATGCATTTAATAAATGTTCCATGGATGAAAGCATAAATGTTTCTGACTCTGTGGATCTATGTAAAGCACTTCCTGATTTTCTTCTGGGTGCAGTGAAACCAGAGCAACTTGCCCAAGGCCACATAGCACGTCAGCAGCAGCAGGACTCTGCTTTCTACCTGTCCCTTTGCAGGTTCTGAGCAGCAAACTTACAAAGAAAGTCTAGTCTGTTTCCCTAGGTCTCTGAAATCTACAGACCCTCCAGACTAGGACTACGAGGATCCCAGAACCCTTCCCTACCTCTCTTCTCCCTACCCCAAAAGCCAGCTCCTTATCTCCTGACAGGAGTAGAATTGGAATCTACAATTCCTTCTCTTCAGCTTGCAGCCTTGGCTTCTGTTGGGGCTGCCTGTGGGAAGAGCCTCAAGGAGCTGCTGGGCTCTGGGTTGGCTATAGAGTTCTAGGCCAGACTGATTAATCAGGACTCGAGTTCTGAAGCTAAGATGGGATCTATGCTAAATTCTAACACACACACACACACACACACAGAGTACCTGCACTGAAACCTAGGGCCTTCACACTAAGCTCCTCAGCTGTCCCTCCACCCACCTAGTTTGTGTTTTGTTTTTTGGGGTTTTTTTCTTGCTGTTTTTGGTTTTTGTTCTTTTTGAGCCATGGTTTCTCTCTGCAGTTCAGGATGACCTTGAATTCACTTTGTAGCCCAGGCTGGCCTCAAACTCACAGCGATCCTCCTGCCTCAGCATCCTCGAGTCCTGCTATCACAGGCATGTGCTATCGTGCCTAGCCACCCACCTTGTTTTAATACGGGGTCTTCCAAGTCACTACCCCGGGCTGGGTTCAAACTTGCACTCCTCCTGCCTCAGCCTCCAGACTGCTAGGATTGCAGGCATGTGCCACAGCACTTTGTTTGGTTCTAGGGTTTCAGGAGGGTTTTGAGCTGGACTTCCGGCTGACCTTACCTCTAGACTTTCAGCTTAGCTTTGATTTGAATTCCGAGTCCCAAGCTTTGAACACTTTGGGTTCTTAACCCAGATGGGCCTGTGAGCTGAGTTATAGGCTGTGGGCCTGTCTCTTTGTTCTGAGCCCTGGTCTTTTGTTCAAGCTGGACTTTGGGCCTGGACTGAGTTCTGTGGTGTGGGTTTTGGGCTCTGGACTTTAGACTAGGGTTGGGCTGGCTTAGGCTCAGGGTTCTAGACATGAGGCTGTGTTATAAGCCCAAGAGTGGCTTTGAGCTCTAGGCTCTGCTTGTACTTCTGGGGTTGGGCTGGATTCTAAATATTAGGCAGTAAGCCACGATCTCTGTCTTCTAAATTCAGGACTCCAGGCTGGGTATGATGGGAGTATGTGGGGGTGTCTCAGCTTCTGCAGCCCCTCTTCTTTCTAGAGACTCAGAATGGCTCCCTCCTAGGAGACTAGGCCCAAGGGAAAGTGGCAGTGGGTTCCCCGCGCTGCTGTGGACTTCCCCAGCCACCGGGAAGAAGTGAGCCTGAGCCTAGTGTGGTGGTGCACACCTTGTAAGTCCAGCATTCTGGTGGGCTGAGGCAAGAAGATTGCAAGTTCGTGCTCAGCCTGGGAAACTTAGCCACTTAGCGGGACCCTGTCGCAAAATAAGAAAGGGCTGTGCTGTAGCTCTGTGGTAAAACATCCGTGTGTTTGGTCCCTGGTGCCTCTAGTAAGAGGCTTAGAGTGTAGCTCCATGGTAGAGCCCACTTGCCTAGTATGTTCAAGGCCCTGAGTTTGATCTTTAGCACTGAAAAATAATTGTGTGCACGTATGTGTGTTCCATATGCTTTCTCAGGTTTTTGTTTTGTTGTGTTTTGGTTTGGTTTTGTCTTTTTGAGACAAGGTCTCATTATACAGTTCAGGCTTGCCTTGATCTCACTTTTTAGCCCAAGGTGGTCTCGAACTTGCAGTGATCCTCCTGCTTCAGCCTCCTGAGTGCTGGGATTACAGGTGTGCCCCACCATGCCCAACTGTTCCATATGCATTTAACCATCCCACTGTCATCCCCTTTGCTCCAAAAGGCCACATCTGAACAGTGAGGAGGAGGTATAGCTTGTGACTACTCACTGGTAGGAACTTTAAAGGGGCAGGATGCTGAAGATCAAAATTACCACTCCTGCCCCAGGCTGTTGGCTGAAGCTTGTTTCCTGCACCCCGCCATCCTCCCGCTGTGATACTATTCTAGACGGAACAACTCAGACTTTGGGAAGTATTCAACTGTTTCTTATCCTGTTGATCTTGTCTCATGTAGCTTGAGGGGTGAGGTTTCCTGCACAGAGCATCATGGAGGGTTTGCCCATGGAGAAATGAAAAAGCAGTCTCTTTCTGGGAGTATAAGAAAGGAGGATGTGAGCAAGGAGAATACAATTTGGAACTGAATGTACCCGAGGGGACATCCTGTGAAAGAGTTTATTAGCTTTTGATGGTTTTTCACCTTGGGTAGTTATGTGACTTGTGGATTTGGGAACTATTTCTTTTACTTGCATTTCCTCCACGGAATCCAGTCCCTTCAGTGAGGTCTGCAGCATCCACAGGGCACCAGAGTGCAGGGGCAGGTGGGCGTGGGGTGAAGTGGGAGGACCTCCCCCCACCCCCCGCAATCTTCTGTGGAGGTCCAGGTGGAAGAAGAAGTATCAATGACCAGCAGTGAAGCTGCCGAGGAATCCTGCTGGACGGGAGGCTCTGGAGCAGATGTGGGAGGAAGGAAGGTGACCTTGAAGGGACAGAACTGTGAAGCACCCATTGCAAGGGAAGAAACACCGGCAGGGTAGTACACGCCTGTCATCCCAGAACTTGGGAGGCTGAAGCAGGAGGATTGCTGTGAGTTCAAGGCCAACCTGCACTACTTACAAAGTAAGACCCTGTCTCAAACAAACAAACAGGAAGAGGCGGTCAGGGTCAGCAGCATGGCTCCAGCAGAGGTGAGTGGAAGTCCTGGCACCCTGAGGACTGAGCTTCAAGCCCCCTTGCTGTAGGCACAGCGCCTCAGCTCGAAGGAGGAGAGGAGGGACGGGCACCCCTCAGATGCAGCCCCAGACCCTGCCTCCTTCCCAGGCCACTCTGCCAGAAGCCAGGCCACCAGCTGCGCCTGAGCTTCCTCAGTGCCCTCTGCTCAGTGGAAAGGTCCTGATAACAAGCCCGGCAGCTTCCAGTCACCTGAGGACACCTCTGCATGCCAGCTGCCCTATCCTTCATGTCCTCCCCTGGTCCTGGGGATTGAATCCAAGAGCCTTCACACTGAGCTACATCCCCAGCCCTTTCTTATTTGGAGACAAGGTCTCACTAAGTGGCTAAGCTTCCCAGGCTGAGCACTAACTTCCAATTTCTTGCCTCAGCCTCCCCAAATGCTGGAATTACAATGTGTGCACTTCCACACTAGGGTCACTTCTCACTGTTTCCTGGTTTCATATTGGATCGTTCTGTCCCCCCAGCAAGCCTGGGAGCCTCAGGATGCAGGACTATGCCAGGATCCCTTCACTCAAGCATTCCCTGAGCTCTGACTGTATGTCAGCCAGAGTCCTCGAGGAGTTCAGAGTCTGTGGGAGGGCAAACAGGTAAATAAATCATTGCAGTAAGAGTGTGATAAAAATTATGATAGAGGGGAACAGGAGAGATATGGGCAAAGCTGTCACATTGCACAATGCTGGGGGGTCCATATGACTGCTCCCCACCCCTAGTAAATTGTGCAATGAGGCAGTGCTGCACATGCAGGAAACCAGGGAAGCATCTGACCTAGCCTGGGAAGTCCAGGCAAGTGTCTTGAGGAGTCCAGACCTTAGCTGAGGCTCTACAGGCAAGCTCATCAGGGAGCTGAGGAGTGAAGGGTGATCCAGGCAGAGCAACTGCCTATGCAAAGCCACAGAGGGTGAAGAAATATGTAAAGTGTTGGGAAATACCAAGAAATACATTTTGTTTGGCATATTGCATCCAAGGAGGTGAGTTCCTAGAGCTTATGTGTTAAATGATTTAATGGATACAAAGGCTATAATAATAGAAGTCATAATGACCAACACTTGTTAACCACTCTATGCCCAGTGTTGTACTAAGTAGTTTAGATGCATTTTTCTTATTTTAACTTCATGACAACTCCAACTCCACAAGGAGGTAGATTTTCGTTGTTGCTGCTGTTTTGTTTTGTTCTTTGAGCTTTGTTTAGTTTTTTTTTTTTTTTTTTTTTTTGCAGTACTGGAGGCTGAATCCAGGGTTTCACACAAAGCTATATCTGTAGCCTTTTCAAAATTTTTATTGGCTGAGGATAGAGCTCAGTGGTACAGCACCTGCCTGGCAAGCATAAGATCCTGAGTTTGATTCCCAGCACCGACAAAAGTAAAATAAAATAAAATTTTTATTTTGAAACAAGATCTCACTAAATTGCCCAGGCTGGCCTTGAACTTGCAATCCTCCTGCCTCGGCCTCCCAACTAGCTGGGCTTATAGGTGTGTTTCAGCATGCTCAGTGAGGTTAGCTTCTTTATTATCCTTTTCTCTGCACACATGGAAACTCAGGCTTAGAGAAGTTCATCAAATTGCTTAAGGTCATAGAGCTGGTCAGGATGAAAACCCAGAATTTCCAACTCTAGATTTCTGCCGCTTCCCTCAACACCAGCACCTTAATGTTAGGAAATGGTGGCCTCAGTGCAGACCCACAGGGACACTGGCAGTCACACCAGCCCCCCTTTGAGCTTTGTCAGTGGCTGTACCCTCAGGGGGTAATTGATGCCTCAAGGGTCCGGAGAGGGAGCATCAGCAGCAGATCCTCAGAGCATCCCCAAGAAGCCTCTAGGACTCACAGAGCTTCCAGGAGGAATTTGAGCCCCCAAGAAACAACTCCGTAAACTTTTCATCCGACTTGCAGTATGGCCTCATCTTACTCTCAGAATGTCACATTCTCCTCGGTTCTGCCACATTTGCAGGCCGTTTTCTGTCACCAGTTCGCCAAACCCATCAGGACTTCTGGACCATCCAGCTTTCCCCAGCCCAGGAGCGCTCCTTGAGCCCCTGCAGCTGGCTGTCTCTTGCCAGCACCTTCCCTATGCTCCTCCTGGCTGAGACTTCAACGACCTCACCTGGTCCTGCCCCAGGCCACAAGAGCTGCTCGCAGGGGTCTCTGCAGCACCTTGGTCTTTCTTCAGCCTCATTCTAGAGCACTTTCTCCTCCACATGACCTTGAATGATGATGCACAGGGCACTTCTTCCATGGTCCTCTCTGCACCTCATCCTTCAAGTCACTTCAGGGACCGCATTTACCCCAGTGATGCAAATCTATATTCCATCCACAGCCCGATGCTGAGTGTGTCACTCCAACATTGATTTCTACAAGTGACATCCTTTGGCTCATTACACACTGTGTATCAAAGATGACATGGACCCTGCCTTTGTTAGCTCATGATCTAGGGAGCAAATATATCAAGCAATCAGAACAGAGTGTGTTCACAGAGTGAACTGACAGCGAATCCAAGTCAAATGTATGAGTGAGGCTCAGATTTGGCCATGGATGGCAGATAACACTAAATCACGTTATTACAACCAGCTAAAGTTTGGAAATAATTAGTGTGACGACAGACTCATGAGCTCCCTCCCTAAGCTCTCCTGTTGGCACACACCTGCAATCCCCAGTGCTGTACGGGGCTGAGGATCGCAAGTTCAAGCCCAGCCTGAGCAACTTAGCAATTTAGGGAAACATTGTCTCAAAATTTAAAACATAAAAAGGGCTGGGGATGAGCTCAGTGTGAAGGCCCTGGGTTCAATCCCTAGCACCGGTAGAAAAAAAAGAGCTTAAATGCTTCCCATATTACCACCATGGCTCTTCTGTTCTCTGTCATCTGTAATATAATGTTTTCTACCTAGTAGTACAGTTGGTCGGTGTGGTTGCTCAAGTTTTTCATTCTGTCTGCTTTCCAGTCAGCTTACAAAAGGTAGGAGTGGAAAACGGCACACTCTCCCTTTAAAAATACCTCCTGGAAACGGCACCAATCACTTCTACCTACTAGGTGTTCGCAGCACTTAGGCATATAACCATACCTAACCGCAAGGATTTCTGTATAATGTTGGCTTTTATTTCAGGCCAATCACAGAAGTAGCTAAAAACAGATGTCTGTGATAAAGGACAAGCTATATAATGGATACTAGCAGTTGTGCCTCAGAAAGCATCCCAAAAGGCTGACAACCTAAATTTGAAAGAGGAATGCAAGTTATCCAAGTAGAGAAGAATGTTTTGGCCTGCAGGGCCGCAGAGGGCATTTTTGAAAATTAAGTGGCTCAGAGTTTCTCTGGAACACAGTGCAAGTCGTGGTGTGACCTGGGACGGTGCAGATGGCCCTGTTTTAAGGAGCTGCTGCAGGGGTCCTTCCGGGACAGAGCACACCCAGAGGTGAGGCAGAGAGGAGCTGACCCTGTTAAATCAGGTTCTTCCAGAGATCAGTAGCCTGGGTTCAGCTTGTCCCAAGGAGTCCCCAAGCTCACTGCTGCTGACAGTCCTGGAGATTCAAGCAATTGTAACTGGGCCAAGTACCACTGGCAAGGAAGCTCCAGAGTTCTGCAGTGGGACAAAAGCACTGAAGTTAGAGCCCAGGACTGGTCAGTGGCAGTAAGGCCATCAGCCTCCTCAGCACTACTCAATGGCAGGCAGTTGTGGGGGATGGGCCCCAGGTGCTCCCAGCTGGGGCCTCCTCCCTGACACATTACGGGACTTCCAAAGGTTGTATTTATTTCTGTGACGTGGTCGCAGACAGTAGGGTAGGGCAGCCAGCTGGGCGTGGGGCATCGGGCTCTGTGGAGAAATGAACTTGGTCCTCTCCACTACCCACTCACTGCACTTCTTTGTCCCTGAAGCAAATAGACAATGACCTAGGCCAGGTCACCTCAGAGGTCAGCAGGGAATCTCAAATGTTCCAACACCTGTCCACTGCCTAACAGAACTCTGCAGCTCACAGTGACCCTCCGGAGACACACACACAACAGACAGACTCACAACACCCACGCACCCAGGTCTTCATCTGTCATCACATACAGTCATTTTCATGCAGAAGCATATACACCACACACATCACTGACAGGCAGAGCCTTCCCACTTCCAACGTCATATGTAGACCTGCATACCATGACACACGCACTGTGTATAGTACACACCACATGCACACATCCCACACTCCATAGCCATCCACTCACCTACACATCACACAGGTCCTCATCGCTGTTGGCTCCTGTGTTTGGGAGGAAAAGTCCTTCAGTTCTTGGATCCACAAGAATCATTGCCTTCTGAGCTGTGATGGGACAGAGGCTCAGGGAGTCAGTTGGAGGTGAGAAGAACATATCCTACCTCCCCCATCCAATGCATTTCTTTTTTTTTTTGGACAGGATCTCACTATGTAGCTCAGGCTGGCCTTGAACTCACTATGTAGTCCAAGCTGGTCTCTAACTTCTGGCAATCCTCCTGCCTCAGTCTCCCAAGTGCTCCACCCAACACATTTCCTCAACTCACAGGAGAGAAGCAAGACTAGCCTTTCCCCCACTACCCTATGAACCAGCGTTTGGCCTGACATCAGGGACATGGAGTTCTGGGCAGGGGATCCAGTATAGCGCCTCGGCTCTGTCTCTATTGCCCAGATGCCCTGGGAACAGCAGCCCCAGTTAACAGCCTGGAAGCAAAGTGGTGCCAGGCCCACTGATGTCATAGTGTCAGAAGCCCTTATGCAACAGGCACCGTGGAACGTGCAGGGCACACACAGCAGCTGATCAATGGACCTGAGAAACGGTAAAGAGGAAGAGGCCCCTTGGTTATTGACATCTCTTCTGTGCCAGGCCCTGTACTAGAGCTCCAAAGCCTGCTTTCCTATCCTCCTCACATCAACGGTTATCCCCATTTTTTTGTTGTTTATTTTTGTAGTACTGAGGCTCGAACCCAAGGCTTTCTGCTGAGCTACATCCTCAGCCCTTTTTAATTTTTTTTCTTTTGAGACAGGGTCTCGCTAAGAGAACTGGAGCCCAAAAGTACGAGAGCCTCACAACCAGGAAACATAGGGTCTTGCTCTGGGCTATTTGTTCCTATAGCATGACCAGCACCCTGAGATTGGGCTGAGATGCTACAGCAAGCTGGTCCCAGACACAGGTGATGATGCCAGGCTGCATGGGGCTCTGTCCTGGACTTCTCTCTCCCTTCCTTGCTCAGACTGGGAGAACTGAGGCAGGAGACTTCTGTCACAAAAAGTGGAGCTATGGATCCAGACAGAAGGAAACTTTGAAGGGTTGTGGATTTGGTCCCATGGCCATAGGCTAAGTCCGTGTTAGTCTGGAATATTGAGCCAAAACTGCAGCAAGCCAGGAATTGGACCAAAAGCTTGAGGCAGGTCAGAGCTAGAATCAGAAGTACAGCAGAGTCAGGAGCTAGGAGCCAGAGCTGGGGCAGCCTACTCTGCTAGAGCACATCCAGGCCAGGCCAGGGGGCCGAACTTGGAGCCAGAACCAGGAGGGAAGGCACGGAAATGAAGGCTAAGGCCTCCTAGCATGCAAGTAGAGCCTCTCCAGCATGTCAGGTGCAATGCTGACCACAGAGGGAGGGACACAGGGGCTCATACTGCTCAGCAGGGAGACAGGCATATGAAGCTCTGGCCACAGGGCCCTCCATGGGGCTAGGTTTGAAGGATAGCCAGAGCGTCATTTGGCAGAGAAGGGCAAGAGATTATGGTAGGCAGAGTTGGTGGTGGGAACAAAGGCCCAGAGGCAAGAAAGCCCAGGCCAGGGGCTGTTCAGAGGAGGGTAGACACAATTTTGTCAGGCTACAGCATACAACATCACAGTAGGAAGTCGGCATGAGCTGCTGAGGTTGACAGTGAGAACCCACAGTATCTGGTGACTTGCTCAGGAATTTGAACTTTATCTAGAAGGCAACACAAGATCAATGACAGGAGCTAAGGACAGTGACGTGGTCAGACTTGTGTTGTAGAACCCTCTGGTTGCTGATGTGGCGGATGGATGGGGGTGGGGACAGAGAACTGGAAGATGAGGAGGCCAGTGTTACAGGCAGGGTAGGAAGCCCAAAAGAGAGCGACCGAGGAGTGGCAGACAAGGGGCAGATGCAAGCTGCATAGAAGACTAGGATGGACAAGACTGTGTGATTGCCTGGGTGTGGGGTGAGAGTGGGAGGGTAAAGGCTAGCAAGGCATCAGGTGTAGCGCCCCAGGCTGGGGAGGCCGGGAGGCCATTGCCAAAGTGGGGTTGTCTCAGGGCAAACCAGTGGCCCAGAACCTGAGCTCAGGCTTGTCTCCTCGACTCTACTTCTGTTTTTAGGGGGGGAACCGGGAATTGAACTCACAACCTTGCGCTTGCCAGGCAGGTGCTGTGCCATCGAGCCAAACCCTCAGCCCACCGAATCTGCTTCTTGCCAACTCTGCACCTCGGTCCATCCCTTCCAATCTCTGGGCTTGTTTCCTTCCGGTTAAACACAATTTTCTCCATAGGATTTTCATCAAGATGAGACAAAACATGTACCAAAGTATCTGGCTCATGGTGAGAGTCAATGCGCCAGATCTGTAGCTCCTTCCTGAGTGACGGTCTGAACACCTCTCGGCACACGGGCCAGGCTTGTCTCCTCGACTCTACTTCTGTAGCCCAGCTGCACAAACTCTGTAGGCCCCCTAGCTTGGCCTACAGTGGCATGGTGTCCCACCAGAGCAGTGTGAGGATCTGGCATGGCAGGTCTGCAACTTGCCTGAGATCTTGCTCCACTGAACACTTTTTCTGGCTGCAGCCGGGATCAGCCAGAATCCAGCCTTCCTACTTGTTCCTCAGTCTACCTCTGCAGCAAGGAGCGGCAGACGGGCCCCACCCAGCAGAACAGGCTAAGGCCACAGGGGTGGTCACTGGACCCAGCAGAGTCTTTCAGGTCCTCCTCTTCCTTCAACACCCTTCTAACTTCTTTAAACATAATCCCTAAGTGTAAACAGATCCCCACAGTGGATCTAAGAGCTGCTCTTTGCATGTACTGGATCCCACATACACCTTTCCCTGTCCTACCAATGACAAAGCTCAAGCCCAGCTCTCTCTCCTGAGCACCCAAAATGCCCCCATCTCCCCATGGCTGACCCAGACTCTCAGACCCTACAGGGCGAAAAGCAGATCCTTCTCTAAACCCCAGGTCAGTGATGGGTCTGCCTCCCACTCTTTCTCCTAGGCCAGAAACCCCTAAATCAGCCCTGGGCCTTCTCCCAGCCTTGTGGCCTGTCCATCCTACTTTCTAAACACCTATCCCGGCTGCTCCTCCCTACATCCATAAGAGACCACTGCTCACTCCACATGGTTTGTAGCCCAGCTGCACAAACTCAAAGGCCTGCAGCTCTTTTCCGTGGTTCAAGGGACTCCAATGGCCAATGGTGCCATGTTTAAGAAATCCATTATAGAAGAAATTGTCCCAGAAGGCAACATTTTAAAAATCAGCCAATCAAAAATCCTCAAATTTTTAAAATTCTGACCTTCAAAATAAATTTGCCTTTTAGACCCTTTTAGAATTGCCACCCCCCCAAAAATATGAATTTTTTGGGAACCAGGAATTGAAAAAGAGACTGGAAGATGAGGAAGATGAAGAACTCCCAAAAGGCTTTTTCTTGTACAACAGTTAACACCACTTTGCAAAAGGCATACAGAAATACAGTATTAAGAAGAGAGACCACCTGGGGCTGGGGATTTAGCTCAGCGGCAAAGCGCCTGCCTGGCAAGCACAAGGTTGTGAGTTCGGTTCCCGGAACCGGAGAAAAACCAAAAAAAAAAAAAGAGAGACCGCCTCTAATATAATATCCACTAACAGCTTAAAAACATAAGCTTTCCAGATTTTCAGTCTTTTCAAAAGAAGCCATAATCTGAGTTTTAGATGAAATTTCACAACTTTTAAATGTTGACAGTCAATTTGAAAAATCTTTTAAAACCACTTGTTCAGGCCTGCCTTTTGCATCTCTGGGTCTATACAGTCCACCCTCCACTCCTGACATGGTCTTTTGTAATAATTAAAATAAAGATAATAGCTAGATGTGGTGGTATGTGCCTGTAATCCCAGAACTCTGGGAGGCTGAGGCAGCAGGATGCAAATTTGAGCCCAGATTGGATAATTTAGTGACTCAGCAAGATTCCCATCACAAAACAAAAATTTAATGGGGCTGGAGACATAGTTCAGCACACTGCAATAATTTTTTTAAGTCCTGCATTTAATGAATGCTCACTAGTTGCTGCCATGGTTCCAAACGCTTCATAAAATTCATTTAATCCACCACTCCAGAAAATAGTTGGAGCTTCCTTCACTCATTTAATCCAACATTCACCAGCTGAGAGAGGTTAAGGAATTTGCCTGTTACACAGCCAGTCAATAGAGGGACCACAGTTCCAGCCCTGCCTTCTGATTGTGCAGAGACAGAGCCGAGAATTGTGAAGATACTTGGGAGTCAGGGACTGTGGCTGGTTTTGTTTTGTTTTTTTAGGGACTATGCTTTCTGTGTTTTGTTTTTTCTTCTGTCTTTTGAGACAGGGTCTTGCTATGTAGTTGAGACTGGCCTTGAACTCATTTGGTAACCCAGGCTGGCCTTGAATTCATGGCCATCCTCCTGTGTCAACCTCCTGAGTGCTGGGATTACAGGCATGCACACCACTGAGCCTAGCCAAGGGACTGTGTTTTCATGCTACAGCTCCATGAGTGGCAGCTGGATGAAGTGAATTTATGAATCATGAAAAGAAAGCGCAGATCTTCTCTTGTCCTGTTCATACCTGCCTGAGAGCCACCCACCCGGCCCCAGCATCGGGTGCCAAGATCGTGCTTGAGGGTGGGGGGGCCCTTGGCAGCTCAGCAGGGAGCCAGGCTCTCACAATGAAGGTGCCGGGTGCTCCCTCCCTTCCGCCGCTTTGAGGCTCCAGGACAGCCCCCACTGCCTGCTTCCTGCGAGCTGTCCCTGAACCGCGATGCCTGGCTGCCAGCCCTCCCACCTTCCGAGGTGGAGCCTGGGACCGCAGTGGGAGAGGCACATTTGGCAGAGTCCTGTCTAGGGGGCTGGTGTCCTGTCCCAGAGTCCACTTCCTGGCTGTGTGACGGGGCACCTCTTCCAAATGGGCCATCATGGATTGTTACCTCCTCATCCTCGCACCCCATAGACTCCCTATCTCCGTTCTTCACACAGCCTCATGGTAAACAGGCACTGGGAGGCGATTTAATTCAGCACCTGCTCTTCCTCCACAAACACCACACCAGTGGTAGCTTCTGTATCATAGAACACCTTCTAGGTGATGGAAACAGCCAGCCAAGAGCAATGGACCATCCCTTTAATCCTCATATCAGTCAGTCATGCTGAGCAGCATCCTCCTATTACAAGTTAAGAGTTTGAAGACTAGATTGGTTAAGTGCCTTTATTAGGTCACACGGTGCGGCCCAGATCCAACTTCAGTGTCTTCTTTGTTGCAGTGATCTGTGTAGCTGCTCCAGCATTTAATCCCAGGGATTTAAGCCAGGCCTAGAGAAACAGGCCCACATGGGAGAGTCCCTGGCCCTCAGGAAGCTCCTTTT
>NW_004955452.1:17383968-17408581 GCF_000276665.1 Chinchilla lanigera | reverse complement strand
TTTTTGGTTTTTCTCCGGTACCGGGAACCGAACTCACGACCTTGCGCTTGCCAGGCAGGCGCTTTGCCGCTGAGCTAAATCCCCAGCCCCTGGAGTCTTTGTTTCTAATACAGTTGATTTTTAAGTGTAATATTACATAACTTGCATGTACAGACCATGTTTAATAACCACCCTCCACAATTCCTGATACAAACCAGCTCCAGTGCTGAACCTAGCCTGGGTCACTGGCAGCTCCTTGGCTTCCTCCAGCCTCTGGCTTCATGCACAGGGTTCCCCATCTCTCTAGCCTGGGTTTCCCTCTAGTGGACAGAAGAGTCATTTCCAGGTGACTCTCGCTCTACCTGTGCCCAGAGCAGAGCACAGACCACCTGTTATCACTCATGTAAGAGTTCTTAAGGAGGATCTTAAGGAGGTCCCTTTCTGTTTTGCAATTGTCCTTGGGTACCTCGTATTATGTTCTTGGGCTAGTCAGTGCCAGGAGGGACTCCTGGGCTTCAGTCATTATCACAAGCTTCAGAGCAGTGATTGGTGAACCTTTTAGAACTTTCAACGATCCAAACAGCCCCCTGACGCACGAGTGCTGCAGCTTCACCACCAGTGTTCTACAGCATCTAAAAAAAAAAAAAAAAAAATGAAGAAAACCTTGTAATCGCAGCATTCAAGAGGCTGAGGAAAGATTACCAGCATGGCTACATAATAAGTTCAAGCCAGTCTGGAAAACAGCAAGATCCTATCTCAAAAACATTTTTTAAAATAATTTCATCCCCAGGGCTGGGGAATTCAGCTCAGCAGCACAGCGCCTGCCTGGCAAGCACAACGTCATGAGTTCGATTCCTGGTACCAGAAAAAAAAAAACAAACACCACCACCACCACCACCCCCGCAGCCAAAAAAAAAAAAATTTCATCCCTCATGCAGCTATATCAGCTCTTTGGGGAACACCCATTCCAACCCTGCAGTTAGGTCTTTCTCTGAGAGGACCTAGTTTGTGTTAGGAATTACGCCCTCCACAACTCAGAACATACCAGGGAAACCATGATGAACACCATTCATGTGTCGGGCACAGAGGAGAAGCAGTCAGTTAAGACACAGTCAGTTAAGACAGCAGGGGTGCGGGACACCTTCTGCTGTGCACTGGACTCTCTTCTCCCAGAAGTGATCTTTCCAGAGGACAGATGCGTCTGCCTCGTTCTTCTGCTCACAAACCTCTGGTGAGCCGCCACACTTTTAGCATCAGCGCAGCTGCTTCACCAGGCATCCAAGCCTCAGCTGGGACTCTACCAGATTGTTTACCTTAAAGCTCCACAGAGAGAGAACAAAACAGACATTTTGAGGACTCTTCTCTAGGCTGGGCACTGTGCTAAATATGCTGCAAACAGCTTAACTGCCCAGTAGTGCTCCTAGATAGGGATAACCGCTTTACAGATGAGAGAAACGGAGGGTCAGCGCGAGCCAGCTCAGTGTGACAGCTTGCAAGCAGTTGTCTATTCAACCCACTTCTCTTTGTTGTTGGAAGCTGCTCTTGTCTCTCTGAGTCTGGCCCCTTCCCCCGGTTGTCTGCGAAAGCCTTTTCTCACAGCACTCAAGGCAAAGCCACATTCCTTAAGGTTCTCAGGAAAGAACAGTTTTGCAGTGAAACCCAAGCAAGGGTAACAGGGCAACCGATATGGGCTAAGAAACCAGACTTTAATCTTCTTAAATTCTTCTGGTGCTGGCCCCAGAGCCTTTCCTCTTCTTCCTTTCCCCACCCCACCCTCCCTTGTCATCCTCTCCCACCTCCATCCCATTACTGCTACTGGAATCCTAGACATTTTTAAGGCTTTGATCAAATCTCTCTCCTCCAGAAAGCCCTCTCAGGAATCTGCCTAACGAAAGTAAGAATCGTAGTTGGAAGAGAAGAGTAGATTTCTGGTTAAAGATGAGGGCTTCAGCGTGGTCTCCACACCAGAGCACACAGAGACTTGAATAAAACTGTTAAAATGAAAAGAAAAAGAAAAAAAAAAAGATGAGGGCTGATCACGTTCATCTCCATTCACTTCTGAAATTCCACTAAAATGACAACAAATGGATTCGAAAAAAATTAAACTCAGAAAGAAAGAACTAAAAAAAAAAAAAAAGAGCATGTCAGTCAGGTGTGGAGGCATATTCCTATAATCCCAGCACCCTGGCGGGCCGAAGCAGGAGGATCAGAGTTTAATCCCAGCTGGGCAATTTAGTGAATTAGTGAGAGACCCTGTCTCAAAAATAAATAAATAAACAAACAAACACTTTTCAAAATATTTAAAGTTTAGCCAGTGTGGTGGTGCATGCCTATCATCCCAGCACTTGGGAAGCTGAAGCAGGAGGATTGCCATGAGTTCAAGGCCAGCCTGGGCTACATAGTGAGTTCAAGGCCAGCCTCAACTACATAGCAAGACCCTGTCTCAAAAAAAAAAAAAAAAAAAAAAAAGTTTTTGTTTTTAAGATTTTCTTTTCTTTTCTTTTCTTTGGTACTGGAAATCAAACTGAAGACCTTGTGCTTGCTAGGCAGGCACTTGCGCCACTGAGCTATATCTCTAGCCCCATTTTTAAGATTTTAAATGGTCGAGGATGTAAGCTCAATGTGAAAGTCCTAGGTTCAATCCCCAGTGCTGAAGAAAAGAAGATGGAGGGGAGGGAGGAGCAGGAGGAGGTGAAGAAAAAAGAGGAAGAAGAAAGGGTAGGAAGCCGGGCGAGGTAGCCCACATCTGCAGTCCCAGCACTCAGGAGGCTGAGGCAAGAGGATCATTGCAAGTTGGAGACCAGCCTAGGCTACAAAGTGAGCTCAAGGCAAGCCTGAACTACATGGCAAAATCCTATCTCAAAAAGACCAAAAACAAAAACAAACAAACAAAAAACAAGAAGGAAGAGAAGGAGGAGAAGAAAGTCCACTAGTGCACCCAAGCCCAAGAACGGCTATAGATTGGAGGCACTAGGTATCTCTGAAGGCAGCTCTGTAGGATGGGGCCGTAAAAAAGAGACTGGATGAAAGTATAAGGAATGAGAGTCCTAAATCTGCAGCCCCCACCTTAACAACCAAGTCCCTGCCCTCTTCTCACCAGGGAGGAGACAGACTGAGTTGAGAGGCTCTGAAATCGGGAAGGTGAGGCACAGCTGAGAAGAGGAGCAACCAACTCCACTGAAATCAGATGGGATTTGCTGAACTGTAACATCCCCTCCTCTGCTTTTGCTCTTGGTCCCCAGAAGACTGGCAGCCAGTCTGATAACCTTGTCCTGGAAGAGCAGAGTAATTCTCCCCGGGAAAATGGAAAGATGCACTGGCACCTATTAGCCGAGGACTCCCCTGGTAAGACTGCCAGGCAGCTCTTTAATGACATTCAATAATCAACACCCTCCACCCCAGACACATTAATTAATGCCTCAATTTATAATATAAACAAAAGCAGCAAGGAGGCCTCCAACAAAAAGCAGCACAAAGTAAGTGGGAGAGAATGTAGAGGAAATAGAGAAAACAAGAAGAAAAACTTTCCAAAATTTATAATTAACATGAAAACTATTAAAGCCTCAGAAGAAGGGGTTGAGGATATAGCTTAGTGTCACAGTGCCTGCCTGGCAAGTACAAGGTCCTGAATTAGATTGCCAGCACAAAAAAAAGGGGAGGTAGCTGGGGATATAGCTCAGAGGCACAAGTGCCTGCCTGGCAAGCACAAGATCTTGAGTTCGACTCCCAGCACCAAAAAAAAAAAAAAGATAAAGCCTCAGAAGAAAAAGAGGGAGATATGGGCTAGGGATTTAGCTCAGTGGTAGAGTGCCTGCCTGGTAAGCATGAGGTCCTAAGTTCGAATCTTGGTACGGGGCGGGGGGGCGGGGGGAGGGAGATAATTGGATCCATGGAAAATGAACAGGAAGCTACAAAAGGGGAACATTTAGAGAACAACAAAAACCAAAAAAAGGCTGGGGATTTAGCTCAGCAGCAGAGTGCCTGCCCAGCAAGTGCGAGGTCATAAGTTCGATTCCTGATACCAGGGGAAAAAAACAAACAACAACAAAACAAAAACCAAAAAAAAGTCTTAGAAATTAAAAACATAAGCCAGGTGTGGTGGCTCATGCCTGTAATTCCCACTAAGGAAGCTGAGGCAGGAGTACTGTAAGGTCAGCCTGAACTGCATAGTGAGACCCTGTCTCAACACTGCCCCTCTAAAAAAAAAAAAAAAATCCCACAGAAGTGCACACTGAAGCTCAGGTGAGTGTTCCTGGTTGATAAAACTCTTGTGTGTTATTGCACATCCATGTGCCAGGAGGATGAGTTATCCTGACTTCATAGGAACACAGCCCTGGGAGCTCTGCCCCGGGGACCTCCCAGACCCTGTCCTGTGAGTCTTTTCCTTTGGCTGGTTCTGATCTGTACTAGTATTGCTATTTAAAAAACTCTAACCATAAATCTAACACTTTCCTGAGCTCTGTGAAGTGTTCTAGTGAACTACTGAAACTGAGGGGATAGTGAAAATGTTACCAGGTTCTGGGGTTCTATAGACTCTTTCCAGGTCCTTTGTGCCCTGAACAAAGAACTGGATAAGACACATGAAAAAGGTAGGAAGGTTTTACATTTATTAAAGTAGGAAAAGAAGTACACTCTGCAGAGTGAGAGCAGGCCACTGAGAGAATAGCCCAGGCTGGCCTTGAACTCATGGTGATCCTCCTGCCTCAGTCTCTCAAGTGCTGGGATTACAGGCATGTGCTACAATGCCTGGCACAGTGTGGTTTTTACTGGGAGCTCAGTGCATAGGCACGACTGATCAACCATTGTCCACACCACTGAATTTGGTCTCCAGTGTCCTGACCCTCCCCAAAGGTCCTACCCACATCCTGTGGCTCAAAGCTTCAATCTTCTAATCACAGATCAATCTCCCTGGCAGGGCCAGCCCCTATCTTGAGTTATCTTAAACTACATAGGGGCCTACCATGAGGAGTGATTTATTAGCATAAATTATGAAGAACGAAGATACTGTAATGCTTGGGGAATTCTAAGTATTTAGGGTTATCTCCCAGGAACTGGGGGCAGAGGCCAGTCAAATTCTTTATAATGACAGACCCAGTCAAAACAGATAATTGAAAAAATTCAGAATGCCAGGGAGAAAGAGTACATCTTAAAAGCTTCTAGGGTGGTGGCAAATGCCTGTAATCCCAATACTCAGGAGGCTGAGACAGGAGGATTGCTGGGAGTTCGACCCCAGACTGGAAAACATAGCAAGATCCTGCCTCAAAACAAAATAAAAACCAAAAATATTTTTTTAAAGCTTCCAGAAAGAGAAATAGGCCACATACAAAGAAAGGTTTGTAGATCAAATGGTATCAATCTTTTCAATAATAATACTGGTCGCTAGGAAACAGGAAAACAATATGTTTAAAATTCTCAAGGGAAATTATTTCTAATCTAATATTCTATACCTGGCCAAACTATCAACCAAAGTGAGGCTATAATAAAGACAATTTCAAAAATTCAAGGCAAGTGTGAGGTTGTGAGTTCGATTTCTGGTACTGGAAAAAAAACAAAAAAAAAAATCTAGAAGTTTAAAAAAAAAAAATTCAAGGTCACAAAAACTTTACTTTCCAAGTACCCATTTTTAGGCAGACACTGGTGGATGTGTTCCACCAAAGTGAGGAAGTAAAACCAGGAAGAGGAAGAAATGAGCTTCAGAAAACAGGGGCACTAACAGGAGAAAAGTAGAGGGAATTTCCAGGATCATGTTCAGGGAAGTTGTGGGATAACAACTGTGAAGCAGTCAAGACACCAATAAGTTTAGCTCTGAAGAGGAAAACAGAAAGTTCCAAGAAAAGGTAACTGAGAGACAGATTAGCTGGTGCCTTTGGCCATATGGAATGATTATTGTACCTCTGGTGGGAAAGACAGGATTAAATTCATAATAGATACACAGAAATCTAAGTAAAACTAAAATGAGACAATTTAAGTCCAAAAAATATACAAGAAATCAAGTGTAGCCAGGCGTGATTGTACATGCCTGTAATCCCAGCACTCAGGAAGCTGAGGCAGGAGGATTGCTGTGAGTTCAAGATCAGCCTAGTCTACACAGTGAGTTCACAACCAGCCTGAGCTACATAGCAAAACCTTATTTCCAAAAGAAAAAACAACAAAAAAAGAAAATGTAGTCACAGTATACTTGTGTAGTCAAAAAAAATTTTTTTTGTGTGTTTTTGAGACAGGGTCTCATTATGCAATTCAGGCTCGGCTTAAGCTCACTTTGTACCCAGGCTGGTCTCAAACTCACAACGATCCTCCTGCCTCAGCCTCCCAAGTTCTGGGATTACAGGCATGCGCCACCACGCCTGGCTCAATCAAACTATTTTGGATATTAAATATTTTTATTTAAACACTGAACTATAAGCCAAGCACAATGGTACCTACCTGCAATCCAAGCATTCTGGAAAGCTGATGCAGGAGAATTTGGAGTTTGAGCCCAGCCTGGGCAACTTAGTAAGCATTTGTCTCAAAAATAAAAAATAAATTTAAAAAAGAGCTGAAGATGGAATCAGTGCAAAGGCCCCTTAGTTCAGCCCTCCATACCACATACCCATGCAGGCACGCACACAGAAAAACTGAACCGTACAACTGGGAGGCTGAGGGGAAAGAATCATGAGTTCAAACCCAACCTGGGTGACACAGCAAGTTTAAGGCCAGCCTGAACCACACAGCAAAAACCTGTCTAAATAAATACAATAAATCAAAATTAAACTATAATTCAATGGGGAGAACAAGTAAAGAGCAAGTACAAGGAAACAGAAGGGAAATACAAGAATTACCTTTTTCTGTTGCACAATGTCAATAGAAATTCCAAGTCAGGAAAAATAGATGATCTGTATTGTTCAAAATATGCAAAGAAAGATTAGGGACAAAAGCCAGTCAAAAAAACTGAGGTAAACTGGGTGTTGTGGCGCACATTTGTAATCCCAACACTTAAGAGGCTGAGGCAAGAGGATTGCCATGAGTTCGAGGCCAGCCTGGGCTACATAGTGAGTTTAAGGCCGGCCTAGAATATAGAGAGAGACCCTGTCTCAAAAAAAAAAAAAAAAAAAAGAAGAAGAAGATTGAGGTATCAGTATTACTGGTATATGTACTAACTTTTCTTTTTTTTTGGTTTTTTAGACAGGGTCTCACAATATAGTTTGGGCTGGCCTTGAACCCACTATGTAGCCCAGGCTGGCCTCGAACTTGCGTTGATCTTCCTGCCTCAGCCTCGAAAGTACTGGGATTACAGGCATGCACCACCAAGTCCAGCTGAGGATAATCTTTTAAACTTTGTCCTATGCTTAGTTGATTTTTTAAAAACTATATTTGTGTATTGTTGTAATTAAAAATATGTTTGGGGGCTGGGATTGTAGCTCCATAGTGGGGCATTTGTCTATCATGCACAAGGCCTTGGATTCAACCCCCAACACTGAAAAAAAGAAAAAGATTAAAACTATGTTTTAATTCTTTCTTCCATATTTCCATGGTGCTATCATAATTGTGCACATTAAAAAAAATAATTGTGCACATGAATGCCCTGGATGGTATTCTCAAGAGCATGCAAAATGCTCTAAGAGCCAGGCATGATGGCTTACACCTGTAATCAGCACTGGGCTGATTAGAGAGACCATGTGTTTGAACCCAGCCCAGGCTACATAACAAGTTCAAGTTATGCCTGGACTACATTGTGAGAACCTACCTCTATACAAACAAACAAAGAGAATCAAAAAGACCCAGTGGGAGGGACTGTGGATGTGGCTTAATTGCAGAGCTCTTGCCTTCCATGCACAAGGCCCTGGGCTCAATCATCAGCACCACACACACAAAAAAGAAGATCTGGTGTGGTGGCACATACCTATAATCCCAACTAATTGGGAGGCTTAAAGGGGGAATCAAAATTCCTAGGCAAGTTACCAAGACCTTGCCCCAAAATAAATCAAAAAGGCTGGGGATGTAACTCCAGGGTAGAGCACCAGGTCCTTATTAGGCTGTGCTCCAAAATCATTGTCTGGTTTCTAACTGTGATGATGAAACATAGATACACTGCTAATCATACATCAATGATCAGAGAGCTGGTTGTGAACTCACAAGTATGCAGTACTCATTCCTGGGTTTGATGAGCAACTCAGTGCTCTGGAAAAATGGCAGAAGGGAACCGGGTATAGTAGCTCACGCCTGTAATCCCAGCACTCGGGAGGCTGAAGCAGGAGGATCTCTGTGAGTTCAAGGCCAGCCTGGGCTACAAAGTGAGCTCAAGGCCAGCCTGAACCACATAGCGAGACCCGTCTCAAAGAAAAAAAAAAAAAAGAAAAGAAAAATGGCAGAAGGGTCTGCTCCCTCACACCAGTCTGCTCGAATCATACTGACAAGCTCAGCAGGCATTATGGACTCCAAAGAAGCAAGAAAAAGCATACTGGAGCAGAAATCCTGGAGTTCTTTTTTTTAGGGTTATAATACATACATACATACAAATAAATAAATAAATAAGTGCCTCAATGGACAAAAAAATGTTAGAATAAGAAATTGCAGATAAATTAGATGTCCTTAGGGTGGTATTTGTTACTTTGGTGAATTTATCACCATTCTGGGTCCAGACATTAGCTCTGAAACCACAGTTGTTAGTCCTAAAAGCTGCAGCATCTCTATGGAACAGACATGCACTAACCAGGCTCATGAGGCTGATATTTCAAATCAGATGCCAATTCATTAATGTATAAGGGGAAGTAGGGCTTTGAAGCAGACCGGATCCTCCAATTCACTGCTGAGCACATGCTCTCCCTGTGGGCAAAGCTACATGGGTAACAGAATGGTTTTCAGAGGGTTGCTTGGTGATCCAGAGCATGAGGTGGGGGGGATGAATTTGGTGACTTCAAAGAATGTTGCCTTCATTTCCCCTGTTCCTAGGTCAGCGTTTTTGTCTCCAGAGTGTTCTGATGGCCACTGCTGGAGATTTCCTTAGCAACCCTCCTTGATCTCTGGCTTCTTCAGCTGCCCAGACCTCCTAACTGCTACTTCTGCTTAGGGACATTAATTTTTTTTTTAAATACGGGGGTCTCATTATGTTGCCCGGGTTGGCTTCTGATTCCTGGGCTGGGCTCAAGTGAAATTCCTACCTTAGCCTGTGAGTAGCTGGGATTATAAATGGGTCCAGCCTGCCCAGCACTACAAAAATCCCTTTGAGTAGGCTCTAGTCTAGACTGCGTCAGTTATTCTCACTCCCTCAGGCAAGCTGGCACATTTCTGTATTAACGCTTCAGAGATTTGTGTTTAGCCAAACAGGCAACACAGTTACTAAGTACTCATGATACGCCAGGCTCTGGTCTAAGACCCGGGGTTACAGCAGTGAACAAGACTGACATTTGTCCCTGCTCACGTTGAGCTTCCTATCTGCTCAGGAGGAAGGACATCAAACAAAAGTATGCAAAGGCAAGGAGCAGCATAATTCTCAGAAGACAACTCAGTTGCTTTCTTCCTGCTTTGCAAAGTGGCACCTTATGGCTGCCCCCAGATACCATCTAGGACAACGAAACCATGGGGAAAGGCTACTGAGTCGGGGCCCCTGTCTAGAGAAAACATAGATCCCCAGCCTCCCATGAATCCCACACCCCAAATTCTCCTGATAAAGTAATTTTCTGTTTAAATGACCTGAGGTTGATTTCTGTCATTTATCACCAAGAACCCTACCGGTATGGAAATCATTCCAGACATCTGTGGGCCAGAGAACAAGGCACCCAATCCTCCCTCTGCCTCTTGGCTGTAACTAAATTTGGAATTTGTTCTGGGCCTTCTGTTCAGCACAGAACAGGGCAACACAGGCTGCCTCTGTACAATCTGGTTGGGAGGGTCACTTGGTAAACGGGTTCACAGAAGAACCCAGAGATGGAGAGAGGGGAAGGGAGAAGCAGGGGAGGGGTGCAAAAAGAATCAAGATCTACTGTGTCCACGTACCAGCTCCCTAGGGTGAATGCATTCATTATGTACTGCAAACATATGCTTGTAAAAATAAAAATTAAAAAAACAGTTATTGCCAGGCATGGTGGTACATGCCTGTAATCCCAGGACTCAGGAGGCTGAGGCAGGAGGATTGCCTCAAGTTCGAGGCCAGCCTGAGCTACAAGTGAGTTCAGGGGCAGCCTGAACTATACAGCGAGACCCTGTCTCAAAAACACCAAAAACCAAAAACCAAAACAAAATGAATTAATTATCTGTACTGGCAAAAATAAAAATTAAACTAATTATCTGCCAGAAGCTCTTTTAGGTGCAGAGATTATTACAAAGCAAGAACTAGCTCCTGCCTTCAGGGATGTCCCATATGCACCTTAGAACCAACAAATGCAAGACTGAGGGAGTCATCTTCCCTGCCTTCCTTCCCAATCCCGTATATCAATTGACACCTCCACGTCCTCTGCTCTAACCACATCCAACTGCTTCCACCTCTCACTTTTGCCCGCGGCAATAGTAGTTTGATGTTCTTAAACCACAGTGTGGGAGGGAAAGAGACAGCAGGCAATCAGGCAGGGCAGACAGACACCAGACCTGGATGCCAGGTGGATTCTCCACATACTGGCTGCTATCCCAAGTTACTTTCCTTGGGTCTAAATTTCAGACACGCTGAATAGTTTAGTTTCTTGTCTTCAGTCGGCATAGAAAATGACAAAGAGGAATCATAGGTCCATCATTTTGGCCAGAGATGCGGGACAGTTTCAACCAAACGAGCAGCAAGCGACAAAGAAGGGGTCTGAACGAAGTTCCAGGTTCCTAGTCCTCATTCTCTTTCCTCTACTGGAAAAACTCCTGCGGAATGTTGCGTGGGGACAGAGGAGTGACTTAGAGGTGGGCAAGCACGGGGTGGGGGCCTCCGGGCTGGCCCAGTCCCTTCGTGGAGTGCTTTTGTATCTTAAATCCTCCCAACAACCCAGTGAGGCCAGTACTACCATCCTTCTCATCTTACAGATGTAAGTGAAGTTTAGAAAGGTTAAGTCGCTGACTTCAAAGCCCGCAGTCTTCGCTTTGCTTCACTACAGTTCAGATTCGGGCAGCTGAGCTAAAGAAATGAGCCAAGGGTGACGAAGCGGACGTCGGGACGTCCCAGTTCTGGGCCTAGGGCCGCCAGGTGGCGCGGTGGAGGTGCCACGGCCCCGCTCCGCACCACTGGGCGGGACGCACCTGAACCCAGCGGGGCGCGCCCGGGGAAGCAGGCTCCGGGGTGGGGCAAGAGCAGCTCTACTCTCCCGCGCAGAGTGGCCAAGGTGCGCAGCTTGAGTTCGGCCGGCTGGCGCCGCTGGTGGCGCCCTAGTCACACTTCCACCCTGCGACCGCGCAGCTGCAGCAACTCACCTCCCGCTCCGCGCTCCCCGGCGTGCAATTTATTTGGGGGGGGGGGTCACAGGCATAGAATGGGGAGGTCGAGCTCAGCCAAGAGGTGGGGCCGGCCCCACCTGTCGACTGCCGGGGGCAGGGCGGGGAGGGGCGGGGCTTATCCCATAGGGCCCACCCCCGTGGTCCCAGAGCCCGGGGCGCACGTCTAGATATAAGGCAGCCGGGAAACAATGCGCCAGCAGCTCGCGCTCCCGCGCCGATCTCGGGAGCGTCCGGGCCGCTGTGCGCGAGCGAGGCGCGGGACGCGCGCGCGGGGAGCGCGCTCGTGAGTGCGGGCCGCGCGCTCTGTGGCGTGCATGTGTATGTGTGCGGGCTGCCCGGCTGCCGCGAGCCGGCGGGGAGCCTGTCCGCTCCAGGTGGTGGGCGGCGGGAGCAAGGTGAGGCTGCGGGTGGCCCGGGCACGGGCACGGGTCCCGGGGGGGCGAGCAGCCTGCAAGCTGCAGGCTGCCTATTGGGCACAGCGCGCCCCCGCCCGGCCCGGCCGGGCCCTGGGAGCTGCGCTCCGGGCGGCGCTGGCAAAGTTTGCTTTGAACTCGCTCCCCGCAGCCTGGTCCGCGCGCTGTGAGCCTCTTCCCTGGGAGCTCTGGCCCGCGGCCAGGCTTCCCGGGACGCGAAGGCAGGGCGCAGGCTGCGAGCCGGTGGGTTTGGGGAGGAACGAGAGCTCGGCAGCCGACCGTGCCCGGGGACCCAGTGTCCCCTCCTCCCCTCTGTCCCCAGCCCAGTTAGCCCGTCCCCACTTCCCTCCCGCAGGGAGCGGACATGGACTTCGATTCGTACCAGCACTATTTCTACGACTACGACTGCGGGGAGGATTTCTACCGCTCCACGGCGCCCAGCGAGGACATCTGGAAGAAATTCGAGCTGGTGCCGTCGCCCCCCACGTCGCCGCCCTGGGGCTCCGGTCCTGGCGCCGGGGACCCAGCGCCAGGAATTGGTCCCTCGGAGCCTTGGCCCGGTGGGGGCGTCGGGGACGAGGCGGAATCTCGGGGCCACTCAAAAGCTTGGGGCAGGAACTACGCTTCCATCATACGTCGTGATTGCATGTGGAGCGGCTTCTCTGCCCGAGAACGGCTGGAGAGAGCGGTGAGCGACCGGCTGGCCCCTGGCGCGTCCCGGGGGAACCCGCCCAAGGCGCCTGCAGCTCCCGACTGCACTCCCAGTCTCGAAGCCGGCAATCCGGCGCCCGCCACCCCCTGTCAGCTGGGTGAGCCAAAGACCCAGGCCTGCTCGGGGTCCGAGAGCCCAAGCGACTCGGGTAAGGACCACCTCGGGCCATCTAAGGAGGGGGGCACCCCATGGGTGGCCAGAGCTCTACCGCTGCCTGAGGTCTGGCACTGCGTTTTCTCGTCTTTCTGTCACCTCCCCTTCTTCTGGCTGGAGCTGCCGGTGTAGCCCCCAGCAGTGTCTGTCTGGCACGTGGGTGTGTTGGTAAACAGTTTGGAGAAGTGGGGAGGGAGCCAGAGGCCCTCCGATGATTGGAGCCCCAGGGGACCCAGGGGGACAGGGTGAGGGTTGGCACTTAGAGAGAACAATACTTGGGTTGGACTGTAGGGAATTTTTGTCCATGAGAGGTTGGAAGGGGGCCCTTAACAGTCACTTCAAGCTTGAAGCTTTTTTGTTGCTGCCTTTTTCCCTGGGAAACTCACACTCCCCTAGGGAGACAAGAAAAGCCTTTTTGCAAAGCCAAAGCCTCCATCCTTTAAAAAATCTAGATTTCCTCCCCGCTTTGCTTTCAAAAGCCCCTCTCACTGCTCCCACTTTTACCACTTGCGCATCACCCATGAGTTAGCTAGGGGAGGAATAAATGCTCCCCATTAGCAGATGGGAAAACTGAGGTCTAGACATGGGAAATCCCCAGAGGGAACCTTAGCTTCCTACCATTTAGCCAGCTTTTTTTCCCCATGCTCCATTCCAGCCAAGCACTCTTCCTTGATGTTGAAGGTCTTCATGGTCTGAGAAAGGCTAACCTGCTGCTTTCATCTAAGGTTGAAAGGTGTCCTGGCTTTGTTATCTTGCATTCGGCAAATGTTCTCTGGCCCCCACTTTGTGCCAGCCTGTGAGCTAGATACTGGGGTCATGGCCATAGAATGCCAGGCCCTACTCCCCCATCCTTGATGCAAGAGCAAAGACACTAGGGCAGATGAGCGCCTGTGCCATTGGACTATGGTACTCTTCCCCTAGCCTCTTAGCCCTCTTAGATGTGTGTACCTGTGAGAAGTACTGGAAAGGATCCTCTTGAAGGGTGTAGACTGAAGCTAGGGTCACACAAATCGGGACATGGAAAACTCACTGAAGTTGTTAAGAATAATTTACATGGGAAAAAAAGGAATAATTTACATGAAAAAAATAATAATTTACATGGACATTCAAGAGGGAACTGGGGCCAGGTGCGGTGGTACATGCGTGCAATCCTAGCACTTTGGAGGCTGAGGCAGGAGGATCATCACTAAGACTTTGAGGCCAGCCTGAACTACATAGTGAGACTGTTTCAAGACATGTAAATACATTCATATATAAATAAATAAAAGAAGAAAAAGAGGGAACCGGGGAATATGGGGTATGGAAGTCCTACACTTAAGGGGAAAATGAGGATAACAAGAAAAATTAAGTTACTTTTTGTTCGATCCACTGTGTAAAAGGTTGCTTTTAGCCTGTTCTCTCTCTACACCAAGAGCTTGTGTTTATTTAATGGCTGGAATAGGAGTCTTGAGCTCAAGAAACCATTGAAGAAGTGTTTCTACGTAGACTAGTAGGGTTATAGGGTGGGAAGGGCATTGCTTCTGGAGTTTGAAGGTCTGAGGCTCAGAACGTTACAAAGGTGATCTGCGGGCTTGGTTGGCCTGGGCCCCAGTTTCCTCCTTTGCAAATGAGGGGGTTGAGCCTGATTGTCCTGCTGAGGACATTTCCTTATCTGGCTAGGGTCAGACACTATGCTCTGGAAAAGGAGAATAGGGTTTTAAATTGTTTCTTTCTTAGAGACTTACCAGTCGTGGGGTTTAACAGAGAAAATAAAAAATCTGGGATTTAGGGAAGCCTCCTGAATCATTTCCTGACCTGCCCTTTAACCTGAACCTGTTTGTGGGCCCCCGGTTCACTCTCAGGCCACATGGTCTAGAGCAAAATGCAACAGATTGCAAACAATGAGTGGGGGGTGGGGAGTGTGATTGACAGCAGGGCTCAGCCAATGGGGGCTAGGGGCTGGGTAAAATAGCATTCCAAGCACAGCTTAGCCAGCCAATCACAGGCTTTGGGGCCAGGAGGGCTGAATGGTCAGGTTTTATTAATGGAGAAATAATGCGATTGTCCACACAATGGAAGCCTTCCTGACAAAGGGACTCAAGCTTCCTGATATGCAAAAGAGGCTGAGAACGGAGCTCTTCTGTTGTCCAGCCAGAATGCATTAAGGTGGCCTCCTGTGTGGGAGCTGCAAAATATGGGAAACAAGCGGGTTTTTTCCCCCAGTTGCTTCTCCCCTGGTTGGGTTAATCTAACAGATCTTTGCGCCAAGGAATGGTGAGGATACGTTCTGGTGTCTCAGGTCTCTTGCATTTTGGTCCTTTTAACTGGGTCGTTGTGCTGCTCATTCTCTGCCTCTGATGTAGATAGCTTGGAAATGGTTGCTTGTACCTTTGTGAAGTTCCTGCAGCCTTTGGCGTCCTCTGATTACAAATCCAACCCACCGGTCCAGGGAAGGGGGTGGGGTGGGTGACCTATAAATGATGGATGACTTTAGAAACCCGTTGAACCTAAGAGCAAAACACTCCTCAGGGAGACTCTCTCCCTCCCTTCTGTGAGTGAGAAGGGATGGTTGTAGCCCTCCCTTCTCCGAAGCTTCAACTGAAAGGATGGCAGAATAGAGAGGTGGGAGAATAATAGGATTTATAACTTGTGAAAAGTAACAATTCCCAAGTGCAGGCTGTGCTGGGCAGGAACAAAGGGCAGCTCTGCCCACAGACCCCTCATTTACAATTCCGATTGGGCATGAAAGAGCCCGACTGGGGAAGATCTTTTTAGCTAAACTTTGTCCCAGGCCGGTAGCTCTTTCTCTCTATCCCCTCAGTGGGGGAGGGGAGAGTCTGTGCAGATTGGGGGCTGTTGGCTTGGGTCCGCCTTTTGTTCTAATCTAAGCCTTACTGTGCAAAAGGAAATTAGAGAATATTTTCCTTCTTGGTTATTTCCCCTCCTTCCCTTCACTCTGCCCTTTGCCCAGTACAAATGAATCGGCTGTCTTTCTCCTCACTTCAATTTGTTGATATCTAAATGGGGAAAATGTCCCTTACCTTCCCAAGGTCTGGCAGGGAGCACTAAAGCTGCACGGACTGTGTATGTGTTTCTCATGGGATGTATTTCTTCTCTTCTTGCATAGAGGGTGAAGAAATCGATGTTGTGACGGTGGAGAAAAGGCAGTCTCTGGGTATGCGGAAGCCAGTCACCATCACAGTGCGGGCAGACCCTCTGGATCCCTGCATGAAACACTTCCATATCTCCATCCATCAGCAACAGCACAACTATGCTGCCCGGTTTCCTCCAGAAAGTTGCTCCCAAGAAGAAGCCCCAGACAGGGGTCCCCAGGAAGAGACTATGGAGAGAGAATCACCCACAGAGAAGCAAGAGGATGAGGAGGAAGAGATTGTGAGCCCCCCACCTGTAGAAAGTGAGGCGCCTCAGCCCTGCCGCCTCAGACCCGTCAGTTCTGATACTGAGGACATGAGCAAGAGGAGGAACCATAACTTCTTGGAGCGCAAAAGGCGAAATGACCTCCGCTCACGGTTCTTGGCCCTGAGGGACCAGGTGCCCACCTTGGCCAGCTGCTCCAAGGCCCCCAAAGTAGTGATCCTCAGCAAGGCCTTGGAATATCTGCAAGCCCTAGTAGGGGCTGAGAAGAGGATGGCTACAGAGAAAAGGCAGCTCCGGTGCCGGCAGCAGCAACTGCAGAAAAGAATTGCGTACCTCAGTGGCTACTAACTGACCAAAAAGCCTGACTCTTCTCTCTTGCAAAGACACGTTTATATTTTAACCTCCCTTTCCCCTTTAGTAATTTGCACATTTTGGTTAGGGTGGGACAGTCTGAACAGTAGATCCCAGAATGCATTGCAGCCAGTGCACACACAATAAGGGCTTGCATTCTTGGAAACCTTAAAACCCAGCTCTCCCTCTTCCCTGGCTCATCAGAGTGCTTCATCCTCTGGCGCCTTTGGCTTCTCAGCAGGCAGCTGACTGAGGAGCCCAGGGGTCTGCCTAGCTTGCTAGCTAGCTCCTAAGAAAAGGCTGACAGATGCTATGCAACAGGTGGTGGACGTTGTCAGTTGTCAGGGGCTCCAGCCTGCATGAAATCTCACACTCGGCCGGAGCTTTAGGCTAGGAAAGGATGCTCCCACTGATGTATCTGGGGGTGATGCAAGGACAGCTGGGCCTGAACACTCCCTGAGGCTCCTTTTCCCAGGAGACACTCTAGCTGTCTTAGGTGAAGACAAACTCATAGACTTGATCAACGCGGACCATTACCTCACTGTCAGACACTTTACAGTAGCTGAGGAGTGCAAACATTTAATATATATATTATGGTGTTATGCAACACCCCTCCCTCTACTCTCAATGCTGTGACTTTGAGAACATTTAAAGAGCTTGGCCCCTAGATTCCTTGTCTCAGTGTCCTCTGGACCCTCTTCTTTGAGAAAGAGAGCTTTCTGTCCTCAAAAGAGATTTTTTTTTGTTTCATTCTGCCTTTGTTATGCAATGGACTCCGTAGCACCCTTTACCCGCAGGTCTGAAATATTTCCCCAAAACGCAGGGAAATGGGTTCTGGCCTTGGCTCTGAGGAAGGCTTGGAGTCCTGGCTCATGAACTTGTTCCCTTGCCCAGGTGTTTTCCAAGGGCCATTTGGGATTCATCTTGGACCCTTCTCAAGCAGGTATAAGGCACCTCAAAAGGAAGCACTGTACTACTTCCTCTTTCCTACCTGCCTCTAATCTCAGTTCTTGATTCCGTTTGAAGTTCTACTGGAACCATACAAACCTGTCCAGGGAGTGTGCTCGCTCTGTAGCCACCAGCCTGGTTCTTTGCCAGCTTGCCGTGAGTCACATGCCTTTCCCAGAATCTAGGCCTTACTGAGGTTCTGGGGATAGCTGTTGGGACGCATCCAGGGCTCCATAAGGTGGACTTGCTTCCTGGTGTGTTACAAAGGCACTTCCAGGAGCTCTGCTTAGCCAACTATGATGGATTTTGCTCTAGCTGGACTCTGCAGCTCCAAGTGGAATTGAGGTGTAGCCTCCAATATGGGAAAACCACCTAACTCTGTAGGTGGCATGTGAGCAACTCCTCAGTTTGGCATGGAAGAAAGATCAGCCCCTCCAAAACTCTGCCCCAGACAGCAGGTGACTGCTGGCTCTGAATTTGGAAGTGGGGGAGGAGGTACGGATGGTAAACACTCTTGGTAGCTCTGAAAAACCAAGTGCTGCTTCCAACCTACTGTCCATGATATGATGTTCCCTTTCTGAGGTTATTTCCTAGCCTCAGAGAACCCTAGTAGAACTTTTGGATGTATAGACATTCTACCTTCTGGAGCAGGGTTTTCAGGAGCCAGCTGACTTCTGGAACTGTCTTGGAAGGACAGGTGGGAAATAGCTTACTAATGTCCCACCTGAATAGCTGGTGTTTTATAAGCTGCTGCTGGGTATTATGCTGGGAGGAATCTTTTTTTTTTTTATACTGTATTTTTGTATGCCTTTTGCAAAGTGGTGTTAATTGTTTTTGTACAAGGAAAAAAAAACTTGGTCATTTCTCCTGTTGCAAGGGTCTCATTTATTTTGAAAGGCAAGTTTACCTGAAATTTTGTATTTAGTTGTGATTACTGATTGCCTGATTTTAAACTGTTGCCTTCTGGGACATCTTCTAATAAAAGATTTCTCAAATATGTCAGTGGGGGCAGCTTATGCTATTTGAGTCCTCCTGAACCAAGGAAAACTATTTTAGGGTAGTATAGTGATCCAGACGGATGCATTTCTCTAACCATATTGCAAACCTGGTCATTCCACTCTGGGTTCCTGAAATGCCACTTCAGGCATGTCTAAACAATGTAGGCTCAGTACTCAGTGGAAACGAAATTCTCTTGTGAAGAGTGCTGAATTTGTACTTTAGAAGGCTTGAAATCCCAGCTCAACCACTCTGTGGCCTTTTAGCTTTGCTTTCTGACTCTTGGTTCCCTTATCTGTAAAATGGGGACAGATACTCTTTCACAGGATTTTTGCAGATATTAAGTCTGGTAGTAGACTTAAATTGCTTTTAAACCATGAAGCCTCATATTCTTTGGGATGGAGTCATTCTTATTTTAGTGTTATGATGATGTTTTACAGGATGTCTTTTAAAAATTCTCTGAGAATGTTTTATATGATTTTTTTTCTTTTCTTTTCCCCCCTCATTAATGAAAGGAAAATAATTAAGGTTCTCTTTTCTACCCATAGTTCTCCCATAAACTTACTTGAAATTCAAAATGGGAGAATTTCCTAATGCTCTTCCTCATGGGATACTGTATGTCTAAGCACTCTGCCCACTTCACATGCCAGGGCTACAGATGAGGAAAGTGAAGAAACAGAACTACCCAAGGTCACACAACAAGTAAGTGGAAATTTGGAACCCTATTTCCAGAGATTTTTTTTTTTTTTGGTTTTTTGGTTTTTTTCCAGTACCAGGAATCGAACTCACGACCTTGCGCATGCTAGGCAGGCACTGTGCCACTGAGCTAAATCCCCAGCCCCTATTTTCAGAGATCTTAACTGGTACAATATAATGACCACATTTCTGGGTTAGCGTGGGCTGTGTAGGGGAAGTACACATGGAGTTCCATCACGCTGTTTGTTGAAATTATCTCTCTTTGGGGCCATTGTGCCTGCCACCTACTGGGATGCAGTGGAGCACATGTTGTATGACTAGCCAGTCACTTTGCCATTTGTGTGCTAAGCTGGAGAGTCTTGCTCCAAAGAGGCCCCGTCTGGGACTGAAAAGAAAACAGTTGCTGTTCAGAAAGTCTGGGAACATCATGGTGAGAGAAAGCCGGTTGGCCACTATTAATCCTGCCTTATCCCTGGGACCGGGGTTGGTTATTGCCTGCCTGAACTGCTATGGAGCCTGTGTAGGGTCAAGAAGCTACTCTTAAATTTCCCACATTTACCTGGTGACCCTCACCACAACCTGGTAAGTAAGCGATATATTGCCATGTGGTAATTGTGTCTAGAAAGATGATCTCTCTCTCAAAATCACATACTAAAGTGGGGGTCCCAAGTTCAGTCTCTTTTTAGGTAAACTTTCCACTTGATACCTTAGTGCCCTTAGGTCACAAACCTAATAAGTATTTGATAAAATAGAGTCAGTTACTGGAAAACTTTTCTTTTTTTTTTTGGTTTTTTTTTGAGACAGGGTCTTGCTATGCAGTTCAGGCTGGCCTTGAGCTCACTTTGTAGCCCAGGCTGGTCTCGAACTCACAATGATCCTCCTGCCTCAGCATCCCAAGTGCTGGGATTACAGGCATGCGCCACCACACCCAGCTTAGAAACCTTTTCTTAAAACTCCCCATCTGTCTGCCTTCCTTTGAGTTCATGAGCACTTGAGATGCTGGGGACAGAACCCGAGGCACCGCTTGGGCATGCTAGGCAAGTGATCTAAAGCAAAGCTACCTTCTAAACCTATCCTCCTTTTTTTGGTAACCAGGGTCTTTTTACTGAGCTACATCCCAGTCCTTTCTTACTTATTTTCTAATTTTGGGCTAGGATCTCACTCAACCACGAAGTTGCCCAGGCTGGGCTTGAACCTGCAGCCCACCTTCCTCAGCCTCCTAGAGTGCTAGGATTATAGGCATGTGCCATGCTGACTGGCTGCTATCCTTTGAGGCCATTTGTCAAGAGACTAATGTGTTGTTTTTTTTTGTGTGTGGGGGTCGGTCCCGGTACCAGGAATTGAACTCATGACCTTGCGCTTGCCAGGCAGGCGCTGTGCTGCTGAGCTAAATCCCCAGCCCAAAGAGACTAATCTGTAAGACCTTTCTCCCTTTACTGGACCTTAAGAGAATTCATGGGTGTTCAGTAAATCTGTAGGGGTCCATCAGTGCAGGCGCTGTGGCTAGTTGTTTTGCAACTAGCAACCTTACGATAACCTGGAGAGCAGGGTGTTGGCTCCATTTCACAAATAAGCAAACTGAAACCCAGACATGGAAGCTATTTGTTCAAGTCCACAAAGCTGGCACCAGCTGCCTCGTAGGGCTCCTTCCAGTGCCACTCTGCTGAGAAACAGTAGGAATAAAGCCATGTCCTGGGGGGAAGGGAGGGTGTTTCTGGAATGTGAAGTATTTTAAGCTCCTTCCTAGCTCATTTCTACAGACTCCTACCTCTATCTTTGTCTGAAAATAGCCGAGAGTTTATTCCTGGATTTCAGAGAACAATTTCTACAAATTAGGTTTGTGCTGAATAGCACACCTCAGGGACGACACGCTCAGCTCAGCATGTGGACAGTGAGGAGTGGCAGAAAAGGTGTCCTCAACGTGGGAGAGGTCAGCCTCTGTTCCACAGTAAAAAACTAAGCCGTGTGTTTAACTTCTGCCCCTAATGGCAGCTATTCTGTGGGAATGAAGAGAGGCGGAATCACCTCAGATGTGCTGACTTTGTCTAAAGCGCTCCTGAGGTCAGGATATTCCAGGATATTCACTTTAAAGGGGAGAGGGATGAGGATACCTTTATTGATCTGGAAGGTAACAAGAGTGGATAACAGATGTTCCTTTCTGAGGATAAGGTAACCAGCTGGAGATGCTTGATAACTGGTTGCCTGGGGAGGGGGAGGGGCAAATGTCTAAATGTGTCAGCTAAAGATGCTGGCTAAGTGGACACTTCTACTGGATACTCAGTCGCAGCTTTTGTTAACATGTTTATTTAAAATTGCTCCCATGGATGGGATCAGCTATATGAATTTACCATCTTTGGGCAAGGAAATGGAAACATGTTCTTAAAGTCTCTAATTGGGTATGTTATTAAATGATTAGGCTCAATGCCAAGGCTCCAGCAGGTGCCCAGTAAATACTGGACTGCCTTTTAACTTGAGGGAAACAGTATGATTCAGTGGTCACTCATACCCAACAGATCTTAGTAGTTCCAAATATTGGCTCAATATTTTTCTAGATGTGTGGCTTTGGGCAAGTCATTGACCTCATCCACCTCCAATTTCCTCATCTATAAAATAGGTATAAGTGATAGCACCTGCTTCACTGAGTTGTGAGCCATGTTAGTACTCAGTAAATGATTAGTATTATTTAAACCATTGTCTTAGTTACTTTTCTCTCGTTGCTGAGACAAAATACCCAACGCCCAAAATGAAGGAAGGAAAGGTTTATTTAGCTTACAGTTTGTGGAGGTTTCAGTCCATACTTGGCTGGCTCCAAGGCAGAAGGTAGCAAAGCAACAAGAGCAAAGGGGGGAATGGCAGCTGAACAGCAAACAGCCAGAGCAAACCTGAGGAATGGAGGCAAGCAGGTTCTTTCCCTCCCTTACTTTGTAAACAGGCTACCCCCACTTAAGGGGTGTGTAGCTCTCACATAATCTCCATGCCCTCCTCTTCCACAGGCTCAGGATGTATACAAAGTAAGCACCCTGGCTTCCTGCTGAGTCACTTAGCCAAACCTCTAGACTCCCCAAGTTGACACAATGTATCAACCATAACAACCATGTTAACAAGGGGTCTGGGGGGCTGGGGATTTAGCTCAACGGCAAAAGCGCCTGCCTGGCAAGCGCAGGGTCGTGAGTTCAGTTCCTGGTACCGGAGAAAAACCAAAAAATAAAAAAAATAAATAAAATAAAATAAAAAAAAAAACAAGGGGTCTGTGGCCCATGCTTGTAATCCTAACACTCTGCGAGGCTGAGGCAGCAGGAGTGCAAATTCAAGTCCAGACAGGACAACTCAGTTGATTTAGTGAGATCTTGTCTCTAAAAAAATAAATAAATAAAAAGAGGCTGTAGTTGTAACCTCAGTGCAAAGGATCTGGGTTCAAACCCTAGTACTAGACACACACACACACACACACACCTTCCAGGAGTACCTTACACTAGAGTGCACATACTAATACCTCAAAGTGTGAAAAGGCAATAAATCATCACCCAACGAGCAGCCATGGTTTTGGGAAACTAAAATAGGTGGAGGAGAAAGAGAGGCAAAGATTTGAGCAGGGCGTGGTGGCACACACTTATAATCCCAGCACTTGGGAGGCTGAGGCAGGAGGATCTTATGAGTTTGAGACCAGCCTGGGCTACAAAGTGAGCTCAAGGCCAGCTTCAACTGCGTAGCGAGACTCTTGTCTCAAAAAGACCAAAAAAAAAAAAAAAAAAAAGACTTGCGCCTCTGAGTAGTTCCCGGGGTCCATGGCCCATGGTGGACAGTGGACAGAGGCTGTGTGGCTGTAACTCAGTTGCATCTACAGACCCTCCGTTGTTCCTCTCTGGGTGGTGTGGTCCCTGTAAACCGAGATAGAGCTAGCTAACTCCATTCAGTCTTTCAACACTCTAAAGCCAATCTTGTCAAGGAAGTGATTCTCGAACTTGACTGTATCCACCTGCCCCAAGACTAAGGCAGAAGGTTAGGGCCACAAGTTTTTATTGCTAATAGGCAAACAGGGTTGTGGAACTGTGAGGCCACACTTAGGAGAATGTTGGTACTGGCACTTAGAACAGTGCCTGCCACATAATGAAAGCAATCTACTGACAATGATATATGAAGTTATGGTTTCTTCTTTCTGGAGGTTTATGAGTGTGTAAATATCATCATAAAGTAAGGCAATGTGTGTTTTAAGTAAGAGCTACAGCTTCAAAAGGGGAAGAGGAACCAGGTGTGGTGGCACACGCCTGTAATCCCAGCACTCAGGAGGCTGAGGCAGGAGGATCATTGAGAGTTGGAGACCAGCCTGGGTTATAAAGTGAGCTCAAGGCCAGCCTGAACTACATAGCAAGACCCTGTCTCTAAAAGACCAAAAAAAGCGGGGGAAGAGGGAAGCCAGGCATGGTGGCTCATGTCTGTAATCCCACTGAGACAGAAGGATCTCAGTTTGAGGCCAGCCTGGGCTATGTAGTGAGTTCAAGGCCAGCTTGAACTACATAGTGAGACTGTCTCAAAAAACAACAGAAACAAAAAAACAAAAAGTAGGGCAGGAAGAAAAAGTAAGGGAGGGCAAGAGAGAACCTTGGTGACGTCATAAAGGAAGGGCTTATTAGGGCTGAGGGTAACAGCCCGGCACTGAAAAAAAATAAAACAGAAAAAAGACCATGACTTCAACAGACTAGAAGGACAGTTAGTTTTTGGCTAAGAGGAAGAAAGTGTTCTAGTTAAACCACTAGCTTTGGGGAAGAGCTGTTGGGAAGGTTGTGTCAAATCTGGGGGAGAGGGAGGAATCTGTTCTGAAGTGCTATCTGGATGGACAGTCTCACTCTTACAAAATTAGGCTTGCTCTAGATTGATCAGGACAGCCTTTCAAAGGCAAGTATTCATTTGTAATTCTTTGGAATACAGAAGTTGGAAGTGGGGCTGTAGCAGAGGGTTTACCTAGCATGCAGGAGGCACTAGGTTCAGTCCTCAGTACCACAAATAAATAAATAGAAATAGGGAAGTCAGGGAGAAAAACCGATAGTGGCTTGGAGCACAGTGAGGTTGAGGTGATGGTGTCATCCAGAATGAAGCATCCAACAGAAACTTACAAATGTGACTCTGACACTTTAGAAAGGGGTTTGAATGGCAGTCCCAAGTTTGAGACTCAAGATATCAAGTAAAGCCCAGCATGTCAAGTCGACAGAAAGAGAAGGGTCACAGGAGCAGAGAGCTTGGAAGAGCCCAAGATGAGCCTCTCCAGTGGCTGCGCCTCTCTTTCCCCTTCTGCATGTCTACCGCCCTGGTTCTGCGCTTTGGGACCCCTGTTGGTGTGCAGGCTTCCCCAGGGCTGAGCAGCCTGGCAGTGAGCTTACTCCAAGAAATGGAGGGAGTACTCTGGGGAAATCCTTTGAGCCAACTTCCGGTGGAGCCCAAACTCAGCCACAAAGGGAGCTCTACTCATTTCTTCCCCTGGCTTATTTTGAGCAATTACAATGTCCCAACTTTGTTTTTTTTTTTCCAGCACCAGGAATCGAACTCATGACCTTGTGTTTGCCAGGCAGGTGCTGTGCCACTAAGCTAAATCCCCAGCCCCTGTTTTTTGGTTTTTTTTTTTTTTTTT
>NW_004955452.1:17366949-17383843 GCF_000276665.1 Chinchilla lanigera | reverse complement strand
TTTTTTTTTTTTTTTTTTTTTTTTTAATTTAAGCCAATGGAAACACTGATGGACACAGCAGTTCACCAGTGATTACCCACAAACACTGAACTAGGAACGATACGGCTAATATTCACACCTTCTGCATCCTGTGAATGTGAACTTATTTAGAAGGGTATTTGCAGGTGTAGTCACGTTACAATGAGGACACTCCGATTGAGGGCAAGTCCTAATGCAATGACTAGAATCCAAGGACAGGGAATTCAGACACGGCCACACACAGGAAACAATATGGCCATGTGAAGAGAGGTAGAGATTGGGATTATAGGGCTACAAGCCAAGGAACATCAAGAGTTCCTGGCAACTACCAAAAGCAGGAAGAGGCACAACAAGAATTGCTATCTAGGGGGGAAATGGGAGCACAGCCCCTGCTTTCGGACATCTGCCCTCCAGAACTGCAAGTGAATGAAGCTCTGTTGTTTTATGCCACCTAGCTGATAGTAGTTTGTTATTGAAGCCCTAGGTATAACATATAGGCACCAAGTTCATCACGAAATACTTCCTACAGTACATATGTTTTTCATTGGGGATACTAATTAACATGAGGCTTGGGCTGCAAGAGCATCATGGGTTGTACCAAATTAATGTTTTTGACCCAACTTTCTTCTCTCACCTAGAAGATATATGTGTCACATTTCCAGTGGCATGTTCATTCTGCCCTGAATGCCACAGCAGTCTCCAGAATTCCTTATTCATTAAATGTTTGAGCCTTCTGGGTGATCTGCTTTGAACATCCTTCCATTCTATTGGCTTCACCTTTTGTCTTCTGCCTATATGTTTCTTTTTTTAAAAAAAAAATAAATTTTATTTTGAGACAGGGTCTTGCCAGGCATGGTAGCACACTCCTGTAATCCCAGCACTCCGGAGGCTGAGGCAGGAGGATCGATGTGAGCTCAAGACCAGCCTGGGGGGCTGGAGATTTAGCTCAGCGGCAAAAGCGCCTGCCTGGCATGCGCAAGGTCATGAGTTCGGTTCCCAGTACCGGAGAAAAACAAAACAAAAAACAAACAAAAAAAAAAAAAAAAAAAAAAAAGACCAGCCTGGGCTACAAAGTAAGCTCAAGGCCAGCCTGAACTGTATAGTGAGACCGTGTCTCAAAAAGACAAAAAAAATAAAAACAAAAACAAAAATATTCAAAGTATACAGAGAACAGGAAATAATAGAATAAACACTCCTGGGGTCATCACCCAGATTTTCCTCCCTGTCTTCCTACGCTCCTCTTTTTCTCCTTTCCTGTCACATTTCACCTCATATATTGCTTGCTCTCAGTCTCTAGAGAAGGTTGGGTATAGCCAGTGTGGTGAATACACCTGTAATCTCAGTATTCTGGGAGGCTGAGGTAGAAAGATCTCAGGTTGAAAGCCACCTGAGCAACTAAGTGACTTACGGAGATCCTGTCTCAAAATAAATTTTTAAAAGGCTGGGGATGGGGATGGGGATAGCTCAGCAGCACAGCACCTTGCTTGGCAAGCTCAAGATCCTGAGTTTGATTTCCAGTGCAAAAAAAAACCCCCCAAAAACCACACACACGCACACAAAAAAACAAAGCTGAGATGTACCTCAGTCTGAAGGCACTGGGTTTAATCCCTGAAACTGGGCGGGGGGGTGGAGCACATCTCTAATGCCAGCACTTGGGGAGATTGAGTAAGAAGGATTGTAACTTTGAGCCTAGCATGGACAATTTAGTGAGACACTGTCTCAAAATTTAAAAAATAGTACTAAAAATAAGAAAGCAATGAGGATGTAGCTCATTGCAGAGGCGCTGGGTTCAATCCCCACTACAGGGGTAGGAAGAGGGGAGGGGGTGAGTATGGAGAAACACAGCCTGGCTCTATGCCTATCCCTAGGGTGGAACACACACATAGAGGATGAAAATTAGATGGAGTATCAGAGGGTAGGCAAGGAGTTATGACCCTCCAAGTAATTTATTTCCAGTACATCGTTTCTGTGATTTATTTATTTATTTCTGTTTTTGCTTTGGAGACAGGGTCTCACTATGTAGTTCAGGCTGGTCTTGAATTTATGGTGATTCTTCTGCCTCAGCCTCCTGAGTGCTGGCATTACAGCCAAGTATCACCACACCCAGCTATTTCTTCATTTTAGATATGCTCTTCCAGACTGAACCTATTTTGGTATTTTGGCCTTTAAAATTATAAATTCACGCAGCAGTACTTGGAAGCCTGAGGCAGGAGGATTGCCGCAAGTTCAAGGCTAGCCTATACTATAAGTGAGATCTTATTTCTACAAACAAATAAACAGAAATTAGAAATTCTAGGCTGGTAGTTTAGAGTGCTTGTCTATCACATGTAAGGTTCTGGGTTTGATCTTTGTATGGCAAAAAAATAAAACCAAAACAAGCAAAAAACCTCCCCAAACTAGAATTTAATTTAATTTAATTTTATTTTATTTTATTGTCATTTTGGAGACAGGGTCTCACTACACAGTCAGGCTGGCCTTGAGCTCACTTTGTAGCCCAGGCTGGTCTCAAACTTGCAACGATCCTCCTGCCTCTGCCTCCCAAGTGCTAGGATTACAGGCGTGCACCACCAGGCCTGGCTCAAGCTAGAATTTCTTTGGAATATCTATCTATCTATGTATCTATCTATCTATCTATGTATCTATCTATCATCTATCTATCTATCTATCCTCTTGAGCTTCCTTTCAAAATGGAGTGAGTTACTTCCCATATGGCCTGATGGAAAAGAGAGAAGTATCAGGACCAATATCTGGGAAAATAGCTTTTCTGACACCCACTGTGCCTTCTTTGGTCTTCTCATTGCCATGTAAAACTTCCCATTAGAGGATTTTATGTTGTTGCTTTAAAAATACTTATTAACTCTTGGTCATAGATTTCAATTTCCCAATTTTCCCTTGAATTTAATGTCTCTGATTAGAATTTCAAGTTGCAAAACATTTTTCAGAACTATTTTCATTATAATTTGGGGTTCAGCAGATCATTTGACAAGCAGAATTAGAAATAAAACAGCCTAAAGTATTTTTTAAAATATGGCTCCATTTGGTAGGGCTGGTAGAAACGCACTGAACAGAAATGACACTATGTATTTCTCGCTTCCCCTCATTTGTTTTGAACCACAGGCTCCATTCTGGTTTAGGAGTCTTTCCTGCTCAGCATTTCAGTGATAATTCTCCCCCTGGTCTACAGGATCCCTGTTCTCCTTGTTACTATAGCAACAGTCCTGTGTTGCTTGGCTAGAAGCAATTTTCTGCTGCTGTGGTGAAGCCCTATTTTTTTCATTCTTTTCTCTCTAGTTGCCTTGGTAACTAGTCTCTTCCTTTTCTGGTCTCTTGGTGTAAAATTCTACCCCCCTCCTTTTTTTTCACTCTCTAGTAACAGTCACCTGGTCTTGACTTGGACAGAACTATCCCATCTATGAGTGAGCATACTGTCATCATCAGACTGTCATAATGAAATCAGCCTTCCTTTTTCTTTATCTCCATCTGGTCTCTGGCCTGCCATCTTTCTGGTGGTTGTCATGGTAACCATACCCTCTGAAAGTCTCCAGGCAAAGGCTCTACAGTTAACAACCATCATGTGAAAGTGTCTGCCAATATGTGGTCACACATCTCCATTTTAAATCCAGCCCCAGGCGGGTACCACAAATTGGAGAGAACAGGGCTTTTTATCAAAGCAAGCTGGTTTGAGAAAGGGAGGTAACAGGGACCAAGAACTGGGAGTGGCGCTCTCTAAACAATACGTGTGGCTACAAGATTCATGCTGCGTCTTCAAGAGTGCCTACTGTGCCAAAGGATATTCAAATGATTGGGAAATATATTGGTAGTCATTCTAGGCAGGCTATCACAGACTCCCAACTTTTAGGGGTTATTCCTTTGGCACGTGGAATCCCAGTATGACCTGAGAGCCAAGGGGAGCCAATCTTGGGAAGCATGCAGTTAGAATCCTTCCCCTCCTTTTTTGTACTGCTCAGATAGAATCCAGGGCCTGTGTATGCCAGGCAAGTGCTACACCAGTGAGCTACATCCCAGCCCCAGTTGGCTAACAGAGGGTTAATAGTATAGCTATTTAGGCATTTTTACACATTCCTGAAAAATTCGGTGCCCTTAGGCTGCTGCTACTACCTCTTCAGAGAGGCAGATGGGATGTTAAGGGTATAATAATAGAAAGTGTTCAACAAATGGTGGTTGTTATGTGCCAGGCCATGGTAGCAGGCACCTTTCTGACATTATTTCATTTTCTCTTTATGGCAGTCCTGAGAGGGTTTCTATGATAAGAACACTGAGGATAATAGGTGAATTAGGGGCTGAAGGTGTAGCTCAGTGGTAGAGCACTTGCTTGGCATCTCAGAGGTACTAGGTTCAGTTCCCTGTAACACATCCCCATCCCAATAAAAAATTAATGAAGGTGACACCTTTGATAAATCAGAGTTGAGATTTTAAGAATTCTGGTCCGGGACTGGGGATTTAGCTCAGCAGCACAGCGCCTACTTGGCTAAGCACAAAGTCATGAGTTCGGTTTCGGGTACCAGAAAAAAAAAAACTAAAAAATTAAGAATTCTGGTCCTCTTGTCCTTATTTTTCCTACTCCCACTTTAACCTGAGAGCTGTTACTACTGTATTTTTCTGTCTTCTCTTAATTTCCTCTTCTAATTTGGTGGGTTGTTGTTCATTTGCTGTTTTTCTGTTTTCACCCTATCTCTTGCATCTTTTAGTTAAGGGGATGGAAATTTTGTCCTGCCCTCAGATTCTCTCAAGTTGCACTGGGGAATGAAAATACTACAGCGGGTCTGATTCCAGGAGAATGCCACATCCCTGAGCTCACGGTTTCAGGGCTAAATCGGCAAATCTCCTCTCCACTGAATGACTGTTGGGTGTCTCTGTTCGGTAGTATGTGCTTGGCACTGGAAACTTACCAATGATTAAGACAGAATTTGTACTTTTGTTTTTATGAAACTAACAGCCTGGAGTAGAAGCCAGACATTAAGAGGCCAATATACAATTTTATATTGTCGTTAGTGCTCTGAAGAAAAAGAAATATAGGAATAGATCTATTTTAGATGGGGCTGCTATCTCCCTTGTAAGAGAGCAGTTCACTCAGGATCTGACATGTGCTAGATGCTGGCAGCCACGTTGCAAGCCTGCTAAGCTTGAGACCTTTGTCCAGAGGCTCGCTCCTCCTTCTGCACCGTCCCTTCAGAACGCTAGATCCGCGCCTGCGCACTGACTGTTGCCATAGGGACAGCTGCCCCGGCACATGCGCAAATGTCTCCAAGATGGCGGCTGCGGCGGCTGCGCGAGCAGTTCCTGTGAGCCCTACAATTCGGGGCTTGAAACGGACACTGCCTCTTGTAGTGATTCTTGGGGCTACCGGCACTGGCAAGTCCACCCTGGCGTTGCAGCTAGGCCAGCGGCTGGGCGGCGAGATCATCAGCGCCGACTCCATGCAGGTATGGTAGTGCGGCTGCCCGGGCCTAGGAACCCAGAGCCGCTAGCAGGCTCCTGGAGGGAGGAGTGGACACCCTGTCGCGTGATCGTAGTGCGTGAGCCCAGATCACGCGATTGGGGGGCAGGGGTTAGGTGAGGGAATCCGTTATATGCCAGACCCCCACTATATGAGAGGCGCAGTGCCGAGTGTTTTTCCTTTGATCATCTCATTAACTTTCACCACATTACTCCTTGGTAGGTACTATTATCCCATTTGCGAGGTCTTAGGGAGGTGAAACGACTTTTCATGTCACGAAAGGAATAAGTGGAGGCGATGAGATGGTGTTTGAATCTACATGGTTGACAAATAGGTATCTAATCAATATCTTTTGTTTTGTTTTGTTTTTGAGATAGGGTTTCCCATTGTGGTTCATGCTGGCCTTGAACTCACTATGTAGTCCAGGTTGGCCTCGAACTTGTGATCCTCCTGCCTCAGCCTCCCGATGCTGGGATTGCAACCATGCACCACCATGCCTGGCTCCGATAAATACCTTTTGAAATGGAAATTACTCCAGAGTTTTTGCTAGAAATGTTACCCTAACCCAGTGAGATCAGGCTAAATTGGATGACACACTAAAGTGTACCAGCTGGGGCAGTAGAATAGAGCAGTTAGGCGACCTGAATTGTAGTCCACAATCTGCCATTGGCCACGTGGCTTCAGATTAACAGTGACCTTTATTTGGACTTTATTTTGCCTGTAAAGTGGAGAAAATGTCACCTTCCTTATTAATAAGCGAGACCATGAGTGTTAGAATGAGGAGCAGTACGGCCTGGCCTGAAGAAGGTCAGGCATGTGGCAAATTCTTGCTGAAGTTCAGGTATTTAACCTTACTAGCTGATCTGAGTTGAGAGGGTTTTGTCTTTTTGTTTGAACTGAGGCGGAGAGAAGGTGTTGTATTCATTCCATGTGGGAGCGTTGTGTTTGATTGAGAATGACTGACTTTTTGGGTGAATCTGATGGAAGAATTACGACAGCTACTTATTGAGAAGAATTTACAGTTAGGAGTGTTCACAGTAAATGAAATGTTGGAAATGAAATACTTATGACTGAATCTAGCTAACGTCTGATGAGTACTCCACCAGAAAGGGCAGTTCTCTTTCAACCCAGCCCACCAGCCTCCTGGCTGGTTTCTACCTTCATTAGTTTATTTGGGATGAAAAGACCATCTGCACACATTGAAAACATAGAATAACTCAACAAACATTTGCTTGCAGTCTACTTAGTGCCAGCTTTGGGAAATAGTTTAGCGCAAATTCCAACATTGTCTTTTCCAAAGTATGCAACTTTAGCATAACCTCTTCATGCCTTTGTTTCTTCTGTAATGTGGTAAGAATAATAATCAACGGAACAGTATTTTTTTTTTTTTTTGGGTACTGGGAATCGAACTCAGGACCTTGCACTTGCCAGGCATATGCTTGTACCACTGAGCTATATCCCCAGCCCAGTTGAACAGTATTGTGATGATTTTAGTTTATTTTTTGTTTTTTAGACGGGGTCTCAGTATGCAGTTCAGGCTGGCCCTGAGCTCACTTTGTACCCCATCGCAAAGATCCTCCTGCCTCAGCCTCCTGAGTGCTGGGATTACAGACGTACGCCACCACGCCCGGCAAAACCCAAGCAGGATGATTTTTTTTTTTGGTACTGGGAATTGAACTCAGGACCTTGTGCTTGCCAGGCAGGGGCTTGTGCCTCTGAGCTATATCTCTGGCAGTTGTGATGATTTTAATACAATATATGACATGTAGTAAGGGCTAAGAATATGGTAGCTGTTATTATCGGCAAGATTCTGTTGCAATCCAGGTGCGGTGGCATACACCTGTAATCCCAGAACTCACGAGGCGGAGGCAGGAGGATCATTGCAAGTTCAAGATCAGCCTGGGCTACAAAGTGAGCTCAAGGCCAGCCTGAACTGCATAGTGAGATCCTGTCTCAAAAAGAAAAAAGAAAAAAAAAAAAAGATTGGGAAAAGAGAGATTATAAATTAGATTGTATGATAAACTGCTAAATATTGCAGAGTTCCCCTGAGAAAGGAGAAATCAGTAAAGGCTGCCATAGTCACTGAAAACTTTAAAAAAGGCTTGAGAAATAGATTAGGTGTGGCTAGGTAGGAAAGAAGAAAAGGTACACCAAAAAAAAGAGCATGAAGAAATGATCATGGTGTATAGGTAGGACAGTGAAAGGGGACTTCAGGAGGGAGATAAGTAATGTGAAGGCAGTGTGTAAGCAGCATTTGTGTGTGAGCTGTATGCCTGATGAACTGGACTTCGGAGGGGGCACACAAAACATTCAAGTGTGGTGTCATAGATCTTTGGCCTGATGCCTTGGAGTCTTGATTAATGTGGGCTTCAGTAGGATGGGATTGCACTAATAATGTCTTAAGGGTCGTTCTAGTCCTTATGTTATGTAATTTCTATGATTCTGGCTTGGTACAGTGTTAGTGGGGATGAAAGGAAAGAGGAAGATATAACATTTTGAGGGTGATAGCATGTTACTACCTTAGTAATATGAGTTGGTCACCGAGCGGGGAAAGAAGAGAGTAATGTGCACAGTGGATTCTGGATTCAGGATTGGGTAATTTGGGTGAGTAGTGAACCTGAAAGTCAGGAAATCATGTGGGCATGGTGGGATGGCAGTAGGACTTGCCCGGAGAAGTCTAGTGAGTGGATATTAGGAGAATGCTATGGACATTAACCCACTGCAAGACTCATGTGCTTGTTCCCTTTGCCTTGTGGAATCTCTGCTATTCTATAATCACGGGACTTACTGTCTTTGTTCAGGTCTTCTCTCAGTTGTCACCCACATAGTCCCTGCCAAGAAAGTGTTCCTAATAAGTCATCTTAAGTTTGCATTTTATTTATTGATTGTGTCACCAGGGATAGAACCCCGGGCCTTCACACTGAGGTATATCTCTAGCCCTTTTATTTTTTATTTTTATTTTTATTTTTTTTTGAGACAGGGTCTCCCTATATACAGTTCAGGCTGGCCTTGAGCTCACTTTGTAGCCCAGGCTGGTCTTGAACTCACAATGATCCTCCTGCCTCAGCTTCATGAGTGCTGGGATTACAGGCGTGCGCCACAATGCCTGGCCAGTGACCAGTTGATTTCTTGATAATAGTCATTCTGCCATTCTTTCTGGGGTGAGATGGAATCTCAGTGTTGATTGATTGATTGATTGATTTTTTTTTTTCCTTTTTGAGACAGGGTCTTGCTATGTAGTTCATGTTGGTCTCAAACTCAACAGCAGTCCTCCTGCCTCGGCCTACCTGAAATTATAGGCATGAGCCACCATGACCAGCTTCAGTGTTGTTTTAATTTTCATCTCTCAAATGACCAGTGATGTTGAACATTTTTTCATATATTTATTGGCTGTTTGTATTTCTTCATCTGAGAAGTGTGTGTTCATCTCAAATGCCCATTTTTGGATTGGGTCTTTAAATTTCAGGGCTCTGATATTTTTGAGTTATTTATTTATTCTAGATGGTAATCCTTGGAGGAACAGGTGGCAAACATTTTTTCCCACATTGTGGGTTGTCTCTTCATTCTGTTGGTGGTTTCTCTTGCTGTGCCAAAGCTTTTTATTTTATTTTTTTATTTTTGTCTTTTTGAGACAGGGTCTTTCTATGCAGTTCAGGCTGGCCTTGAGCTTACTTTGTAGCCCAGGCTGGCCTTGAACTTACAATGATTCTCCTGCTTCAGCCTCCCAAGTGCTGGGATTATATGTGTGCACCACCACGTCTGGCTCATTTCTGGAATCTTGACTATGATATGCCTGTCTATAGATTTTTTTTAAAAATTTTTATTATGGCTAATTGGAGTTCTATATGCCTCACTTTTCTATATATTAAATTATTTTTCTCTACCAGGGAAGTTTTCTACCATGATGTCTGAACAGGTTTTTTGTTTTTTGTTTTAATCTCATTTCTGCTGTCTCCTGCTTTTTTCATTGACTCCAATCAGTCTTTAAGGTTTTCTTCTTTGCCTCATCTAGCATCTGCTGTATTGATTTCTCATGGTTCCTTGCTATTTTTAAGAAATCTTTCTTTTCATAATTGCTAACTGCACATCTGTCTTCTATATCTGAGATCCTGTCCTCACATTGGCTTAGTCTCCTGTGGATACTTTAAATGAAATTTTTATTTTCCTGGATATCTGCTTGAATCTGCCTTATGGATTCCATTTCTTTCCTGTGCTGAGCATTCATGGCTTCTATAATTTTCTTAAGCTCCTCTATTTCTTTGTATCTGCTCTAGAGTCACCGAGCACTCACCTAGCATTCATAAGGCCTTAGATTCGATCTTTAGTGTATGACCGCCCCCTGCAAAAAAGCCATTTTGTTCATATATTTACCAAATTTGAATTTCTTTGCTTTTGCTTTTGTTTTTGACTTTTTGAGACGGTGTCTCATGTAGCCCACATTGGCCTCCAACTCACAATACTGCCTTGGCCTCCTGAGTGCAGGGATTACAGGCATGTACTACTATACTTGGTTAGCAAAAACAATGTGAATCAACCTCAAGTCACTGAAAAACTACATCTCCTAAATCAAGCAGAGTAGCACTACCCTAACTGAGGTGGGACAGTGAGCCAGGGCAGAAATGAAGTATTGTGAATACCCAAGTGAATGGGACATCAGTACATCATTATTCTGACTTAAAAGCAAAATCAAAGGTCAAAGTTTTCCAGTAAGGATCAAGAGAAAATGTTATGAATATCCAAGGTATAATTAAAATTAAACACATTATATAAGCACTTCAGGAAGTTCAATAATCTTCCATATTTTTCATGTATTTATTAATGCTAATGGCATCCCAAGGATGAAAGAAAGTTGTCATTTTAGTTACTTATAACTATAGGAAGAATGTGAATGTGTTAAGATGTACCATCTTAATAAAAATATTTTACCAAATATGAAAGATGAACCATATCAGTTGCACTATTTGAGGCATAGAATATTCCTCTGACATGGTTGCCATTGTGGATACCATCTCTGCAGTTATCTGAGAAATTACTTCTGATTTGATTTTTTCTAGAGCCTCATTCAATTATTTTGTTGTGACCACTTCAGAGAGGCCAAGTATGTGGCTTTCAGATTGTCCCACCTCGTTGCCCTCTGAGTTTGCCTTTGGTGAACTGGATCTCTGGAGTTGCATTTTGTTTAAGTATCTTCTCATTTTCTTTTCTTTTTTTTTTTAGTTTAATCCCTGGGGTGATGCTTGTAAACTGCGTATGGTGGGTTGATTTATTGCTAGTATTTAGAACCCTTAGGAAATGACTGCTTCTCCAGGGTATCTTCCAGGTGTAGCTAGCTGGTTTTTGGGTTTTGACTCTATTGCAAGAGCCTACCTTTTCCGTTTTGGGGGATGAGAAGTTGCTATTTATTTGGCCTAGCCCCTGGTTCTTGTTGCACTGTGTCACAGTATTTTCTGTGACCCTTAGTCAATCTCAATCTTGGAATACCAGGAAGAACAGCTGTTTTGAACAGTTGTGTCACTTTTGGCTGTAGTGGTGCAGTTGGCAATAACAATAGCATTAAACATATCCTAGAGAATGACAAACTGAGCTAACTGTTAATTTGCTATCTTTAGCCATATGAGCTAGACTTGTGTCAGTATAACAAAATCTAAAACAAACCAGACAATATGTACAGTATACAAATCCTTAATATGTAATTTTGCCCTCAGGGGTTAAAATTTAAAATGGGTTAAAGAGAAAATAGAGAAGTGGAAGAAGAGGAAGAGATTAGAAATAAGGCTAAGGACCAAGGAGGATCACACTAACTTAGGAAAACTCATATAGAAGCCTGGAGGGAAAGAGAGAAGGAAGAGATAAAAAGAACAGAACAGAACCACAACCACAAAGAGGCTAGAGACCATGTTCACACTCACATAAAAACAGTATCAAACAGGAGAAAAAAAAAAAAACAAGAACAAAAAACAAATGAGAGAAAAAAAAAGAAAAAGAAAAAAGTCCACTTCCAGGTATGTCTCTGCTGTCACTGTAGACAGTGTGCAGAGACAGAGGCCCAGTCCATGCTGATCTATGCCAGCAAGCCAGCAGTAGCTTTTTGGCAGGGTAATAGATAATCTCAGCCAGCCTGCACCTTCTGGCCGAGACCAGACTCATTTAGCCTGTAGCCAGCTGTGTGCCTTCTGTGGGCCTGAGCCCAGCTGGGAGCTACTAGATGGAGTCAGTACCTGCTCTGAGTTCTGAGCTTAGTCAGCCCCTCTCCAAGATGGCTCCCAGCCAACCACTCTTTTGAGCAGCACAACTGAGCTCTCAGCACTCACTGCCAGCTAGTGCAGTCCTTCACATCTGATGTTCTCCTCCACTGCTGTGTCTCTCTGTGGAGGCCTGTCTGTGGTGCAGTCACCATGTGTCTGCAAATTTGAATCACTCCTCTTGCACCGTGAGTCCTGTCTGAGGGAGAAGGTGCTGACAGCTACCTTCTCCTCCTTCATTAAAGTTTCTCTCTTTGCTCGCCCAATGGGCTTCAGTTCTCACTTCAAATCCCTCCTCAGTCCACAAGACCCAGGTCCCTCCTTGTCTTGCTCACGTTGCTATATTCCAGCATCTGGATGGCGACGCTCAGGCTCTTTCTTCTGCTGCTTATCACTCCTCCATCTTGGTGACTTTCTTGCTTTTTTTTTTTTTTTCCTTGAGACAAAGTCTTAGTTTCCTAGGCTGGCATTCAGCTGTGGTCCTCCTGTCTTTGTCTCCCAAGGGATTTATAGACAAGTGCCACTAGGCCTGGCTGTCAGAAATAATTCTTTACTCATAGCTGTGTACCATAAGGATAAATTTGCTAGATGTCTTGCTCAGCCTCCCAAGTGAGTGCTGGGGTTACAGGCGTGCGGTACCATGCCCAGCCCCTTACCTGGCTTTTATTTATTTATTTATTTATTTTTATTTTTTACCTGGCTTTTAAAAATGAATATTGGCAGGGGGGACATGAGTATTTGTCTTTTAAAATTAGTTTTTGAGCCGGGGGTGGTGGTGCACACCTGTAATCCCAGCACTTGGGAGGCTGAGACAGGAGGATCATTGCGAGTTCAAGACTGGCCTGGGCTACAGACTGAGCTCAAGGCCAGCATGAACTGCATAGCAAGACCCTGCCTAAAAAAGACAAAAAGAAAAAAAAAAAAGATTAATTAGTTTTTGAGATGGAGTCTTATTGTGTTGCCCAGGCTGGTTTCAAATTTGTGGGCCCAAGCCATCCTCTGCCTCAGCCACTCAAATAGCTGGAACTACAGGTGGGTATACCAGCAGTCCTTCTGGACAGTACTTTTGCATTTTATTAATCCCTTTTGAGGGGGCTGGGGATTTAGCTCAGTGGCACAGCGCCTGCCTGGCAAGCGCAAGGTCATGAGTTCGATTCCTGGTACCGGAGAAAACCCCCCCCAAAAAAAAAAAAAAAAAATCCCTTTTGATATGTTGCCCAGGATTTTATATTTAGAAGTGTGTAAATAACTAAAAAATAATTATAAAATAGCCTTAAATCTTAAATTGTCTTAGATCTTATACTTTTTTTGTCACCCTTTTGTCCAACCTTAGCTGTGGGATTGTCCCAGGGAATCCTCCTATGTGGCATTTTCTTTTCAAAGTAAGTCCTGTAATTAACTACATAGGTAGTTCTGTGAGGTAAAATGACTGGGGTTGGTAAGAGTGGGAGTACAAAGTGATAATTTTACCTGAGAGCCTGTGATATACAATGACTTGCTTCTCTAGTTACCTAGCGTCTGAAGGTCGTGACTGGCCCCAGGTTTCCCATTATTCTGATGCATGGGATTTGTGGAGTGGGGTTTGGAGCTGCTATCTGAGGGATTATTTGCTTAGGGACTCCTCTTAGGTTCTGCTCTGTATTTCTGCGTAGCAGATGTGACTAAAGTGAGAAATCTTAATTTTCTCATTTTTTTCCCACCTTCCACCCCTGCTTTTTAAACAAATTATAGGACATTAATATTCTCACTCAGAAGTGAGAGCATGAATTCAAGAAGGGATCAGTAATACAATCCGTGTTTTCCAGGATGGAAAAACTAAGGTATAGAAAGATTAAAGAGCTGACCAGAGATAACACTGAAAGACATTCACACACCTGGGAATTGGATCTGGGTCTTCTGCATTTGTAGAGTCTGATCCATTGCAGGAAGATGATACTGAAGGTCTTCTTTTCAGTCTAAGCCGTCTTCTTGGCATGTAAATTCAAGGTACAATGCCTTGCCTTCAGTGACTGGATGAAACATTGTACTGAGAAACTTGAAGGTACTTGCCAAACATGTCTGGAAATACAGACTGCTAACTAAATGCTAAGAGAAAATAAACAAAGCGCTCTGTTTGGGTTTATAGAGAGGAAGTATCTCTGATGCCTGCATTCTTCAAGGCCTATGGGGAAGCAGTAGTCAGACATAAGAGCAGTTTCCTTTGCATTTGCCCAAACGTACAAGAGGAGAAGCAAATGATTTTTGACTGTCTGACTAGTAAGCAGGGTATGTGTCTTCTCATTGACATGGAACTCTGTGTTCTTTTTCCTCTGCTCTGGGCCATAATCTAGGAGCAGTGTTTTGTACGAAAAGACTGTAGTGGTGCTCAAAGGAGATCTGGGATGCGTGGGGGAGGGATCTGAAAGGAGAGATGGAATGGTGGATCACAGTGGCTTCATAAAATAAAAGCACAAAGACCCATTAAGCAGGAGAGATGTGGCTGTTAAGAGACTTTTTACCACAACTAGCAGAGGCAGTCTTTTAAAAGGACTGAGCTACTGAGCATGGTGGTACATGCCTGTAATCCTAGTACTCGGGAGGCTAAGGCAGGAGGATCACTGTGAGTTTGGGGCCAGCCTGGGCTACACAGCGAGACCCTGTCTCAAAAAAAAAATCTAGGGGGCTGGGGATTTAGCTCAGTGGCACAGCACCTGCCTGGCAAGCGCAAGGTCGTGAGTTCGATTCCCGATACTGGAAAAAAAAAGAAGGAAAAAAAATCTAGATAGATAGATAAATAGATAAACAAATAAATAAATGGACTAAGCCTGAGAAGAGGTGAAGAAGGAAATCTCAATTTTTTTGAGTTCTCTAATACGAGTTTTTAGGTGCCTTGTTCACCTCTGTTGTAAGTAAATTTTAGTTTTCTTTGGCTATACTGGGTAGTTTGTACATGTGTGGTCACTTTTTTGTAGCTACAGGGAGAACTTTGGAGTCAAAATGTTATTTAAGGAAGGAGAAGTAAGTACTGGCGAAATGGGAAGCCACGGAAGAGCACAAATGAGGCTTGAAGATTCAGATTCGTGGGATAAGCTGCTGTTCTGATACCTCCAGTGCCTGGGGCCAGTGTAGAAGCAGCTCTATCTCCAAAAGAAATACATGTTTGAAAGGTTAAAGTTTCGTAGGATGTATGGGAATCCACGCATATGTGCTTGTGTGACTTAACTGAATTGGGTTCTTGTGTAGTTTGTTTGTTGGTACTGTGAATTGAAACCAGTGCCTTTGTACTGAGCTGTATCCCCAGCCTTTCTCTGTCTTTCTCATTCTCTCTTCCTTTCTTTCTTTCTCTCCTTTCTTTTTTTCTTTCTTTCTGTCTTTCTGTCTTTCCTGTTGTTGCTTTGAGACAGAGTCTTACTAGGTAGCTAGCTCTTTTTTTATTTTTGAGACAGGGTCTTGCAAAGTCACTAACTTTTCCATACTGGCCTGACGTGCAATGCTCCTGCCTCAGCCTCCCAAGTGCTAGGATTCCTGGCGTGCATACCATGCCCAGGAATTTTATATTATTTTACAATTTTTTCTTACTGAGGTGAAATTCCCTATAACATAAACCTCTTAAAATGAACAGTTCAGGGGAATAATCGCAGTGTTGTATAACCACCATTTCTTACTGCTTACAAAATGTTTTCTTCACCCCAAAGATAACATCTCATGCCCATTAAACATTATTCCCCATTTCTCCTTCTCTTCAGTACCCAGCAAGCACCAGTGTGCTTTCCCTATAGGTTTCCCTGGGGTATTTCACATAGCATTGCACACTGCCGATCATTGTGTCTGAATTCTTTCGCTTATGTTAGTTGTAGCATGCATCCATTCTTCATTCCTTTTTAAGGGTTGAATAATGTTCCAGTATATGCATATGTGTACTGTCATTTCTCCATCTCTTGATGGATGTTAGCATTTTTTTTTAGACAGGGTCTCACTGTGTAGTTCAGGTTGGCCTTGAATGTGCTATATATCTCAGGCTGGCCTCAAACTCATAGGAATGCACCTGCCTTAGTCTCCAAGTGCTGGGATGATGTGTCTCCGGCTTGGATGTCAGCATCTTTTGGGCATCTTTTGTCAGCATCTTTTTGTTTATATTGGTGCTATGAACAAATGTGTGCCTGAATTTATTTGAGTACCTTTTCGTTTGTTTTTTTTTTGTTTTGTTTTGTTTTTGAGACAGCGCCTTACTATATATAGAGCCCAGGCTAAATTTAAACTTGTGATCCTCCTTCTTCAGCCTTCCTAGTGCTGGGATTTCAGGAATGTGCCACCACCTCTGGCACTGAATAACTATTTTCACTTTTTAAAAAAGTTTTTTCTTTCTCTTTTTTTTCAATTATTTGGATATAAACTAATGAATAAAGTTGCTAGGTTGTGGAGCCACCTGTTTTTAGGAGGAGCTTTACCTTCGAGGGGCCATCTATTTGCCACAATGGTTGCCCCGTTTACATTTCCACCAGCAGTGTGCAAGGGGACCAGTTCTACCACATTTCATCCAGGACTTGTTATTTTCCGTGTTTTAAAATTACAGCCATCCTAGCGGGTGTGCAAGTGATATCTAACTGTGGTTTTCATTTTTATTTCCCTGATGACTAATGATGATGTGTTTTTTGGCCATTTGTGTCTTCTTTGGAGAAATATCCTTTTAAGTCCTTTGCTCATTTCGTGTATCCTATTTGTTTATTTTTTATTGTTTGCAGTGCTGGGGATTGAACCCAGGGTTTTGTTCATGTAGGCAAGTGGTATACTGCTGAGCCACATCCCTACACCCTTTGCTCATTTTTAGATTGGTTTGTTTATCTTTTCATTATGAGTTTCATATATTTCTTTTGGTACAGGAATTGAACTCGGGACCTTGTGCTTTTGATACATACTGCCTTACTGCTTTCAAGAAAGTTTGTTCCAGTAGTGTGTGTATGTCTGTGGGTGTGGTTTTCTTTTTTAAAAAGAAAAACAAAGCATGGTCTTGCCACATGGTTCAAGCCAGTGTTGAACTTACTAGTTGGCCCAGGTTCACCTCGAACTTGTGATCCTCTTGCCTCAGCCTCCTGAGTGCTGAGATTACATGGGTGTATATGTGACCCCACCTGGCATCCCTTACATTTCTGTATATTACTCACTGTATTCATGCTTTTCAAACTGGCAAACAACTATA
>NW_004955452.1:17337932-17366824 GCF_000276665.1 Chinchilla lanigera | reverse complement strand
GCCCAGGCTGGCCTCAAACTCACAATGATCCTCCTACCTCAGCCTCCCAAGTGCTGGGATTACAGGCTTGCGCCACTACACCTGGCTGTATATTGTATTTTAATGTTGTTTTTTAGTGAGGCTAAATATCTTTACAAAGTTAATTGTCTTTTGTGGTTTTAATTTTCTATTCAGACTTGTTATGCTCACTCTTGCATAATGGTTTTCATTTTGTATTTATTGATTTGTAAGAGCTTTTTCTATATTGTGGATTTTAACACTTGTACCATTTCATGTATTGGAAGTAGTTTTTCAATTGGTCATTTGTCTTTTGATATTTTAAATTTTTTTTTTTTTTTTTTGAGATGAGATCTTTATATAGTTTAGGCTGGCTTTGAACTCACGATGTATAGCCCAGGTGGCCTTGAACTCACAGCAATCCTCTTGCCTCAGCCTCCTGAGTGCTTGGATTATAGGGGTACAGCACCACACCTGCCTAAATTTGTATATTTGTATACTGTTTTTTAGGGTACTAATTAGTTTGAATACTTTTAGAAAGAATTCATTCCTGGGCCGGGGATATAGCTCAGCAGTACAAGTGCCTGCCTGGCAAGCACAAGGTCCTAAGTTCAATTTCTAATACCCCCAAAAAAAAGAAAAGAAAAGAAAAGAAAAAAAAAATTCATTCCTGAGGTTTGTAATTGTTTGGACTATTGGAACTTACAGACTGCATAAAGAATGTCATTGACTCTCTAGTGTCAGTGAACGCGTGCTGATGCACTGAGGGTCTCTGGCCTTCGCGGTGCAGGTTGCTCTTCCCTTTGGAGCCCCCCACACACTCGGAGTCCTTACTCATAGTTGTTGCTGATTGCAGGCAACAGGGCCCGGCGTTGTGCATGCATGGCGCTGACTCAGCTGTCTCTGGCTAGTATCTGTTAACTGCCTTGTTCTTTCTCCTCCCTGACCCTTCGTTTCCTGTTTGCATCTCACTGCCAAGCACTATACTTCTAACAGAGGTTCTCAACCTTTGCTGCAGTTTAGAATTACCAAGAGAATCTTAAAACATACTGTGTTAGTTACTTTTTCTCATTGCTGAGACAAGATAACGAGTGCCCAAAGTTAAGGGAGGATTTCTTTAACTCACAGTTTATAGAGATTTCAGTCCATAATCAGCTGGGTCCAGGGCAGGGTGGTGTGGAAGAGGAGAACAGTTCACGGCAGGCAGAAGACAGCAAAAGCAACAACTGCCCTTTACAGTGTCTGCCTGCCGCTTTTATTCTCTATCTAGGCTGCTGGGATTAGGGTGGTGCCAAACCAATCAGTGAATTGATCACACACCCTTAATCCCAGCATCACGCACTCCAGATTCAGCCACCTCTGAAAAAGCCCTGTGACCACATGAAGCTTTTTTTTTTTTTGGTGGGTACCAGGAATGAACTCAGTACCTTATGCTTATCCCCAGCCCCACATGAGGCTTTGAGGGGACATCTAGACACAGCCATAACACATACTGAGACGTAGGCTATAGCAGTCAGTAAGTATCTGTTGATTAACATTAAATGATTTAGCAAACTCCACAGATGCCAGTATTTCTCCTAATTTATAGTCTGTCTTTACTCTGAGGTTTTCTTGTAGTCTGGTAGACATTTTTATTTACTTGCAAAACTGGGTTTTGCTGTCAGCCCGGCTTCTAACTCACTGTGTAACACTGGACAAGTGATCGACTCTCTTGGGCCTTTGTCTCCTTTTGGATATGTTAGGGTGGAGAAACTCATTGGATTACATGAAGGATTGACAGACTTTCTGTTAAGAGCAATAGTAGGCCGGGTATGGTGGCACACGCCTGTAATCCCAGCACTCAGGCGGCTGAGGCAGGATTGTTGGGAATTTGAGACCAGCCTGGGCTACAAAGTGAGCTCAAGGCCAGCCTGAACTGCATAGCGAGACCCTGTCTCAAAAAAGGTGAAAAAAGAAGAGCAGTAGTAAATATTTTAGACTTTATGGGTCATACATTGTCTTAATATCTAATGCCCCTTTCATTCAGCTCTAATATTGTATGGTTCTTTTTTTTGAAGTCCTAGCCAGGAGTCTCACCTCAAAGAGCCAAGGAAAATCTTGTTTAACCACTACCAATTAAATAAAATATCAAGCAATTAATGTAGTACTTATCATCTGCCTGGCACTACTCTAAACATTTTACATATATTAACTAATCCTTGGACTAACCTAATGAGGAGTGTAGGTGCTCTTATTATCCTCATTTTACACATTGAGGCAAAGAAAAATTAGATATTTAACCTGCCAAATGAGGGATTCAGCTGGGCGACGCAGCCAGACATTTTGGCTCCATTGCGCTATATAGACGCTCTTCATTTAATAACCAAGTTCCGTTCCTTTTAAATGAATTGGTGGCTACACGAAGAGTTATATACACTATGTACATTACAATATTTAGAACAAAAACACGGTCAGAAGAAACTCCAATTTGATGACTTCTCTTTTATTTGCCTAACTCTTACATGCAGTACTATCATGTATCACAACATAAAACCACAGTACTGTAGTGTACAGTACAATCAGCCAAAAGTACAGTACTAAACAAGATATACTGCACAAAAAAGATACTGAGGCTTTATAAACAAGATGTACACAACTGTGCAAGAGAAAAAAGACAGGTTGTAAGTCTGACTGGTTTGCCTCTGTTGTAAATCTGAACAGTCATTAAACAGGGAGATCATTAACTGAGGAATGTCTGTACTGCCTTTCCCTAGACAAGACACTTCCAAATAATGAAGCCCTTCAGCTAGCATTCTCTGTCATATGTAACTTAAGGTAACTTACCATTGGGCCCATAAAAAATGGGCTGGAGGGGGCTGGGGATTTAGCTTAGCGGCAAAGTGCCTGCCTGGCAAGCGCAAGGTCGTAAGTTCGATTCCCAGTACTGGAGAAAAACCAAAAAAAAAAAGGGCTGGATTTTTTTAATAGTACTGAAGATTGAACCCAGGTCCTTGAACATCTCAGGCAAGCACTGTACCACTGAGCTACATCCCGAAACCTATTTTAAGATATATATATATATTTTTTGACACAAAGTCTTGCTGTACAGTCAAGACTGGCCTTGAATTTATGGCAATCCTCCTGCCTTGGCCTCCTGAATGCTGGTGTTACAGGCATGTACTGCCATGCCCAGCCAAGAATTTATTTGAGACAGGGTCTCACTAAATTGCCCAGGCTGGTCTTGAACTTGTGGTCCTCCTGCTATAGCCTCCCAAGCAGCTGGGATTACAGACATGAGCCATCATGCCTAGGAAAAATGGGTCAACCTTTAGGCCCTAAAGTTGACCATCAAATGATAGCTTTATTATGAGTTTAATTTTTCTCAAACAGCCCTTTTGTTTCTATGTCAGCAGTATAGTTGCATGGCATTGTCTGCATGTGTTTAGCTTTCATGCTTACTCTTAAGAATCTTAAAGAGGTTCATGTATGGCAGCTCTTTTCAGTTTCTGGAATTTAGTTTCCCCTTGCTTAAGAATTCATTGCTTCAAAAAAAAAAAAAAAAAGAATTCATTACTTCAAGCACACAAACCTCAAGGCAGCGTCAAAGGAGGATAAAAATTCTACTGAGAAGAGGCAGCAGAAGCAGTGTGGGCTTTGGCAGAGCAGTCAGTCTTTAGTTCCCTCTTCTCTGCCAGCCAGTTAGATGGTGAGAGGAGCTCTCTGAGTCTCAGCATTTACAAGAATAAAACATGAGGTGACTGAATTGGATGGGTGGTCTCAGAATTTCCTTATATTCATACTTCTGCAGTATTCGCAGGCAGAATTTCATGTAGCCAGTGCACAAAATGTGCAGTGCAGAGCAGCCTCTGCCCCACTTACTGTTTTTGTTTCCGATTTTTTGTGACAGGGTCCCACTCTGTGGTTGAGGCTGAACTTGAACTCACTGTGTAGCCCAGGCTGGCCTCGAACTTATGGCGATCCTCTTGCCTCAGCCTGCTGAGTGCTGAGATTCTCATTCTCAGTTTTTAACTTAAATGTGTGTGCCAGTGTTGTATTCTCTGTCCAATCTAATCTCTATTTATTTAGATGTAAAAATGATTTTTTTTCACCACTTGATAAAGTGGTGTGGAAGGATATAACATATACATATTACGCACTTCTCAGTTTGAAAATTATGGCCTTATGTGATTCTTACCCCATTTTCCATTGAGAGAAAAATGCAGGGCCGGGGATGTAGGTCAGTGGCACAGTACCTGCCTTGGCAAGCATAAGGCCTTGAGTTCAATTCCCAGTACCAAAAAAAAAAAAAAAAAGAAGATGCAGCTCACTGGAATTGCTCACTTAACTTTATATAAGCATGCTCTTTGGGGCTAAGCAAATCTGCCTGGTTTTCAGTGTGAATATAAAATATAAAAACTGTTCTTGGAGTAGCTGCAAGCACTACCAGTGAACATTCTCAGGGGGAGACAGAAAATAGGTTAAAGAGAAGCATCCACAGGAAGAAAACAGTCATCTGCACTGTGAATTCTAGACCCGTCCTCTCACGACACAGAGCAAACAGGTCAGCTGTAGGTCCTCTTGCTTTCTGAGCATTTTAGTCTGCACAGTGCATTATGTATGTTTACAATGAAGTTTTGCTGATTAAGGCATTTTTGCCATGATGTTCCTATAGCCAATTCGTAGTTTCTAACCAAGTGTATCAGGGTGCACTAGAGGAGCAGATTGAATTTGAAAAAATATGGTTAACAAGGCAGGCATACAGCACCTGCCTGCAGTCAGGTGGAAGAGTGCAAAAGGGCCATCTGCGCCCTGCAGAGCCAGAGGAACCTGTCCGGTCTTCCCTCTTCAGTAAGAGTCCATCATCCAGGCACACCCAGAACTGCTAAACCAATGCACTGGGCATTTGTGAATCAAATCGACACAACTGTCACACCAGGTAAAATTACGTTAAAAAAAAGTTTTTCTTTAAGAAAGTCAGGCTAGCCAAGAGAGCAACATTTTCCCTATTCAACATTTCTACAATTGAGTTTGATTAATGGGGATTCAACTTTCTGGGGAATGTCATTATGTGCTGAAAGTCGTTTATTTATTTTATTTTATTTTGATTTAGTTTTTTCTAGGTACTAGGGATTAAACCCAGGACCTTGGCACTGAGCTATATCCTTAGCCATTTTTTTTTTTTTTTTAATTTTGAAGCAGGGTCTTGCTAAACAGCGCAGGCTGGGGTGTGATTTTTCTGACTCGGCCTCCCACAGTGCTCAGATTACTGCTGTACCCGCCCGCCTGGTTGTTTTGTTACACTCCCACTCCCGGCTGTTTTGTTTTGTATCTGAGGTGGTCCTAAACTTGTAGCAATCCCCCTGTCTCAGACATCAGAATGCTGAGATTTCGGGTGTCATGCCTGGTTCATTGAAAGATTTATTTTTCTTCTTTTCCTCACCTATGCCAAAATTGTCTTTTTTCCTGAAGCTCAGTCTCTCAAAACTAGAAGTGGTTTTAAATACGAGAAACTTGAGGCTCTTGGACAAAGTGACTTACCCAAATCACAAGGCTACTTTGTACAGAATATGGATTAGCCTAAGAGGAAAGTAACACTGAGCATGAGGTCAAAAGACAGAGACTCAGAGTTTGCCTGTTATTAGGTACAGTACCTGTATGGCTGGGGAGGTTTCCTGATGCATCAGAGTTTCAGTTTTCTCGTTGCTAAATGAGGATGTGAAATCACAGAGCCCAGCGTTCTGCACTTCACGCATGGAGTGTCCATTGAGTGTTTCCTTAGATTCTAGCGTTCGCTAGGCGCTGGGGCTGGATATAGACACTGTGTATCATTTCCCCCAGAATTTATGATCCAGTGGGGAAGGTACTTTTCAAGTCTTGCACAGTACGTTCTATGATAAAGGAAGATGCAGTGTGCTGTGGGAGCAGAGGACCAGCATAGACAGCCAGGCACTGGCTGAGGGAGGTGATGCTGAAGAGCTAGGGTCTGCACAGACCAGAATTACTCCCTTTCTCGTGACCCACGTGGCTAGTAGGTCAGTGGGTGGCCTCCTAAAGGAGACTGAGGAAGAGCTAGTGAGATGAGAAGACCTAGAGAGGAGCCGGCATGGTGCTACATGCCTGTATTCCCAGCATTTAAGAGACTGAGGCTGGAGGCTCACGGTGAGTTTGAGGCCAGCGTGGACTACATAGTGCGTTCAAGGCCAGCCTGATGTACATAGCCAGACCCTGTCTCAAAAACGGAAACAAAACAAATAAAATGGAAAACCTGGAGAGAATGGTGCCTTGAAGGCCAGAAGGAGAGTGGTTTACATGAAGCGAAAATATAACAGTATCAGATTGTTACTTTTTTACAGTACCTGTTTTGAGAGCTTGGTAGGAAAGTATTGTATTTTACAGTGTGGGCTCATTATTGATTTTAGTGAGATAGCCAAGAAGCCGTGGGGGGCCTCAAGGCTGTGGGGGGACCACAAGCAGAGAAAATGGATAATCGTCTGATGCTAAATCCAGGCTTGCAGTTTTCAAGGCCAGTGTAATCTGTAGAGGCAAGAAAGCCATCCGAGTACTTCAGGATCTAGTTAGGAATGGGAAGGAAATGAAGTAAAAAAGGAAAAGATAATTTGGAGAGAAGGAACCAATTTAGGAGGCCGCCTTTGTTTGTAGACAGCTGTGTTGGGGCATCCTAGGCAGCTAACATTTAGAGCCCTGGGATCTGCTTAGTGTCCAGGCTACTGATGATTAACACAGGTAGTAGGGATACCCTGCAGCATGGCAGCTGAAACGGGTTGGAGCCTTAAGTGGGTGAGTTTTGTTTTGTTTTAGTTTCTGTTTTTGAGACAGGGCCTCTGTATAGTGCAGGCTGTGTTGAACTCAGTTTGTAGCCCAGGCTGCCCTCAAACTCTTGCCATCCTCTTGCCTCAGCCTCCCAAGTGCTGGGATGACAGGTGTGCATCACCATGCTGGGCTCCAATTTTTTTTAGTCTAGAAATAAACCATCAATGTACATAAGACACTGAAGTTATTTCCCTGTAGCACTTAGTTTAGTGCCTAGAATGTTTAACACATTCACAATGTGGCTATAATGAGTATATCTTGCTGCTGGGCAGCTGAGATTTGAATTTGATTGTTCCCTCAGGCTTGAACCGCTGGAGGTACGTGTGTGACTGTCCCATCAGGCAGCTTGTACTGCTGCTCAGGGGGTCTTTAATTACATTAATGCAAAGAAAGGTGTTGATTTAGCAGATGTCATCATATTACTGCTCCATAAGGAAAACATTAAAGTGGTATAAGAAATTGTAATACAGCTAAATTGTGGCACAGCAGTTGTAAATGCAGATTATGTGTACTAGCAATGGGGTACTTGTAAGATTTCCATGTTAAAATTTAGAGAATTAATTCTTAATTAACTATTCACAAACGTAAATTTCTCTTAAATAAATTTGATTATTGTAATAATTTTAAAAATTGATATGAATAGTGTTAATGTTCCTATTTGAACAGTAATTATTCAGATTGAAGAACTAACTAGATTTGGTCCATTTGGACTTCTTTTTTGATACTGGGAGTCGAAGTCAAGGCCTTGTGATTGCCAGGCAGATGCTGTGCTGCTGAGCTACATCCCCAGCCCCCATTTGCACGTCTTATTAATTTAATAGGTAAAAAGACTGATAAAAGTGATTAGTTCCGTTTTTACCACCAGTGGTACAGGCCGCCTGATGAAACAGTCACTCGTATCCCACCGGTGGTTCGAGTAGGCAGGAATGTGTTCTTGGTTATGATATTTAGGGAAGACACCCGTAATCTTCTGCTCTCTCTACCACTTACCTGCTTACTTATTCATTTGCAACACTGCGAATTGAACCCAGAACCTTTGCACAAAGTTCAGACAGGGTCTTACTAAGTAGCTAAGTTGCCCAAGGTGGGCTCAAATTTGCGATCCCCTGCCTCAGCTTCCCAAAGTATTGAGATTATGGGGATGCGCCACCACACCTTGCTTGCCCCCTTTACTACAATTATTTGTATCTGTGCCTCTTGCTAGCTTGAACTTTTTTTGTTTGTTTGTTTGTTTTCCAGTACCTGGAATCGAACTCACGACCTTGTGCTTGCCAGGCAGGCGCTGTGCTGCTGAGCTAAATCCCCAGCCCCTAGCTTGAACTTTTTGAAGACAGCAGCTCTTTCTTAATCCTCTTTGCATGCCTAACATCGGACAGAGTACCAGGCACATAGTAGGCTCTTAGTAAATGTTTACTAAAATAAGGCAGTTATGTTAGATACTTGCCTGAGGGAGTTAAATTCTGAGTTTTCAGAGCATCACAGCCATCCAGTCTTGCACAGAAGTCAGAGTTCCCTAGTGTTGTCAAAATGTGGCATGTGCAGAGGAAAGCATTCCATTTGTAGTCATGTCCATACACATCACAGGTGTCCTTGGAGGCAGGGGAGTGGAACAGAGTGATGTTGCATTTGGAAGACAGCGTGGATCCTTTTGCTCTCCCCAGTATAGACTATTCTATAGCTAAAGACCCACTGAAACTAGTGGAGGCTGGAGAGTAGGGGGCATGGAAGGTAGTTAGCTGCAAACCTAACTTGATTGGTGGAACAATGTTTTGGGCAAGTAATGAAATTCTAAGTGTTAGTGTGGTGTTTGCCACACATCACCTAAACGTGGACCAAATGCAACTTTTATAAACATAATTGGCTTCTAGGTTTTTTTAGATATTTATCTTTGATGCAGATGTGTAAATGTTGCTGCATTTTTGCTTTTAACTATGATACGATTTTCATTGGTTAATAATGTATGCCCATATAAATGCATAATTCATTAGCTGTATAGCTCAGTAGATCATCCAAAAGTGAAAATGCTCGAGCAACCATATTCAGTTTAAGAAACAGAATATTACCAACTCTCTCAATAATTTTGAAAATTTTATTTCATTGCGAACATTCACTGGTTTTACATTATGCATAGAAGCTATCATCCAAGTCTTTTGTTTCGCTAAAATATACACAGAGTCAAGGGGAAAGTGTGGTGGTGGAGTGCACACTTAGCATGCGAGGCCCTGGGTTGTTCATCCCCCCCCCAAGTATTAAGATGCACAAATAAACTAAAATTTAGCGTTTTAACCTCTGAAGTGTAATTAAGTACATTCACAGTGTGACCATCATCACCTTCCTTGTCCTCTACTTTTTTATTTTCACAAATTGAAACTCTCCCCATGAAATAGTTCTCTCCGTCTTCTAGTCCCCAAGCCTCTGCCAATCAGCATCCTGTTCTCTGTTGGTATGCGTCTGACTACTGTAGGTGCCTTGTGTCAGTGACATAAGTGGAATCATTCTTGGTACCTCAGAAGAGTGTGTCCTTTTTGTAACTGCCTTGTTTCACTTAGCGAAGTCTTTGGGGTTCCCTTGTATTGTACCTTGTACCATCATTTCCTGCCTTTTAAAAGTTTGAATAATACATTATTATATAGATATATATAATAATGTATGTATTATATAGATATATATAATAATGTATGTATTCTGCATTTTGTTTATCCATTCATCTGTTGATGGACTCTTGGGCTTAATTCCACCTTTTGGCTATTGTGAATAACACTCTTATGAACATACTGTAGATAATATGTAAATATCCATTTAGTGCCCTAATTTAGTGTTTTTAATATGTGTATATGTGTGTTGGGGGGTACTGGTGAACTGAACCAGGCAGGGCCTTATATATGCTAAGCAAGTGTTCTACTACTGAGCTACATCCTGAGTCCCTTTTTCTGAGAGAAGGTCATGCTAAGTTGCCCAGCCCTAGCTTGAATTTGTAATCCCCTTGCCTCTGCCTTCTCAGAAACTAGGTTTACTGGCATGTGCCGCTGCACCCAGCTCTCCTTTCAGAGTGCATTTGCTGTGCCACATGTTAATTCTATTTTTTATTATGTTTTCATACTCCACTAGGCTTTATTTGTAGAGTTTGGTGAATTTGAACCAGAGAAAGGTGCCAAAAAAAAAAAAAAATGTGGGTTATGTTTTGTATTTTTCTGATGGGGCTTCTGCTGTGTGATCCAGGGTGGCCAGGAACTGCTGTGTAGCTTAGGCTGGCCTCAAACTCAGTCCTCCTGACTCAGCTTCCCAAGTGTTGGGATTACAGATGCTTGCCACTGCTCTTCGCCAAAATGTGTCTTAAGGATATGACAGGACAAGGAGGAAGTGCTGATGGAAGCAGATCCCCTTGCCAGTCCCTGAGGTAGCCCTTTAGGTGGTGGACAGGGAATGTAGGAGGTAGGAGGTAGCTGGGGGCAAGTCCAGGTAGGCAGTAGCAGGCTCCAGTTGACAGAGCTGAGGCCCAGGTGTAGGACTTGCCGTAATTTAGCCTCCCTCCCCTGCAGGTGTCAGGCCATGGAATTGTACACCTGGCCCAGGAAGTCAGAGGACTTGTGTGGTTGATCTCCAGAGCAGGTAGAAGAAGGGCTACTGCACCACGAAGATGAGCCAGCTGTGGACCACAGGGGTAGCTGAGTATGCAGCTGCCTGTACCCTGTGCCCATTGGCTTCAGCATGGTCTGGTGCCAGATCTCTGGTGCTTGTAGAGCCAGGTCCTCTGTCAGTCTGTGTGGGTTGAGATCATAAATGCAATCAAAGGATGCTAGTTTCCCCGTGATGGACAGCATGTCCTGGCTGCTTTTTGCGTTGACCTAAGGCTTCATCAGGAAAGTGGGCTAGAACTTACACAGTTCCAGCTCTCTCATCATGGCCATGAAAACAGTGCGGAGAACCCGTTCCATGGCTTTGGGGTGATTTTCTACTTCTGGGGCACCAGGGTCACTGAGCTCAGCTGCAGCTGCACTACCTTGGCTTTCAGAGTCAGGTTGGTGAATTGCTGCTCATTATGGATACGTCAATCAGAGAGGTGTTTTTGCTTCTGTTTTTTGGTGCTGCTGGGGATTGAACATAGGGTTAGTATATCACTGAGCTACATCCCCTGCCCTTTCTTTGCTTCTATTTTGTGGTACTGGAGATTGAGCCCAGAGCTACTTCATTTGTCAGCCTAGTTCTGGGGTTGCTTGTATGTTTTTTTTTTTAAATTTTGTTTTTATTATTTATTTAGATTTTTTTTTTTAAAGAGTGGGTCTTGCTGTGTAGTTCAGGCTGACCTTGAACTCACTATGTAACCTAGGCTGACCTCGAACTCACAGTGATCCTCCTGCTTCAGCCTCCTAACTGCTGGGATTACAGGTGTGGGTCACCGTGCCTGGCCTAAATTTTTTTTATCTGGCCTAAATTTTTATTTTTATTTTCATTTTTATGATACAACTTTGTAGTACATGGATTACATTCACTGTGGGGAGTTGTTACATGTATGTAACACATCTTAATTCTTTTTATTTCCCCTTCTCTTATTCTCCCTTCCCTATTCCTCCATCTCCTAGTCCCCTTCTCATTTGCAAAACATCTGTCTCCCTGTTTCCCATTATGTCTTTTTTTTGCCCTTTAATTTATTTACACTTTTGTTTTCTCATATATGAGAAACCATGTAATACTTAAGCTTATGTGCCTGATTTATTTCACTTAACATTATAGTTGTAAGGTGCATCCGTTTCTTACATCAGATTTATCCTTTATAGTAGAGTAGTACTCCACTCTCTTTTTTGTTTGTTTGTTTTGTTTTTTTTAGACAGGGTCTCACTGTGCAGTGCAGGTTGCCCCTGAACCCCTTTATGTAGCTCAACCTGGCATCAAATTTGTGGTGATCCTGCTGCATCTGCCTCCTGAATACTGAGATTACAGGCCTGCTGTACTACGCCCAGCTAGTACTTCACTCTGTATAAATACACTTCCTTTCTATTTATCTGTGGGTAGGCATACAGGCTGGTTCTAAGATTTAGCCTTATAGCTGGGTATGATGGCTCACACCTGTAATCCCAGTATTCGGGAGGTTGAGGAGTATGGTTGTAAATTCAGGGAGACCCTGTCTCAAAGAAAAAATAGCTACTGTGAGTTGTGCTACTGTAAATATGGGTACACGTGTATCACTGTAATATGTCTTTAACTCTCTGGGGAAGATTCCTAGAAGGAGAATAGCTGGGTCAGGTGGAATTTCTAGTTTTAGTTTTTTGGGGTATCTCCATACTTATTTCTGTAGTGGTTGTACTTAGCGTACATTTCCACCAACAATGTAGAAGGGTTCCTTTTTCCCAGCCTCACCAGCATTTGTTATTGTTTGATTTCTTGATGATGGACATTCTTTCTGGGTGGATGGAATCTCAGTGTTGTTTTATTTTGCATTTCTCTAATGGCCATCCACATTGAACATTCTTTCATGTATTTACTGACCATTTGCACTTCTGATAAGTGTCTTTTCATTTCATTTGCCCATTTTCGATCGTTTTTCATTTTGAGAAGGTCAGATTTTTTTTGAGCTCTTTATATATTCTAGATGTTAGTTCTCTGAGGAGTAGCTGGCAAAAATCTTTCCCTTTTATGTAGGTTGTACTCTGTTGGTTGTTTCCTTTGCTGTGCAGCTTTTTAATTTGATGTGATTGCACTTACTGATTCTTGATGTTATTTCTTGTGCAGTGGGATTCTGTTCAGGAAGCTCTTGCCTATGCCTATGTCTTCAAGAGTTTTACCTATTTTGTCTTCTGGTGGATTGTTTCTGTTTTAAATATCAATCTTTGATCCATTTTTATTTTGTTTTTTATTTAGTACATGGTGAAAGCTATGGGTCTAGATTCAGTCTTCAATCTTCCGGTATAGCCAGTTTCTCCAGCACCATTTGTTAAGGAGGCCGTCTTTCCTCCAGTGTGTTTTTGGCCCCTTTGTCAAAGATCAGATGGCTGATAGGTTTGTTTCTGCATCCTACATCCTATTCTATTGATCCACATTTCTGTTTTTGTGCAAGCAGCATGTATTGGTTTAAAGGCCTCTTTGGAATATACACCTAAAGGCAGAGCACAAAATGAGAGTTTACTAGCCCTCTTGTTCTCTGATGATAGAATGTTAGTAGAGATGTTTACAGCTTGGTTATATTTTGGAGGGGTGGGTAACTGCACATTTGCAGCTATGCATTTTCTTTTTTGGTAATGGGAATCAAACTCAGGACCTTGAGCTTGCCAGGCAGGCCCTGTGCTGCTGAGCTATATCCCTGGCCCCGCATTTTCTTAACATTAATCTCTAAAAACGAGAAGACTTTTTACTGTAACTTACTTAGCAACATTCAGAAATGCTCTGCTTGCAAAGTCGAGTTGTTGCTGTGTAAGCTGTTTAACATTAGGTCATCTGGAATTCTGAGCTACCGCAGAGCCAACTAAAGACTGTGGGAAAACACAGAGAAGGAAGAGGACCACACAGTTATTAATTCCGTTCTCCCTTTAGTTTTCTTTATTTGTGCAATGGAAGACACACATGTATAATGTACTGTACATTTTCTAGTGGTAGAAGAAAGTTTCTTGTTTGAGATAGGCAGAAGAGGACACCCTATGATTTAAGAGGCTGTCAATATTCGGGGGTAAGAGTGCAGTGGACACAGGTTAAATGAGATAAAGAACAGACCTGGTACTCACCCTAAGGCTCTATTTATATGTATATTTTTTTCTGTGTGCGATTTTGCTTTTCAGCAGTTTTATTTACTTAAAGACGACTGATATCCTTACTGGTAAATAACCTCAGTAGCTGAGTACAAAGGCTTCAGTGTTAAATGGTGACTCTAAAATTATTTCCCTTTCTCCTGGTTGTGTTGTGATAGTAATAGTGATCATGAGTGATAATGCAGGTGGTAATATAGTGTCCCTCGACTGCACTTACGGTGTGCCAGGCAAAATACATTTTACAGGTAGCAACTTACTTAATCCTCATAACAACCCTGTGAGGTAGCTGTTACTCTCTCCATTTTACCGATGAGTGATGGAGGTGCCAAGAGGTTAGTAACTGATGAAGAACAAGTAACTAGTCAGTGGCAGAGTCAGGAATTGATCTGAGGCAGCCTGGCGCCAGGCTCCTTCCTCCTAATCATAACACTGTGCTGCACTTATTTGACACCCATATAACTAAAGGGAAACATGAGATAAAAAATGCTTTTAACATCTTTGTGGGCTCTGTGGAACTTATTATTTGTTCATTCAATGCTCCATGTAGAATCAGTGATTACAGAGAGAACATTTAATCCCAAAGCATTCATTCCTGTTTTCCAACTAGTATTTTCAGATCTGTTCTCCATCTGAGGCCTTGCATTTACACAAAGTACACTTGAACTTTTTAGTTGAATTGTCAGATCTAGAGCTTACAGACAGGATATTGCCATTGAATATTTAGACTGTATGTGCCGGCCCCCTGAAGCAGTAATTTGGATAGAGCACAGTGTTTCCACCAGAGTACAGCAGTATTGGGGGTTGTGACTTCAAAGTCTGTGTGTGTGTGTGTGTGGTTTTTTTTGTTTTTGTTTTTTGTTTTTTGTCTTTTTGAGACAGGGTCTCATTATACAGTTCAGGCTGGTCTTGAACTCACTTTGTAGCCCAGGCTGGTCTCGAACTTGCAATGATCCACCTGCCTCAGCCTCCTGCGTGCTGGGATTACAGGCATGCACCACCACGCCCGGCTGTGTGTGTGTTTTATATGTATCTTTGTAGATAGGCCATTGCTTTTTTTTTTTTCTGGTACTGGGAATCAAACTCATGACCTCACGCTTGCCAGGCAGGCACTCTGCCTAGATAGGCCATTTCTACACAAAATAGAATCTTAACATGAATTCTAAAAAGTTTTTAGAGCCCTTTAAGAAATGTCTAAGCATTTTGAAGTAGAATTATGAGCAATGTAAAATGTTACCTTTCTGGAGACTTGTGATAAGTGGAATAAATAAAACAGCCTGCTCATTTTTAAATAAAGTTCAAGCCTAGAGAACCTCCTTTTAATCTTGTAAAATTAGTTCTCAGTTGGATAGAACTCTACCACTGAGCCACATCCCCAGGTAACTTGGGCACACAGTTATATACTCGTAAGTCTGGCTTATCATAGTAATAGCTACTGTTTAAGTTTTTTAAAAGCCAGTGCTCTATTTTCTTCTTCCTGTGACGTAGGTTTTGTGAGCTGACTGTACTCTCAGAACACAGGGTAGACCTGGTGCTTTGGGTCAGGTGTTTGATGGAAGAAGTCATAGAGGGAGAGAGGAATAGATCAGCATTTCTTACTCATCAAGTATACGTTTTATGGAAGCAGATGACTTTCTCACATTAATCCTTCCTCCAGGTCTATGAAGGACTAGACATCATCACCAACAAAGTTTCTGCCCAAGAGCAGAGAATCTGCCAGCACCACATGATCAGCTTTGTGGATCCTCTCGTGACCAATTACACAGTGGTGGACTTCAGGAACAAGGCAACTGCTCTGATATCCTTAAGGAAAATCAGCAACTAGGCTTAGTAAGCAGCCTGACGTAAGCAAGAAGTTTTCTTTCTAGCGGCACTTTCTTTTCAAGGGGCACCAACAACCTATCTACCAATAGGTAGCATCACCATCAGATCTATGTGGATTGAAAGGAGTGGTACTACAAGTCTTGTCCTCAGAGCGCAGCCTCAGCGTCCCCTCAGACCTGGTGGGTCCAGCTCCACACCTACTGAATTGGAATCTACTGTGTAACAAGAGGCTGAGGCAATGCTTACGCACGGTACAATTTGGGGAAAACGGTTTTAGTGACAAGAGCACTGATTTAGGAATCAAAAGATTTGTGTTCTGGCCCTAAAACTGCCTATTTTGACCAGGTGAATTTTGTGGGGTAAAATGTTTATTTAGCCACACTGAGCTTGTTTCCTGACGTTTTGGTGGGTATATAAAATTGTTATAAGTACAGTGGAGTTCTAGTTAAAGTTTTAAAGGGATTGTTGGATAGGAGAGGGCTAAAAAAATAGTTCTGAATGAGAGTAAGAAGATTTTCAAATAAGAAAAATACCTGGGGGACTACCCTTTTATATTTTAAAATCCAACTTTAACATCTGAACTACAATGTCTTAAAACATTGAAAAATTATAGCAGTTATAAATAACATAGAGTTTATATGACATACGGTAAAAAAGGAGTGAATTAATTTAAAAGTCATTACAGTAAAAGACACATTATTTCAGACATACTTATCCCATCATTCTTGCCACTTTCTGAAAGTCCTCTTTCACAAGTGTTTCTAGTTGCTAGGTCATGGCTGCCTTAATGTCCTGAATCAATTCAAAACATACACCTTTCATGGTCATTTTGACTTTGGGAAAGAGCCAAAAATTGCACAGTGCCAGATCCAGTGGATAAGGCAGATGAGGACATACCATAATGTTTTTATTTTTATTTTTTTAGGGTGAACAGGCTATTATTTTTGTTTCTGTTTTTGGTTCTGGACATTGAACCCAGGAAGCACTGAGCTATATCCCCAGTCCTTCTTATTTTTAAGACAGGATTGCATTAAGTTGCCCCAGTTGGGCTCTCACTAAGTTATGATCCTCCTGCCTCAGCCTCCCAAGTAGCTGGGATTACAGGTATGTGCCATAATACCAGCACCTGGCTGGTTTTTTTTTTTTTTTTTTTTTTTTTAAGGTGGGCAGTGTATAAATTGGGAGTTACTCTTTGCTTTAGTAATAGTGGCTCAGCTGTAGTAGCTTAAACCCTTAAGGGTTTGTTCTCATATGGAAGCCTCGCTGCAGGCTGTCCAGAGCCGGTGTTTGGGTTCCATAGAGTCAGCAGGGGTCCAGCTCCTCAGGGTCTTTGGTTCCAGCCTCTCAGCAAGCAGTTTCTATCCTCAAGGTCATAGCAGAACTACCAGAAGCCCCACATTGGGAGGCAGCAGTGAGTTCACATGAGTGTGACAATCCAGCGGGGAGCTGATTACCAGAAGGACCAGTTATGTTACCATGAGACCAGAGTGCTGGAGCTTGGAGCCACCATGACCTCATTTGCATTGTAGTTTTTCTATAATTTTTTTTTGAGACAAAGTCTCATTATGCAGTCCAGGCTAGCCTCAAAGTCAAGGTGATCCTCCTGCCTCAGCCTCCCAGGTGCTGGGATTACAGGTGTGTATCACCATGCCCAGCTTCCGTATGTTCTTATGAGCCTGCCTTTCTGTTGGATGGCTCTCAGCAGCAATATTCACCATGTGTTTGATCACATCTCATAGAAGACATGGAAGGACTTCAGAAATGCTTCAGAAAGTGGCAAGAACGCTAAGTGTGTCCAAAGTGAAGGGGATTAGTACAATGTGTCCTTTACTGTTCTTTAAAATTTAAACATTTATTATATATGTTGATTGCTCCTTGTATAATACTAGATAGCCTGGTGTGGTGGTGCACACCTGTAATCCCAGCATTTGGGAGGCTGAGGCAGAAATACTGGTGCAGGTTTGACGCCTGACTGGGCTACATAGTGAATTCAAGCCTGCCTGAACTGTATAGCAAGACACTGCCTCAAACAAACAAAAGCAAAAAATATGTAAGCACCCAAATTCCTGCTTACAGAATAATTACTCATAGATGCATTCTCATATAAATTAAGTAGTTTTCAGCAGTGAAAATGGATGAATTGCAGCTACATACATCAGTCAAGGTGGAAGAATCTCAAAAACAATGTAAGCTGGTTGTGGTCGTGCATGCCTATGACCCCAGCACTCTGGGAGGAGGGGGCAGGAGGATGCAAGTTCGAGCTCAGCCTAGGCACCTGACCAGCTTAGGGAAAGCTGCCTCAAAATACAGGAGGGCTGGACATGGAGCTCAGTGGGGCAGTCCAGGTATTGCAATAATCCTGAGTATTGCAAAGAAAGTAAAGGAAAAGAAACTGTATGTGTGGAATATTACAGAAGATGTATGTCAATGCCATTGTATGATACATAAAGGTTAAAAAAGTAGACAGAACTAACTACACATACCTGTCAAGGATATGTATACACTAGTAATAATGTAAAACAGTGAGGGAATGATGAAAAAGAGGCTAAAAAAACAGTTCAAAATGGTGATTCCCTTTGAGGGGGGAAGTGGGGATTGGAATGGGCATGGATGTACAGGTGGCTTCAAAGGAATTCATAATACTCTGTTCCTTATTTTGGGCTCGTGAGCATTTGTTTTATTATTAGGCTTCATAATTTACATGTTTTCTATGTATGGAGTATGTTATGATAAAAATTCAAGAGATGGAAAATAGCCCACTATAAACACAGTTTAAGAATGGACTACAAACCTGGGGGGAAATATTTGTAACATAGGAAATACAAGTGGTTAATATTCTGAGTATATGAAGAACTCTTGTGAATCAATACAAAAAATAGTTGAAGGTCATGAGCAATATTTCACAAAGGAAGAAATATAAATGGTGATATATATGAAAAAGTTTATTAACCTTGCTGTTAATCAGGGGCATGCAAATCAAAATAATGAGGTAATTTGTTTGCCTGTCAAATGGGTAGATTAAAATGCAAATAATAATTTCTGCTCTACCTACTTCATAAGGGTGTTTCATCAGATGAGATAATGTATATGAAAGCCCTTTGCAAATTAATACATATCACCAAATGTAAGTTGTAGCTATGAGTTCATTGTTCAGAAAGAACTGATACAAAATGGAGAGCTAATGAAGATTTTTCAAAGGGCAAAAACAATGGGAGTATGTCCTCAGATCATTCATAGATTAGGAGAGTTGTGAATTTCAGTAAGAACCTAGAATCAAAATATCAGACTAAAATACCTTATGTATCTAGTCAGCACTTCTGTTCTGTTCTGTTTTGTTTTGTTTTGTTTGCAGTATAGTGTCAATATGTTGGCTAGGCTGTCCTCAAGCTCAATTGACCTCCTGCCTCAGTCTCTTGAGTAGCTGGGTGCTACCTGGGCACAGACAGCCTCCTGGTGCTGCTCCCTCCTTCCTCCCCTTCCTTTTTTGGTGTGGCACTAGGGACCCTATGAGGGCCTCCTGCATGCTAGGCAGGCACTCTTCCATTGAGGTACATCCCCAAGTCCTCTCCTAGTCTTGATTTGACAGATGTACATAAAAGATACTGAGGCCCAGAGAAGAGAGTTTTGTCTAGAATCACAGTAGTTTTGTGGCTGGGGGAAACAGTTAAACCTTTTTTTTTTTTTTTTTTTTTTAGACAGGGTCTCGCTGTGCAGTTCAGGCTGACCTTGAGCCCACTTTGTAGCCCAGGCTGGCCTCAAACTCGCAACGATCCTGCTGCCTCAGCCTCCTGAGTGCTGGGATTATAGGCATGCGCTACCACACCTGGCTTAGTTAAACCTTTTTCTTCATATCTTAGTCACTATTTTGTCACTAAAACAGAATCCCCGTCACCTGCAGTTTAAAGAAGAGATTTATGTTGGCTCCTGTTTTTGGTGGGTTCCATCCATAGTGGTGTGTTGGGAGGGTGTGGCTGAAGAAAGCTGCTCACCTGGCAGCCAGTAAGCACGGAGGGAGGGAAGGAGCTAGGAGTAAACACACACCCTTCCAGGTCACTCCTGTGGTGACCTGTGACCAGGCCCCAGCTACTAGCACATTCATCCCTGGGTTAAGCCACCTTTGAGTCTACCACCGCTGTGATCCAGTCACCTTGTGAAAGCTGTGCCTCTGACCGCATGAGACTTGCGGGGAGGGTCATTCTAGATCTAAAACATAGCACACTTAATATCATATGTTTCATTCTCTTCCCTTTTTTTTTTTTCATCTGGCCCTTCTGGCATTCCATTATTTTTTTCCTCTTTTCCTTGCTCCCCTTTCCTTTGTTAACTGTGTTGTATAATTGAAGTTTTATTTTACTCTAGTTATATGCTCCCTACACTTGTAGAGAGAATAGAGAATTTCTCTTGTTAAAACAAATAGACAATGTTTTTTCTTCGTGAACCTTCATTGGTAACATCTTTCTTTCTACTCCATCCAGCCCAGCGTCTTGAGAGTTAGTAAGCTTCTGATAGAGGCCATCTGTTTCCATGCCTACCGATACTAGCAGTAAGGGAAAGGAATACTGTATGTAAATCTCTCTGCCTGTCTTTCTGGGTCCCTGGCCAGCTTCCCCTCCCTAGTCCTCCCCTCTACCCTCCTATGCAGTTCAGGCTGACCTTCTCACTGTATAGCCCAGGCAGGCCTCAAACTTGCAGCGATCCTCTTTCCTCAGTCTCCCAAGTGCTAGGATGACAGGTGTGCACTACTGTGCCCAGTGAAGAAGAATCAGAAGTTTAAGCCCAGCCTGGGCAATTTAATAATTTAGTGAGATCCTGGCTCACATAAAAAGGGCTAGGATGTTGCTCAGTATAAAGGCCCTGCATTCAACTTTCCGTACCACAAAAAGAAAAATAAGAATTGAAAGGCTCAAACTACCAGGGATTTAAAAACTATAGTGGGCTCTCAGGGAGCAGGGGCCACACGGCTGCTCCTCCTGCAGCTGCATCTGGGGCGCCGCACTGACCAGAGGAGAGGCATGGGGCACCCGTGGACCGAGGCCTAGGTGGGCGGACCTGCGAGCAGACCCTGCTGGCAACCGCGTTGCTGCACAAGGCTGAGCCAGCCTGAGGTGACCGAGGGACCGGGTGCAGCCATAAGGTGAGCAGCTTTTCTCCACCGTGATGTTCTGCCTCACCTGAGATCCACAGCAATGGAACCAGCAATCATGGACTGAACCTTTTAAATCCTGGAGCCAAATAAACCATTTCCTCCTTTAAAAAAAAACAAACTATAGTGGCTAAAGTAAAGTAAATTGAGTACTTGCTATTTTCAGGCACTATAGTAGAGGCACTTAATGCTGTTGTGAACTTGGAGATTTTACAGGAGAGGAAACTGCAGTTCAGATAGGTTGAATAACTTGCCCAAGAGATACTTGGGCAGCTACTCTGGTTTGTCTCTATTTGTCTCAGGACTTGTGCTTTTCAGTGTGTCTGATGAATTTTCAAGTGGCTAAGAGGTGTACTGCTACCACATAAAGGTAGAGACTTATTGAGACTAAGGATGGCTTAGAGAAATCAGCTTGTGTTTTGTCTTAGAAGGCAAAGTCAACACTGGGTGTCACCTGGATGGCTTCCTGAGCAGCTGGTACTGTACTTCATTCTATGAGAGTCCTTATGCTTGTTAAACTGATTTGAACTACCAATAAAACTTTGACTTTTAGCAGCATGACCTGGAAAGTTCTAGAGCTGGTAGGAATTAGTATCGTACATTTGTCTCATTTATGTAAGTTTCCCAAGAACTAATTGGAACTGATTCTGTGAACTTTTGGGAAACATTGAAGGCTGATATCCCTTCATTTTGGTTTCTACACTTTCTCCTGTGCTCTGCAGACATGCATGCCAATACTCTCAAGTGAGTCAGGTTTCTCTTCTTGCTGTTAAATATCATGATATCTTTCTTAATATTCACATTGAAGATATATTTGCTCGAGACAAAATTCCTATTGTTGTGGGAGGAACCAATTATTATATTGAGTCTCTGCTCTGGAAAGTTCTTGTCAATACTAAGGTATGTTTGGTTTACTTTCTAACTCACCAAAGAAATGGGTTCCTCTTTCATGCCAGCTAATTTTAGTGGGAGGAAGGTTGACTCTTGTCTCTTGCTTAGATTCAGCAACTGTAATTTTCCTACTTAATATTCTGAAGCAAATGCCACCTCCATATGTGAAGTGTGCTCCTCTGGGCTGGCCTAAGGGCAGGGGCCGTGTGTGGGGAAAAGTGCTCCTGTGTGGATTAATTAGCATCCCCCTGTGAGCTACCAGTGTATTAGGCTTGTTCAGCATGTCCTGGCGGAGTGCACAAGTATAAGTCAGGGAGGTGTCCATCCTGAGCTTGTTATGGAGATGCTGCTTCCTAGGCCCAGACTCTGCAGGTGGCGGTGTTGCTGGGAAGACCAGATTCCTGCACACTGTAAAGCAGATGTCATACCGTACCAGCTTGTGTTTAGGACAAAGAAGCGGGGAAGCAGAGTCCTTCCCTTTACAGTGAGCCTTCCTTCCTCTTTATTTGCTGTGGCCTAAGGGCACTTACCACAACACTTTGGGATTGTTTTAACTTGTGGTCTGTTTGTCACTGCATGGCAAAATCATCTGATTCATCTCCTTTCTGTATTCCTAAAGCCTTATAATGTGGCATGTAGGCTGTTCCAATATGTATGGAACTGTTGAATTACATTTACTCTAATCCTTCGTTTTCCAGTCGTCTGAGGTGAGTCCTGAGCCAGTGGTTGACCGGAAAGTAGAGCTGGAGAAGGAGGACAGTCATGTGCTACACAGCCGCCTACGCCAGGTGGACCCAGAAATGGCAGCCAAGCTGCACCCACACGACAAGCGCAAAGTGGCCAGGTAAGAAAGTCCGGGTCTGCTGTCCCCAGAGTCCTTTAAACTCCAGTTTGCAGGTAGCAGAGAGGCTCGAAGTTGCAGTTAGAGATTGATGTGTTCTAGCTCAGCTGGCCCCGAGTCACTGCTACTGCCACTGCCTCGGTCCAGCTCCCTCAGCAAGCACCCTACTTTGTTGTTACATCTTTAAAGGCACAGTATGATATTGTGTTTCCTAAGGCTTATGCAGTCTTGCTTCATTTTCTGTTTGATCTTTGCTTGTATAACAATTTTCATATAATTTTTTTCTGGCATGCGGTCTGTTTACGTTGTGATTCGGGTTTCGTAATGGATTGTGCAATGCTGAGTCCTGCCCCAGCAGCTTTCCCACTGGGAGGCTGATGATTTGAACGTCTCACGGAGCAGCTCACCTTTGTGCAGGGAGACTTTTTTGTAGGGATGTGAGGTGCTGCATAAACTCACAGATCGTGTTCCCCTAGGTTGGCTTGTAATTGCAGCCTCATGTGTTAACTTAATTTTTCTTCAGTGTTGTGTGTGATTAGCATATGTGGCACAGTAGAAGATCTAATGAAGATCTTCCTATATGGATGATTACAAACAGATTAAATATTATAGTAACTGCTGGTAGCAATAGAGTTATGAAATATGCTACTCAAATGATTTTTCTGGATCAGTGTTTCTTGGCCCCTTAGGAGTGCTTTAAGAACTTTTTTCCCTAGTAGGACCCCACTCCCAGCCTCGAATGAAGTCTCACCTTAGAGAATAAGATTTTTGGGTAGGACACAGCACTTTTTTTTTTTTGTCTCTTTGAGACAGAGACTCACTATGCAATTCAGGCTGGCCTTGAGCTTACTTTGTAGCCCAGGCTGACTTCGAACTCTAAATGATCCTCCTGCCTCAGCCTCCCAAGTGCTGGGATTACAGGCAAGTGCCACCACACCTGGCCACAGCTCATTTTTACCCCCAATTCTTTGAAGGGAGTATCACCCTGGTGAGATTGCATGTTGTAGAATGAGGTTTAGATTTTCTCTTCTCTTTTTTTTTTTCTTTGTTTTTTTGAGATAAGGTCTCACTATGCAGTTCAGCCTAACCGTAAACTTACTGTATAGCCAAACTGGCCTCAAACTCATGGTGATCCTCCTGCCTCAGCCTCCCAAGTGCTGGGATTATGGGTGTGTGCCAGTGTGTGAAGCCATTTTTACATTCTTTATGACATTCTAGAGCCTATCTTTATTATTATCTCTTTTGACTAATTTTTTCTTTTTTTTTTTTTTTTTTTTTTTTGCGGTACCAGGGATCAAACTCACGACCTCGCGCTTGCCAGGCAGGTGCTTACACCACTGAGGTATATCCCCTGCCCCACGACTAATTTTTTCTTATCACCTCTCATAAGCTAGTATATATTTTGCTGCTTTTTTTTTTTTGAGACAGGTCTCACTATGTAGTTCAGAGAGGACTTGAGCTCACTATGTAGCCCATGCTACATAGTGGTCTCGAACTTGAAGTAATACTCCCACCTCAACCTCCCAAGTTCTGAGGTTACAGACATCCACCATCATGCCTGGCTGTTTTGGTGCTTTTAAACTAATAATGTCTTGAGAATTGTGCCTTTGGGAGAGTCAGTAGCTTTCAAGCTCTAAGAGTTTCTCAAGATGATTAGAAGGATTTTTAAAAAATTGTTCTTTGGGTTGAGTGTATTCTAACCTCCAGATAGGTGAGATATTTGTTATATTTTTTCTCATAGGTCTTTTTAAAGTGACTGTCCATAATGAAGGACAAGGGATTTTACTCTGATGTTAGGCTATCAGGATGCAGAATTGACTCAGGAAGGGAAAGGTTATTTTCAAGCTGATAAATTGCAGTCAGCTGCTGTGATGGAATATAGATTTGGGAATTCAGTTATGGAGTGGTACATATACACACAGAAGTATATGGCAGTTGAAGGATAAGTATGTGAGGCTAGCTGTGGTACCACATGCCTATAATCCCAATATTCTGGGAGGCTGAGGCAGAAAGATTGCAGATTTGAACCCAGCCTGGAAAATTTAGTGAGACCTTATCTCAAAAGTAAATAGCCACACGTGGTGGCGCACACCTGTAATCCCAGCACTCGGGAGGCTGAGGCAGGAGGATCGTTGAGAGTTCGAGACCAGCCTGGGCTACAAAGTGAGCTCAAGGCCAGCCTGAACTGCATAGTGAGATCCTATCTCAAAAAGACCAAAAAAAAAATCTATTACATAGAATACACATTGACTTGAATCCCCCAGAAATACTCCCCCTTGCTTTGAACATACTTATACTATGATCCTTACCTTTTTTTTGTGTGTGTGTGTCTTTTTGAGACAGAGTCTCACTATGCAGTTCAGGCGGCCTTGAACTCACTTTGTAGCCCAGGCTGGTCTTCAACTCACAGTTATCCTCCTGCCTCAGCCTCCCAAGTGCTGGGATTGTAAGTGTGTGCCACCATGCCTGGCCGTTCTTCTCATTTTCTGGAGCAGCCCTGGAAGTCCTCTTTTTGTGTCTTTCCATGGTTTGCTCAGAAGCACAGTGGACTGCGCTGCTGAGTCCCACTTGTGGAAAGGCAGCTGCAGCCTCATCCACCTCACTCACTGGATCTGGTGCTGGGCAGTTTCTGGCTCTTCCCCAAAGTCAGAATGACTGTGAGAGGCACATGTTTTGAATCGATTTAGGACATTGAAGCATCTGTGATAGAGCAATTAAAGACACTCATAAAAGAAGACTTCCAGAACTGCTTTAGAAAGTGGCAAGCATGATAAGATAAGTGTGTTTGAAGCAAGGAAGAGTATTTGGAGAGGGATTATTGGCAATGTATTTTTTTAAAATTGTGAAATGTTCACTGTATTTTTTGATCATACCTTGTGTATAAGTTTTTTACTCAGTGATCTTTGTGCAGGTACAGTACTGGCTTAGCCAGGAACATTCTTTATTAATTTTAGTCATATTTGAAAAGAAAGCTGATGAGCTGGATGCACAACATACCTTTGTACTGTGGGAAAGGCACTCCAGCGAGACCAGACTTGTAGGCTAGTACAAAGTGTCCCAAACAAGTTCTTTTACTGCTACTTGAAAGTGAGTATATGAGTTCCATTCTGTTTGTGTAGAAGAAACCTGTTGTTTCTGAACCTATTTAACTGAGATCAGAATTATCTTTCACATAATATTTTTTTTCACTTTACCCAGAAAGTGACCACACCTTGAAATAACTCCACACCTTCTTTTGGGGCAGAAAGCATTTACTCAGTGAAATTGAAACAGATTTTCTGTAATCTATAGCTTTTCTCCTCTTCTTGCTTGAGAATGAATCTTGCCTAATGATTTGTATGGGTTCCTCACCCCCTGTAAAACAACTTAGGAGCTTACAAGTGTTTGAAGAAACAGGAATCTCTCACAGTGAATTTCTTCATCGTCAGCATTCAGAGGAAGGTGGCAGTCCCCTTGGTGGCCCTCTGAAGTTCCCCAACCCTTGCATCCTCTGGCTGCATGCTGACCAGACAGGTAAAAGTCCTTCGGTGTCCCAGAATCCATCTGTGGTAGAACTAAGAACAGTCAGTTGCTGTGTCTAAAATGCCTTGAGTCATGCGAGGCTCTTAGAACTAAAGCAGTCTTAACTATTAAGTTTATTATCACCATTATTCACTGACTTGGATGCAGCGCCGTTCTCCTGGTGTTTGTCTGGAAAGGGTGGAAGGGTCCTGGGTACTAGGATGAGACACCAGGGATGGGGTTGCACAGGGTGGGTGGGTCGGGAAGGACACTGACTGGAGGAGAAAGAGAAGAAAGGGTTCCAGTGGGAGGACTCTGACTTCAGGGTTGGCTGAAGTCTGGGTCATTGATTATTCTAGAAGCAACAGGCCTGAGTGGGGACAAGGATTAGGGGTATTTTTGTCCCTGCAGTCTACTAATGCTTGTGACAGTAAAGCTTATTCATCCAACAGACACTCAGCATTCAAGGAAGTACTGAGCAGTCAGTGTAGTTCCTGAGTTTGAGAGATGAATAAGAGTTGACTGCCCTTAAGGACGTGCTGGTTAGCGGGGTGACAGACACGGGGCTGGATACTGCTCTGTGATAAATGCTGGGCTCAGGATGTGTTTGAAAGGGCTACGGGGCCTCTCTGGAGGGAGTCAGTAGCCAGTTTGCAGAGGTAAGCCAGGAGGTGGAACTGGAAGATAAGATGACTTTGTGGAGGGCAGGTTCATGTAGTAAGCAGTACCAGTCTCTGAGGCGTACTGTCTCATTTCACATTCTTATTCCAGTATCTTAGTTTACCTTTGTGTAACCCAACTATCAGACTGAGATAATAGTAGTATGCATTGCATAGTGTCATTAAGGATCAGTTGAAATAATCCATACAAAGTTGTGGAGCTGAGGGCACATCTCAGTGATACAGCACTTAACTGACATGCAGAGGGCCATGATTGAAGAATAAGCAAATAATTGCCTATGCAGTACTCAGAAAGTGCTTGACATGTGGTGAGTCCTCAGTAAATGCATGCTTTAGGAAGGAAAACAGTTACTAGCCAGGTGTGATGTCTGCAATCTCAGCCCTTGGGAGGCTGAGGCAGGAGGATTGCCACAAGTTTGAGGCCAGCCTGAACTACAAAGTGAGACCCTGTCTCAAAAAAAAAAAGATATATGTAAGATGGCTTTGGATTCAAGTTCCTTAATTGTGTCCAGGGTGCCATCCAGGGCTCCTTAAATGGAAAATAACACGAAGTTAGAGTACCAAATGTAATGACAGAAGTTAAGAAAGGTAAACCAAAGAACCCTCAGCCACCTCTTAAAAAGCAGTGGATATACATTCCATGTGAGGATAAAATATTTGTCTTCCAACTAGCCATAATTTTGTTTTCACTTTATGTAATGAGAAGGGTTGTGCTTCGTTCTAGCTGTTTTTGTTTAGAGTTGCAGAGCCTGACATTTGAATAAATGTAATGAGTCATTATATAAGCTTTAAATTCTGTTTGAACAAATTCTGTTTGAGACAGCCTGTTTATTCACCATGTAAGTGTATACTAGGTGCTTATGGTACATTGTTGCTGGTTCATGGGCTGATTTGATTCAAGTTTTAGACAAGCGCTTGGATAAGAGAGTGGACGACATGCTTGCTGCTGGGCTTTTGGAAGAACTAAGAGATTTTCACAGACGCTATAATCAGAAGAACTCTTCAGAAAATAGGTAAGGATTTAGCTATTACTCTGATTTATTCTCCATCCCTTACCTATGTTTGAAAGACAAAAGACATATAGTATTGGCTTTATATCTGCTTTAGCATTGGCATTGGCATTGGCAAGACTTGTTGGAAGGAGCTTTAGTATGTATGTTTGGTACAGTAGCTGTTGTCTAGTCTTTCAGACATTCCCAGGAGCTGGTGGGAGGGTAGGGAAGAATTTCAGAGTCATAATTACTCAGGATCCCAACTTCCTCATCTGTGCAATGAAATGGCCCAACTGGGCCATCTCCAAGGTTCCTCCTAGCTCTCAGAGGCAATGGCTCATCTGCTGATGCTCTCCTGTTCCCAGCCAGGACTATCAACATGGCATCTTCCAGTCAATTGGCTTCAAGGAATTTCACGAGTACCTGATCACTGAGGGAAAATGCACACCAGAGACTAGTCACCAGCTTCTAAAGAAAGGTGTGAATTTCTCCGTCTAACCTAGTCTTGGACATCACATCCTTGGGTGACAGAGTATCTTGCTGGTGTGGTCAGAGCAAGAGCTGAGGCTAAAAGAGCACCAAATGGCCTTTAGCTCAGAATTGAGACTGTCATCCACCAAATCTAACATGATGCAGATTTTCTCTTCTGCTGGGTGGGGAAGGCCTGAGTCTTGGCAGTGAAAGAAGTGTTTACCTAGATGTTCCTCCTCTTACTGTATCTTTCAGGTATCGAAGCTCTGAAACAAGTAACTAAGAGATATGCCCGGAAGCAAAACCGATGGGTTAAAAACCGTTTTTTGAGCAGTAAGTCTCCTGAGTATTCTCATCCCCTGGGCCCCTTTGTGATAGAATATAGATGCCCTCTGCTCACTCCGGAAATGAACTTTAGGTTTTGAATTAACAGGTTAGTGTCAGTTCTGAGATTTAGGACCTGACCTGCGGAAGGGTCTGTGGCATAAGTGATTGTTTGGGGGGATTTCTTGTGAGGTCTCAGGGAAAAAAAGTTTCCAGTGAAAAGTCTTCCTCATGCCTTGAATGCGTGGTATAGACTGCAGGTAGGTGAGAGCAAAAATAGTGACATCTTAGCAGAGTTGCTATTCAGGGCTGATTTGTAGCTTCATTTCATACTAAAAGAGTTCTGTGTGGTGGCACATGCCTGTAATCCCAGCACCCGAGGAATCTGAGGCAGGAGGATGGCAAGTTCAAGCCCAGCCTGAGCAACTTTTGCTTTTTGTTTTTTTGTTTTTTTTAATTTTAAAAATAGAAGGAGGAAGGCTGGGGATTTAGCTCAGCGGCACAGCGCCTGCCTGGCAAGCGCAAGGTCGTGAGTTCGATTTCTGGTACCAGAGAAAAACCAAAAAAAAATAAATAAAAGGAGGAAAACAGACAGACAACCTTTTACAAAATAGCAAAAGAACAGTACAGACAATACAGAGTTACAAACAAAGTGGTAGGAAATTAACAGTGCTTGTTGTATTA
>NW_004955452.1:17287315-17336812 GCF_000276665.1 Chinchilla lanigera | reverse complement strand
TGAACCATTTTGACTTGAGTTTGATAGACTTGGGTCTGTTTTCAGTCTTTGGCAGGTAGCAAGCCAATTTTTCCAGCACCATTTATTAAAGAGGCTATCGTTCTTCCAGTGAGTTTGTATGGCCCCTTTATCAAAGATGAGGTGGCTGAGTGTGTTTTTGGTTGTGTCTGTTTCTTCCAGTCTGTTCCATTGATCCTCAGGTCTGTTTTTTAGCCAGTACCAGGTTAGTGACTTAGCAAGGCCCTGTCTTGAAATAAATGAATACAAATTTAGAAAGGGCTGGGAATGTAGCTCAGTGTGAAGGCCTTGCATTCAGTCCCAGTATTGCAGCAAACAAATAAAAAAAGAACAAGCAGAATTCTGTGGGGAGTTTTCCTGATTAAAATGATTCTTGGGCCACATGATTAGTATAAAAAGATAAAGCCTTCACCACTTCTGCCACCACTTCCTTGTGAAGTACATGGTACTTTAATTGCTTCAGTTAAACTTTAAAGTTTTAAGGGAAAGGGAAAGAAATTCTCCTTGACACTGTACTGTGTGTGTTTGGCCCTGAGTTTGGTGCTGTACATATATCATTGAGCCTCAAATTGTAGGGGTTTTTCATTTCTTTTTATAGATAAGAAAATAAAGCCCTGCTGAAACTAAATAACTTGTCCCAGCCTTCCCAGCTAGTAGGTAGTAGAGATTTTGGTTTTTGGTTTTGGTTTTTTTTGTTTGTTTGTTTTTTGTTTTGGTTTGGGTTTTTTTTTTGGGGGGGGGTCTTTTTGAGACATGGTCTCACTTTGCAGTGCAGGCTGGCCTTGAGCTTACTTTGTATCTCTGGCTGGCCTTGAACTCACAAGATCCTCCTGCCTCAGCCTCCCGAGTGCTGGGATTACAGGTGTGCGCCACCACAACCAGCTTCATAGTGGAGATTGAATGCAGGCCTACTCCAGTATCTACACTCTTTTTACTGCTTTTAGCTTCAGTATTGGGCCTCAGGTAAGAAATTATATACTTGAGCTAAAAGGAGTGAAACTCCAGGTTTGTCTTTTTTTTTTGAGGCAGGGTCTCACTATGTAGTACAGGCTGATCTTGAACTTGCTTATATAGCCCAGGTTGTCCTCGAAATCAAGGCGATTCTCCAGCTGGGATTACAGCTGTGTGCTACCATGCCCAGCCTCAGGTTTGTCTTGTGAACACTTTTTAAATATGCTTCAGGGGGTGTGGTGGTGCACCTCTGTAATCCCAGCACTCAGGGAGGCTGAGGCAGGAGGATCACTAAGAGTTCAGCGAGGCCAATCTGGGCTACAAAGTGAGTTCAAGACCAGCCAGAACTGCAGAGTGAGACCCTGTCTCAATAAATAAATGAATGAATGGAAGAATGAGTAAGTAAACAAGCTTCAGGATCATCCCATATTAGGTCTTGCTTGCAAATTTCTGCTTTTCGTTAGTGTGAAGCCAACTCAAGCTTCCACTCCTGCTCCTCGGTGCTTCTGCATATGCCCACCTTGATATATTGTTGCCCATCACACTGCTTTCTTCTGCTTGTCCTTCTTTCCCTGTGTGTCCTGATAGATTGAGGGGAGGGCTTGGCATCAGCTGGAGTTGAGGTTCAGTACTACAAATTTCAATTGCAGCCTTTCTTCCCAAGTCAAACAATACGTCTGTAACAAAGTCTTTCTGATAATAAGTTGGAACTTCTTCCTGTGGTAAAGCCACAGTAACTCCCCCTCTCTGAGGCAGGCATATGATGGCACAGTGTCATATGCCTGTTCTTCCTCCGTGTGTGCTGGCAAAGTCCCGGTGCTAGAGAGAAAGGCACAGCTGCCCTGTAAGTCAGGAGCCACATGTGATTGGCCAGGGCTGGTCTGCTGGGATATGGCTCTGGCAGGGAGCCAGAGGGACTTCCCCACCCCAGCTTGGCCTTGGACCCAAGCCAGAAATAGCAGCTGGGAGCCGAGAACTTGTTGAAAGGTGCTTAGACAGGGCACAGAAGTCCAACAAAGGACTTAGAGGAGAAAGGAAAATGTAGAGTGGTCTGGAAACAGGTGCAGAGCTTAGCCAAGGCCAGGTGTGCTGTGGGTGCCGCCTGCACCCTCCCAGTCTCACCTTTCCGTGTGGTGGCAGGTGTAGCCCAGTCCAGTTTATGAAGAATCTTATTTGTGGTTGGCACAATCAAAAGGCCAGCACCTGCCAGCCGTTGGCATCCTGATGCCTTTGATGTTTTTTGTCCTAGGGAGATGCTCTTTGCCTTAGGCAACTGGCTTACCTAGCTGTGGAAGGTAATGTACGGTGTTTGTAGACTGAAGAAGCTACCAACAGAGACTAAAGTCTTGCAGTGTGCTTTGCTTAGCTGTGTGAAATGTCTGTAGCTTCATAAGTATTATCCAATAATACGTGAATACTCCTCTAGATCTGACTTTGATTTTACTTTTTTTTTTTTGGAAATGGGGTTTCTCTCAGTATCTAGGCTGGCCTTGAGTTCACTGTGTAGCCCAGACTGACCTCAGACTCATGGTAATCCTTCTGCCCCAGCATCCTGGGGTGTGGGGATTATAGGCATTTGCCATCACAACCAAGTAGATGTGAGTCTTAAAAGAAGAGATTCAGCTAGATCAATTGTATGATTTCCTTCTAGTCCTCAGACTCAGCAGCTCATTGCCTGATATTGTTGTACCCAGCCCAGGCTATCAGGGCGCTGTCAAGGAGTTTCAGGGATGCTTTGCTGTTGCAGGCCTGTATGTAAACTTGAAACTAGTATCTACTCCTAGAGACACTAAAAACTCCTGAAGAGCACCTGTAACAGTAAGATGGCATAGCAGGCACTTAACGCTGTTAATTTGTTTCTTTCTGTGATGTGCTGTCTTTGTATTTTAGCCCGCATAAAGGTTACCAGGGCTGTTACCCCATTTCAGTTTCCTGACCTGAGAGATTCTACATCTTGGCTGCAGACATCAACCTCCTGGGTCTTTCTTGGGTTGTGGTTTCTTGGGTTGTGGTTCGTGTTTAGGGTAAAATGAATAGGATGTTCATTCCTTTGGCCATGTGTGTTTCCCTGGAGGGTTCTACAGTCCTGTGAATGGAACTGATTGAGTCTGGAGGCTAACCTCATGCACCTTTTCTTTGTTATCTTCAGGACCTGGTCCTAGGGCTCCCCCAGTATACGGCTTAGAAGTGTCTGACATCTCGAAGTGGGAAGAGTCTGTTCTTGATCCTGCTCTTGACATCGTGCACAGTTTCATCCAGGTGATTATTAGTCATGGTACAGTTCATTGTCTAGTTTTTAGAGCACTGTCCCTCACTGATACTTTTGTTATTGTTGGGGAACCAGGGTTCTGTGCCATGGAAAGGTTGGCTACTTTTTTTGTTTTTTTTTTTTTTAATCCCTGGCAGCTATATTTCTGGTCTTAGGTTTTTACTAAAATCTGTTCACATCCTACCTGCTTCCTGGGATGTAAAACAAGGATCTTGAGGAAAACCCACCTCCCCTTAATACCAAAGAATGATACAGTTTCTTTGAATAGAATGCTCTTGTGCCCCGCCTTGTTCTTTTAGGGCCACAAGCCTGCAGCAACTCCAGTCACGCTGCCCTACAATGAAACTGAGAACAAGCGAAGTCACCATATGTGTGATGTCTGTGAGCGCATCATCATTGGGGACCGGGAATGGGCAGGTAGGGTGTGGGGAGAAACCTGTAGGGGTGGGGGTCACACTGACTGATTGAAACTTGAGGTCTTTGGTAGGATGCACATTGGGGTCTGCTTATTTGTAAAGGGACAGCCAAGTTCCTGAGCCTTTGCTCGTATTCCTTGGAGGCTTTCCCAAGGATATAGGAGTTATCTCTGCATTCTAAAAGGTAAAAGAAGATCCTATGCCCTCCAGCTCCAGCTGGAATGGATATTTTATACCAAGAGATCTGCAGCTCACTTTCTAGAGTTCATTTGATTTCAAATTCCTGCCTGAGAGGAGTTTTTTGGCTTTCATGTTTAGAATTTAAACATGAGATAGGATTGTAAAGGAATCAAGGCAGCTCATCCAAGAGAGGGAAGTAGAAGGTGGGCTAGCGGGGAGCAGGAAGCAGAGTTCTTCCTCCAAAGCACTTCCTTCAAAAGCAGGGTCCAGGCAGTATTTCTCAAGGTTATTTGTTGAAATGGTGGCGGGGGCTGGAGGTTTACCCAGTGGCTAGAATCCTTCTGTTTCAGAGTCCTCCTTTGCTTGGATTCTCAGAGAAGTACATTTTCTTCCCATATCACCCAATAGAATGATTAGGTCTATTAACTGGTAACTGGCAGAATGAACTCCATTGTCAGAGTCTGGGGACGGCTGTGATTGCCCAACCAGCAGAAGAAGCCTCGATTGTCGTTGGTTCATAACGATGAAAGGGGAGGAGAAAGAGTGTCTGATTGTTTTGTAAAGGAAACTTAGTGGTTCAATTTGTCGAATGTCTTCAGAGAGAGCCTTAGAGAAACGACATTTGTGAGCTTTGTGAGCCTTTGTGAGCTTAGCTGTGTGAGCCCTTCTCTAGTACCATCTGTCAAGTCTGCACCCCCGTCTCCTGCTGCTGTGGAGAGCCAGGCCAGGGTCCAGCTTCTGCCTTAGGCTCTAGTTGGAAGACAAAGCTGACTTTTCTCACCAGGACACTGTTCTTTGACTTCTAACCTCCTCCTTACTTACACTTGCTTCTAAACCGTAAGAATGATGTTTTTCATTTGTATAAAAGAATTTAATCTAGTTGTTCCTCTCCTTTGGTGTTCCCAGATGAGATTTCCTTGAAAAAGAGCAGGGTAGTGAAAAAGAGCCTATGTGAGTGAGTCAGAAGATGAGAACTGCCTTGGGACAAGAGGTCAGCAATTGATAGAGAGCAGCAGTAGCCGCTCAGCTCCCCTGCTAGACCCTCAGAAGAGGTGGCCGAGGTCATGCCCCTTGCTGTCTGTGTGGAGCCTTATGTGAGGCAGAATGGGAGCCTTGTGGGTTAGTCCTTCAGATGCTTATCGGACGTAGCCCAGGCATGTGGGACCAAGAGAAGCAGGGCAAGAAGCAGAGAGGCAGTTCTGGCCCTCAGATTTATAGGGCAAGGCACCAATGAGGGTATAAATTTCTAACATCTTACCCTCGAGTAGAAATGGTTCTGTAATAGGAAGTCTGATATCATAGAGGCTGGATTCTGGAAAGTGGGGTCTCTTTTTGGAGTTATAGTTCTAAGCAGAAGAGTTTAACTGCTGTGTGACCTTGGACAAAGTGTAAGACCTCTCTGAACTTGTTTCCCTCTGTGTACAATAATCAGAATGGACCGACCTGCAAGATTTGGTTCACTTGATGCACTGCATTTCTCTCTTGCTTAGTAAGCAAGCTGGCCATAATTTATTCTGTCCTTAAAAATGCTAAGCAGCTGTAGCAAGACATATGTTGATTCTGTTACTTATTATTAAGAAAAATAAATTGTGTAAATTTAATTGCTTTTAGGATTAATTTTTTAAAATCCTAATGAACTTTTTCTTTTTGTCTTCTCAGCACATATAAAATCCAAATCCCACTTGCACCAACTGAAGAAAAGAAGACTGGACTCAGATGCTGTCAGTACCACAAAAAGCCAGACTACTGCCTCAGACTGTGATGCCGAACCTAAAGAGCAGGGGTCCCCAGGACAGAATGACCCAGAGCTGAAGTGCAGCACTTAGCAGATCTCTCCAGGGACCTCTGCAGAGGCACTGGGGATCAGCAGGGCGGAGTGGGGCGGTCTGTCTGTCTGTGTCCCTCTGCGGGGTTGAGGAGTGCTGTGCAGGAAGCCCCGCCGTTTTTTATTCTTCTTTTTGTAATTCGGTAGTGAAGTCTTAAAAGTCCCATGTTTTCTGTCATGGAAACAGCAGGTTTTTCAGTTCCTGTGGCTGTTGGGTCAGGTATGGTATAGTTAGGAGTTCTTTTTTCCCTTTGAACTTAAAGTTTCTATTTTGGAAGGAGACAAGATTGCACAGTTTTATACTTGAAGATCTTTCTAGTGGTAAATACTATGGCTTGCTATACGTCATAAAAGAACTTTTTTTGTCCCTGACTAAAAATATCTAATTTCCAGATGTTTTTGCAGACGACTGAAGCATTATGAGCCACAAATCAGGAGTTCTAGATTTGAGGGAATGGCAGGAAAGGACCAGCCTCAGTGAGATGATTAAATAAACCAAAGCAGCTCTTGGAATTCCACAGGAATTCAGAGGAAATCACATCAAGGAAGTTGTGACCTGGGACTTGAAGCATAAAGACTGAAATCTGTTGATCTCCTGTGTGATAATTGCTGTCACTGCTGACTTTGTATTAAGGTAGAAATATATATTTTTTTGAAAATTAAAATAAAGAAAAACTTTGTAAGATCCTCCTTGATCCTTAAAAGAGATATTTATGTCTATGTCTAGTTTATACACAATATACTGTTGATAATTTTGTCTCACTTGGGCATTCTCCATAGACCATGCTCTGCCGGCTTATGTAGCTGATGTACATTGTGCACTTTATATTCTGGGAAGACATCCAGAGAGGGTCTTCCATTGGAGATTTGTTATTTCCAGTTGAAGCCGCCTTTCTGGAGTGACTTGAGCTACCTGCAATATTAAATAAATTTTGTTTGTAATTAAAATTAAGCATCGTTAGATGTACAGTTCAACAGCATTATGTATTCACAGTATTGTGCAATCACTATCACTATTTCCAAAACGTTTTCATCATACTAACTGTACCCATTGAGTAATAGCTCCCCACCCAGATATATTTGATCAGACTCTGTTATATGAGAGTCCCTCAACTAGGCTAGTGGGTATACAGAGATGAGTTGTGATTCTTGCTTTCAGGCAGCTTGTAAATCTCCTTTGTATACATAAACAACCAGGGTAGGTAAGAGACTATCAGACACCGGAAAAGCAGAATTTTGGTTGAGCGAGGGGAGGGAATCATTTCTGCTAGACCTTAAAAAAGCAATATTTGCTAAGTATATTGTTACTTCGGCTCAGGAGACCACATGGAGTGCCTTTTGTTGTGGTTGTGTTGTGTTGTGTTGTTTTGTGACAGGGTCTTGCTAAGTTGCTCAGGCTGGCCTTGAACTTGAGATCCTGCTGCCTGTCAGAGTGCTAGGATCACGGGTGTGCACTACCACTCTCAACCTGTGAACCTTTTAGCAGTGCTGAATTTTAGAGCCTGGTCGCCTTTCACTGATTTGACTCTCAAGAATGTTTATTCTGTAGTCAAAGAAGAAACCACCCTTGCATCTTCTCCATTGTAGTGTTTCTGTGATCTGATTTCCCCAGTCAGTTTGTTAACTGCTAGCAGGGTGGAAATCTTGTCACTGGGCGTGGAGATGAGTGCTGACTGTGAGGCACTGGTGCCCGGCGTTCAGATGCGTTACCTCCTCGAAGAGCCTAGGGAAAGGCTGCTCCCGTTGCCATGAGCCCGTGGGAGACCGGCCGGACAGAAGTGAAGCTGATAAACTGTTGAGCGCTGTTTTAAACTGGCTGTTTTAGTCAGGAAGCTTAGTCTCTGAAATGCTCCTAACTCAAGTTGTTAAGTATGTTTTAAAGCTTAAAAAAGTCTCAGTGGACAAACAGGAAAGACAAGTTTTCATAATCCTACCTCAAAAAGCCCTTAATCCTTCCATCTAAAATATCTGGAGCAGTAACTTCTCTCTGGTTCATCACTATGTCTGCAGCATTTTTGACGCACTGGCTAAGTTTTCAGTACTTCGGTTGAGCCCAGTGTCCTTACTTTCAGGCACTGGCAGTTCAGTGAGTGGCATTCCCTCTCCAGCTGCCCAGAGCTTGGGAAGCCAGAACACCAGAAATGTGCTGCACACCAGTGTCACCCAGCACAGGCTTCCTTCTGCGTCCAGCCCTCAGAATGGCTCTGCTGAGTGTAGGGAAGGAAAGTAGGCTTCTTGCCTTGTGTAGTCATCAGTGTGGAGATGAAAGAATCCTTAGGCCATTCCTGTACAGATGGAGAAACTGAGGCCCAGAACATGGATGTGTCATAGTCACAGGGCAAGCCAGGCAAAACCAGGACAGACTTCGCGCCACCTCTTCGCTTGACTACAGACTCTCCCTGAATCTCATCTGATGGTTGGGAAGGATCATCAAGAGCAGCTCTTGGCTCTTTGTCAGTCTGCAGTGAGGACAGATGTGGGTCTGCTCAGTCTGGCCTCAGCCAGGCCCCAAGGAGCAGAGCACCTCGGCCCAGGCCCCCAGGCTCTAGTCCATCCCCAGAGTGCTGCCTAAATGGCTTTGGTAATTAATTCCAGCACTCAGCAAGCTATTAATTTTGTCTTCCTCTGCCAGTAGAAATCTTAATTAGGTTTTTGGTATTTCCTACAGTTCAAGCAGTGTTAAGAAATTAAGAAGGACCTTTGATTCTGAAGAAAGAGTTGGATTTTTAGTCTTTTAAGATATTTTACTTGTTTGTATAGGTCCAAGCATGGGTTCATCTGTAGTGTAGGTATGTGGTTTGATCTTTTCTAACTCTCAGTAATTATTTATATTCTCAGCCTTAGTTCCACATTCAACAACAAAGATTTTTCTACTTTAAAACAACTCAGTACACACACACACACACACACACACACACACACAGAGGCTATCAGAGGTTGGGGTATAGCTCAGTGGTGGAGCACCGGCTTAGCATTCACAAGATCCTGGGTTCAGTCCTCAGCACAGGGAAAACAAAACCACACAGTACATTCAAAGCCAGCAACAATAGTAACACACACATACACGCACTCATGAAAGCAAGCTTTTATGAATGCAGTGACTATATTCCCAGCACCAAGAAACAGTGAAGCAGAAAATGACATAAGCCTCTACACAAGTGATCTGCTTCAATCATTAAACAGTCTTGGAGTCAGCTACCTCAGCACTCTAGAAGGCTGAGGCAGGAGGATTGCAAGTTGAGCCTAGCCTGGGTAACTTAGTGACTTAGAACCTATTTGAAAACAAACAAACAAAAAAACGAAAAAGGCTGGAGAAGTAGGTCAGTGTGAAAGCCCTGCGTTTAAATCCCAGTATCCCAAAAAAAAAAAAAAAAAGTACAGTCATCTTAGCGTGGATCTCATTATTTGATTAAAACCTACTTGAGAAGTTAGGGCTGTTCTCTAAAATACTGGCTAGCTGGTCATCTGTAAAGGTATTCTGAATATGTACAAAGGAGGGTGCATGGTTGTGTTAGGGTAAAAAACTAAGCTGTAACAAAGAGGCTCAACAGTACAGTGGCTTAAAAAAAAACAACAAACAAACCAGTCCATTCTTTCTCTTCTCTTGCAGTTCTGAGGAGAGTCAACCTTTCTGAGAGGGAGTTAGGTCAGTGGGGCAGCTCTGCTCCCGATGGTCATCCAGGGACATAGGTCCCTGGTATCATGATGCTTCCCTGCCCTCCAGAGCATTGTCCTCTGTTCTGTGCTTGAGATTGGCTGGGTCACCGGTCCCAGCGGGTGGCAAGAGAAAGGGCACAGGAGGAGGCCCAAGGCCCAGGCCCAGAGGTGGCACACCAGTATCTGCCACACACCTACTGCCTGGGAGCTGGGAAACAGGAGCCAGCCTATGCCAAGAAAGAAGGGGAGAACAGATTTTGGTGGACAACTTGCTGTCTTCATTAAACTGATACCGTGTAAAGAACACAATTCTAGCCTCTTTTAACTAATGAGCTGTTAGTTTGCCAGGAGCGAATTTCTTTATTTTCCTATCTGCAAAATTAGTGGATCACATGACCTGACCTGAAATATTTCACAAAGTGAAGCTTGACAAAATCTTTACTGGTGGGCTGGTAAGACAAGAATAGTCGTGGCTTGGTTCTTGAACTTGATTTTTTCCATGATTCTGGGCATAAACCCAGCTGGACAAGAACCAAATTAAATTCACTGGTTAGGCTCAACATTGACCTTATGCAGAAATTTGATTGGGTGCTTATCCAATTCTGTTTGTGATCAGAATCATGGGGAGCATTGAGTTTGTGAACCCAGGTACCACTGCTTTTTAAAAAGGCATTCCAGCCGGTCATGGTGGCTCATGCCTTAATCCCAGCACTCGGGAGGCTGAGGCAGGAGGATTGTTTTTTTTTTTTAAGCCACTGTACTGTTGAGCCTCTTTGTTACAGCTTAGCTTTTTACCCTAATACAACCATGCAAGTTCAAGACCACAAAGTGGTCTAATACAACCATGCAAGTTCAAGACTACAAAGTGAGCTGAAGGCCAGCCTGAACTGCATAGCGAGACCCTGTCTCAAAAAGACAATCAATCAGTAAGTAAATTTTAAAAAGGCCTTCCAGGGAATGTAAGCATGCAAGCCACAGGGTCAGAGGCTGATCCACTGAAGATGGTAGGGAGGACAGGTAGAAAGGGTTTTGGTGGCCTTGAGGAAGAACTCAGCCAGTGACTGACTACTTCCAGATGGCTTTTTACAGGGGGAAATGCATACCATTTGTCATTGCGGCCAAACACCCTCCTGTCTAACATACTATCTGTGCAATCTTTGGGAAATGGTTTAAGCAGCCCCAGTTTTCTCATGTGTGAAACTCCAGGGGATGTCATAAGAACTGAGTAAGGTCCTTTTGTGAGTATGTTGGTTCGGCACTGTGGTACCCAGTGAACAGTAGTACGGATTGGACACATTTGCTTCACTGGAGAAAATTCATTAATACTGTTGAAGTGTTGGTTCGTGGTGTGGTGTCAGTTCTTGAAAGTAATGTATCAAAGCAAGCTCAGACTTAAGGTCAGTTAGTTCACCGATGGCCTAAAGTAGTGCCTCGTCCTTTGCTTGTCACCCACCTAGGTTTCTGCTCTTAGGTTTGGCTCATTGGTTGGTTAGAATGTGTATACTTTCTGCCATTAGTTTCCTTGCTCAAATTGTTTCCGTCACCTGAAATGCGCTTTCTTCACCTGATGAACTCCTGCACATCCTTCAAAGCCCTAACCTGATGTTTTGGCTTAGAGAAAGCTTCCCAGGCTTCTCCAGGGAGGCTTGGTTTTTCCTTCCTATGTGAGCCCTAGCAATTCGTACAGCACAAAACCTGTAATATTGATGAGTACTTACGTAGCACTTTGTTTCAGGAGCTGTTTTAAGTATTTTCATGTGTACTAACTCATTAACTCCAACAGCCTACGAGGTAATGTCACTGTATGATGAACTTGGTTTTACAGTTGAGAAAACTGAGTGAAGCAGTTAGGTAAGGGCAGGCAAGGATTTTAGACGAGTTAGGTCGCTCCAGAGTCTCTTCCACCTTCTCGTTTCCCACAACACGTATCACTATGTCTCTTGCTCCCTTGCATAGTAAATTCTACCAGGATGTGAACACACAGCGCGCACTGGCCCACTGAGGCCAGACCCTGCAGGGCACGCCTCCCTGAATGTGGCCACCCACTGAGTTCCGGCAGAGCATGAGGCATGGTATGTGAAGCACACGCCTGCCTTGCAGTGTTTCCTTAAAACAGTAGACGAGGCCGTGTGTTATTACCGTTTGATGAAGGAGCCAGTACATACAAAGAGCTTGATGTGGCTGGCACAGAGTGACGTGCAAATATTTCCTGGGTACTAGAAAGAAAGCTCTCACAGGGCAGGGATTTTGTCTGCTGTTCAGATTTATCATTGGCTCCTGCAAGGGCCTGCTTTGAAAGGTGTTCATAAGCACTCCGTGTGTGTGTGTGTGTGTGTGTGTGTGTGTGTATGTTTCACTTTGAGCTAGTCTTTACATTTTTCCAGCTTTATCAAGTTGTCATTGACAAAACTGCATATATTTGAGGGATATAACACAATGACTAGATACATGCATATTTTATGAAACGATCACTACGATCAAGTTAGTTAACACATCCAGTGACATCTGTTGAACTAGGATTTGAAGCCAGTTTGGGTCGACTCCAAACCCGTACTCTGACACTACCCATTGCTCCTCTAAGGGCATTCGTGTAGGGCTTTTGTTTTTGTTTTGAGACAGGATCTTGCTATGTAATCCAGGCTGGCCTTGAATTCACTACGTAGCCAAGGCTGGCCTTGAATTTGTAGCATTCCTCCTGCCTCAGCCTCCCAAGTGCTGGGATTACAGGCATGCGCCACCATACCTGGCTCCTGTAGGTTTTTTTAAAAGTGCTTTTAGGGTGGGAGGTATAACTGAGAATCAAACTCAGGACCTTGAGCTTGCCAGGCAGGCGCTACGCCTCTGAGCTATATCCCCGGCCCCCGTACAACTGACTTGTACTGCCTAACCCAAGGCCGTGAGACCCTCCCTCTTTGCTTGTTGCAGAGTGGATTTTTCTATGCAGCAGGGGCAGTGCTGCCAGTAGCACCCAGCTTCACCTCCTGCACCCTTGACAGCCAGAGAGAGGTGGGGCTGCTGCTTTGTCTGGTTCTAAGTTCAGAAGTTGAGGGCACTTCACACCTGTTAGAATGGCTACCAGTGAAAAAACACAACAGGTGTTGGTGATGATGTGGAGAAATGGGACCCTGGACACCTTCTCACTGAGCGAGTGAGAATGGGAAATGAGCCACTGCCATGGAAAACGCAGTGGAAGTTCCTCAAACAGTTAAAAGCAGAATTGCCATATGACCTAGAAGTCCCGCTCCTGGCCATATATCTAAAGAACTGAAAGTAGGACCTCAGCAATATATTTACACCGCGGTTTTCACTGTAGCGGCTTTCACAATAGCCAAGCAGCGGCAGCAACAACCTAAGCATCCATCTAGGAGTAAATAGATGAACAAAATGGTGTATATACCTGTGACAGGATATTCATCCTTAGGAAGGGAGGAAATTCTGACCTCTGTCATGGTATGGATGAACTTGGAGGGCATTCTGCTACGTGAGATGAGCCAGTCACAGAAAGACAAGGGTGTTATAGTTCCACTTATGTACGGTATGTAGAATATCAGTTTTACAGAAACAGAAAGTAATGGAGTGGTTGCTGGGGGGCTGCAAATGGGAGTTGTTTAATTAGCGTTGCTTTAGCAAGATGAAGTTCTGGAGACTGGTTGTGCAACAATGTGCTTGTGTTTAACTGAACACTTAAAAATTGTTAAGATGGTAACTTTTATGTTTTATTTTCTACAATTTTAAAAGAAAGCCCAAGGACAGGAGTCCATTAGCCCACATTGGGTCTAGTGTTTACCCTGAGGCCGGTCGACCAGGCTGGCATGGATTCCTGAAGGGATGGGGCAGTTCCCATGGAAACCAGATGGCCGGAGTGGGGTGGAGTGAATCCCAGAAGGAGGCTGTGGGGGCTGGTGAGAGGGAGGGCAGCTGAGCGGACACGCGGTGGGTGTCCACTGTGGGCTTGCTGCCCGCCCTGCAGCAGCTCACTTGTTTTTCTAGCCTCAGAGTTGAGCTAAGCTAATTCCAAACTCTCTCTGAGTAGTACCTCCCATCATCTTCATCATCAGGTACCTGTAATTATGCCTTACAAATGAGTTCTGTTGTTGCTGTTCTGGGTTTTTTTTGAGACAAGATTTATATAGTTCAGGCTGGCCTTGAACTCAATATGTAGTGCAGGCTGGCCTGGAATGCACAGTGACCCTCCTGCCTCAGCCTCCTGAGTGCTGGGATTATAGGTGTGTATCACCACATCTCCAACCTTTTTTTTTTCTTTTTTGTATATGTTTGTGATAAAATTTACATTCAGCGTGGGGAATTAGTGTGTGTGTGTGTGTGTGTATATATATATATAGTATATTACTATATATACTATATATACTATATTACTATATATACTATATAGTATATATAGTAATATACTATATATATATCATATGATCACTTCTATTCTTCTGTTCCTTCTCCCCCTTCACCAGGGTTTTTACAAAAGTATGTGTGCCTTGCCAAAAAACCTTTGAAGTAGTTTGTACAAATGAAGAAACAGACTCAATAGTATTTAAGTGATTAACATAGGTTTGGTGTTATTTCAGTTGTAAGAGACTAAGAGCCAGTTTGAACTAATTTAGGTATAAAGGAGGATTTATTGGTTCATGGGCTCCAGGGAGGAGTCAGACATCAGCTCCCCTCACCCCCAAAGGGCAGCCGGCTGCAGCTGGGCCTCTGGAATGACTGCGCCATGGCCTCAGATACTGCCAGCACTGTCTCTGCTCCCTTTCTCTTCTCTGCATGCTGACTTCACTTTTCTCTCCATGTGAACCCACTCCCCTCAAATGGTCATTGGAAGCTTCCACAGTTGGTATTTATGTCTTTTCCGCACTTCGAGGAAGTGGCCCTGGAGGAGCAGCTTAAACAATCCTAGGGGAAGACCGAGTCGAGCTGAGTTCTGTTGTCCCCCCTTGGCTTTAGCAGGAAAGTCCATCATCTACGCGTATGGCAGGTCCCTGGTGAAATGCATGAGTAGGACTTGGGACAAACAGTTTTCTCTGAGTGCGCAGGGATGGGATCAGCACCATAGGCCACACATCAGCTGTCCACGGTAGTGCCTCAGAGGGAGTGAGTGGGAGATGAAGAGAGAAGCCTGGGTCTTGTGACTACAGCCTTTGCGGGCACATGCCCTGCAGGAGGAAGGCTCCACCTCTGCAGGGCGCCAGACCACACGGGTATAGCTGTGAGGCTGGGGTCAGACTTTGTTAGTAGGAGTGGGTTGATGAGTCCCCTGAAAGCCAGACTCCGAGGAACATCACAGAGGCCCACGGCTTTTGCCTGTGGGAGCTTCATGGTTAACTTCATGGGACTTGAGGGATCTAGATTTCTATATAAACATTTTTCTTAAAAAAGTCTTTCCCAGTACTAGGGATCAAACCCAGGGGCACTTTACTGAGCTATATCCCCAGCCCTTTTTATTTTTTATTTTGAGACAGGGTCTTGCTAAGTTGCCCAGGATGGCTGCAAACGTGCCATCCCTCTGTCTCACCTTCTCAAGTAGTTGGAATTACAGGTGTGTGCCACCATGCCTGGGATTAGACTACTACATAAATGTTGCTTGTGGCAGTGATGGACAGTAATGCCTGTATCCTGCCGGCTGTGGTGGTACATGCCCTAATCCCAGCACTCAAGAGGATCACCGTGAGTCCAAGGCCAGCCTGAACTACGTAGCAAGACCCAGTCTCAAACCAAAAAATGGTTGTACCTGTATCTGCATGGTCAGGTGAAGTCGCATGGGAACAGGTGAGTTCCTGATGGCAAGTGGAAATGCTCTCCAAGGTTTTACCTCCCTCCCTCTCTCCCTCCCTTTTATTATTCTCTCTCCCTCCCCTCCATCCTTCCCCCCTTCCCACTTTCCTTCCTTCCTTCCTTCCTTCCTTCCTTCCTTCCTTCCTTCCTTCCTTCCTTCCTTCCTTCCTGTCCCATCTTCCTTCCCTTCCTTTCTTGATGGTCTTACCATGTTGCCCAGGTTGACCTTCAGCTGTTGGGTTCAGTGGATTCTCCTGTCTCAGCCTCCCAAGGAGCTGAGACTACTGGAACACACCATTGGACTCCGCTTGCAGTCATAATTTTGAAGTGAAGCACTGAGCTATATTTGTAGCAGCAGATGGAGCAACAGTTCTGCCGCGGTTGAGCAAGTCACCCATAGCAGCGGTCACGGAGCTGCAAGAAGAACGCGGTCTCCTGGCTTGGGAGGCGTGTTCTTTGTATGTGCATACTACTTTTAGCTATTTTGAATGAGCCTTCAACAAAGTAACTTTCTCTTTAGTTACCTGGCAATAACTGGAAGGCAAGTAGAGGACCTGGGCGCCTAATCAAGTAAACAGGGAAGAGCTTTGTAATTAGGAATATCTGTTTCTGTCGATGCGTTGAGCAGACTGAACGAGTGCTCGCTATTGAGCATTCTCCCTGCTAGAGGTCAGAGAAAGCGAGTCTGTCCTCAAAGAGTTCAGGTCTTCTGCGCAGTTTCAGTGAAGGTGAAAATATATAATGGGGGTGTTCAGGGGACACACATGATGTCACCAGACCCCTCCAGAGAAGTCTGGGAAGCTTTCTGGAGGACATGTCAGCTAAGGGAACACCAGCAAGGCTGTGAAGGGACGTGCTGGGAGAAAAGGCTGGAGAGGCCTGTGGGAGCCAGGTCACGGAGTGCCCGTGAGCCATTAATCCTAAAACAACTGCGTCGGTGTGCGTGCTGAGATCAGTCTAACTTGGGAACGGCCCAGGAGGACAGGTGCGGTGTGAGCAGGGCCGGACGGAGCTGGCAAGGAGAGGAAGGGGCGCACAGCGAGGCTCAAGGTTCTTAACTTGCGCACTTGGCCAGGTGGGGCTGCGTCCTGTGACCAAGATGTGAACACTGGAGGAAAAACAGGTTTGGCTGAGGCTGAGTTTGGTTTGGGACTTTTTGAGACGGAGGTATTTGCAAAGAAGGCTAGTGGGAAGTATAATAAGGAACCAGATCATCGGGTTGAGCCCAGGTTGCATTCTGGCTGGAGATAGAATCTCTCTGTCATCAGCACTGGTGGTACCTGAAAGGGCAGATGAGGTCACTAGAGCAGGGGGCACAAGGAGAAGAACCTTGAGGAGCACAGAGAACATCTCAATACTTTGAGAGGAGAGTAGTTAGCAGGGAAGAAATTGCAGAGGCCACATCCAATAAGGAATGAGAAATAGCTGTCAGGCTGAGGCAGGAGGATGGCTAGTTCAAGGCTAGCCTGGGCTACACACTTAGACGCTGGCCTGGATTACATAGTGAGAGTCTGTCTCAAGACAAAATTCTGAAAATCACAAAAGTCTCTTTTGGATTTTAGTGAAGGTATCAATTGTAACCTTGGTTAAGAAGGCTCAAAAAGGGGTTAGAAATTGAAGCCACGTTTCGTGGTCTGAGACGTGAATAGAGAAAGTGCGGACAGTGAGCGATTCTTCTTTAAAGTTACAAGAGGAAAGTGAGAGGCTTGTTTGCTGGAGGGAGGTTCTGGGCTAAAGGAAGTTTATTTTGTTTATTTATTTGGTTTTATTTTTTGAGACAAGATCTCACTGTGTATCCCAGGCTGGCCTTGAACTTGTGACAGTCCTCCTGGCTCAGCCTCCCAAGTGCTAGAATTACAGGTGTGCACCACCATACCCAGCTGTTTTCTTTATTTCTGAGAGACTTTCACATGTTGAAACGCTACTTGGAAGGAGCTAGTGGTTCTACTAGAAAGAGTGTCCTCCTTTTGTGAAAGATATGCAAGATGACTGTAAAAACTCTTCTTGATGCTCTCTACCTGTGAGCTAGGGTGCCCACCTCATCTTCTCTTGCCTGGGGCTTTCCTGTTCTTAGCACTGAAAGCTCCTGTTCCTGGATAACCCTTAGAAAGGGCAAACCATTCGGGTGTGGTGGTGCACGTCTCTAATCTCAGCACTTTGGAGGCTGAGGCAGGAGGATTTTGTGAGTTCGAGGCTAGCCTGGGCTCTATAGAGAGACCCTGTCTTAAAAAACAAACAAGGGGCCAGGGATTTAGTTCAGTGGCACAGCGCCTGCCTGGCAAGCATGAGGCCCTGAGTTTGATTCCCAGTACCGAAATAAATAAGAAGAGGGGAGCAAACCAAGATGATCGATCACCCTAGGTCTAGACTGGGTGATTAAGAGATCCCAAGAAGGTGACTTATCTGGAGATTAGGAGGCACTGCCTCCCACACAAAAACCTGCAGCAAGGAACAGAAGAAAACTTGGTGACACTTGATTGATGCGCCAGTAGTTCAAAAAGCGGTACATCAGTAACTTCGAAGCAGCAATCCTACACATAGAACCTTCTGAGATAAGAAAGGATCAGGAGATTAAAGATGTGGCTGCTGCAATAAGCTCTGGATGTCTGCAAGTGACGAACGCCGGGGTGAACCCAGTAGGAGAATTTAGTAAAGCAAACAAACTTCAGATGCTCTGCCAGAACACAGGAAACTGGAAAGACATGGAAGTGAGGTAAAAGAGCTACGGGAGGCAGAACAATGAGAGATGAAAAAGTCTTAAGAAGTGAAAACTGAAGGCGCCCTTGACTAACAAAGAGTGGAGCCACGGCGCGCGCCCGCTCTCTCAAGCTCTCTCCGAGCAGGAACTCCTTCCACACAGCAGCCCCATGGGAGGGGACCGAGCCCCACCCCCCTTTTGCACTAGGTGGGAATGGAGCACAGATGTGCATAGCGTGTGCAAGTTTGCACAGGCAGGAGGTGGGAAGCCTCGTCTGAAGTGCTAGGCCGCACTGCCTCGTGGTGTAACACGGAAGCCAAGTTAGCCCCGCAGTCATCAGAGTGGTTTTTTAATTGTTCCTCAAGTGCCAGACTCAATTCTGCTGCTGGGAAAATATCAAAGAGTGAGACAGATTAAGTCCTGTTTAAACGAAGCTTAACTTCTTGTAGGGAGAGAAGAAAAATATACAAGAAATAATTAAGTCAGTAAGTCCTATGAAACAAAACCTGAGGAACAAGGTAGAGTGAGTAGAGTGTGCCATGGCGTGTTTGTGGTGCAGGCGGCCGCCAGGCAAGGACGCTGGAGGTGGCGTCCCCTGCATCGGCCGATGTGGGGCAGGGGCAGAGGTGCCGAGGGTGGGGTGGCCTTGCAGTGGCCCTGGGCTGGAAAGAAGGCCGGGCGGTTCCAGCGGTGGGAATGGGGGAGATTTGTAAATGTGCCAATCGGAGAAGTTACTAGGGGCCAGCTCAGAGAGTCTGTGAGGCCATAGTAAGGACCTGGGATTTTATTCTAATTGCAACAGGAAGAGCTGGGTATTTTTGGTGTGTGTGTTTGTCTACAGAAGAATATGATCTGATTTACACATTAAAAGATGAGTCCAGCTGCCATGTGGAAAATAGACCAAAAAGGTATAATAAGATGTGGGGTATGGAAACACATTGTAATTACCATTATTTATTATGTATGTGGAAGGAAAATACATTTTTTTAAATTTTTATTTTAAAGAGTAAAAGAAGGATAACAATAATAGGGGGGCTTACCGAATTACAGACAAAGTGGTAGGAAATTATCAGTGGTTATTGTTTTACATATTGCTATCTACAAGATAGTTTCTCAGGAAAACAAATAGACAATAGTGAGTTACAGACAAAAGGGGTAGGAGATTATCAATGGTTGTTGTACTATACTTTGGTATCTTCAAAGTGGCTTCTAAAGAAAATAAATAGAGCTATACATGAGTGACCAATTGAATAATCATTAACTATTCTCAATAAGGAAAGTATTTTATTTTTGTTTTTGTTTTGTTCTGCTTTTTGAAACAGGGTCTCACTATGTAGCCCTGGCTGGCCTTGAACTCACTATGTTCCTCAGTTTTGAACTCATGGTGATCTTTTTGCCTCAGCCGTCCAAGGACTGGGATTACAGGAATGTACCACCATATCTGGCTAGGAAAATATTTTGAAATATTCATATTTGTGGTTTAATTTTGGATTTTTTGTTGAGTCAGTCTTGCCGTGTTGCACAAGCTGGCATCAAACTCTGAGATCCCCCTGCCTCAGCCTCCTGAGTGCTGTGATTATAGGTGTGCATCACCACGCCTGCTTTGTGCTTTAATTTTTGTGGTACTGGGGACTGAACCCAGGGTCTTTGTACTGAGCTACATCCCCAAACCTTTTTGTTTTGAGATGTGGCCTCACTAAGTCATTAAACTGTCCAAGCTGGGTTTGAACTCTTGCCAGGTGTACACTACCCCCCTTGGAATTTGTAACTTTTTTTTTTTTTGGAGACAAGGTCTTGCTGGGTTATCCAGACTAGGCTTGAACTCACTGTGTTCCCCAGTCTTGAACTCATGGTGATCTTTCTGCCTCAGCCCCTCAAGTTCTGGGATCACAGGTGTGTGCCACCATGCCTGGCTGTGCTTTTTCTTTTCCACACTTACTCTTATGGCCTTGGAAGCCCTCCTAGTTAACCAGAGGCATTTACATTGCCTTTAAGAATTATAGGGCTTGGGGGCTGGAGTGCGGCTCTGGTAGAGCACTTGCCGAACATGTGTGACTTTTGAGTTTAATCCCTGGAGCAGAAACAACAACAACAAATTGGCATTTTTGTAGCAAGAATGGTAATAGAAGGAAAAAAGAAATGTTTAGTTTTTCAACTTCCAAACTAGGCTCCATATGGACTCCCACATGAATATTTTGAAAGCCAAGCATGAGACAGAATGGAGAGAAAGGATTTTGAGAATCCAAAGCGTTGTGAAGGAAGCAAAGCACTGAGGTTCTGACTTCGGGGTCTAGGAAGTGTGTGCAGTGTGCGGGGCAGGAGGTCAGGGTCTCGGGTTGGGAGCAGCGTCAGGAGTCGGCTTTAGACAAGATCACAGTGGTCTGTGATGGAAATGAAGGCCGAGGGGACATTCAGAGATGCTGAGAGAAGAGATCAGCGTCAGGAGGCCGCCCAGCCGCAGACCAGCTCCATTATGGCAGCCGGGCCTCGGTAACCAGCCGCCGCCTCTGAGTGGTGCTGTGGTGACCTGCTGAGGAGCCGCAGTCACTGTCGTCCTCCCCACGTGCTGCTAAAAGCCTCCTGTCAGCCGCCCGTCACTGCCCTTGAATCACCCAGCAGAGGTGGAGCCACCAGTGCGGTGCCCCACCAGAGCCCCTTTCTGCGGACACATACTTCTCCTGACAGTTCAGGAATCTCAGAAGCCTTGTCACACACACAGATCTTGATGTCGCCGGTCTGACCCCAGCACCTGAAGTTGGGCAAGACTGGGCAGCAAGGCTGGTCCACGCCACATGACTGCACTGGGCAGACCAGAGTCTGGGAGGGCAGCACGCCAGGAGACGGGCGTCTCTGTACTCCTCACACCAGGTGGGCGCTCTGGATCATTCTTAGGTTGAAGGAAGGAATGAAAATCAGTCTGCTGAGGGAGACAGGAACATAAAACATCACTGCCATGCAACCTATGTGCCAGGACAAAGACTGCAGACTCGGTGATCAGTCAACAGAACTGGGATTTCCTGTGGCAGTGCCCAGGCCTTTACCGCCCACCCACAGTGCCATCGTGCCAGGTGCTCCTCGCGGTGCTGCCCAGCCCGTGCTGCCCCTCTGGGGTCCCAGTGGTGGCCGATGGGCTTTTGGTGCGTGAGCCATGTTGGTCAGTGGGTTCTTCCTCTCAGGACTCTCTGCTCAGGTCAGAGATGCCTGTTCGTATTAATTTCCTGTTATAACAAAATACCCAAAGCCGAGTAATCTCTAACAAAGGCTGATTGAAAACTACTGTGAATGTTTAAGTTAAAAAGAAAACTTACTACAGTAAAAGGCATGTTGCCGAAAATTATGTGATAGCTGAGTGTGGCGGCGCACTCCTGTAATCCCAGCAGTCGGGAGGCTGAGGCAAGAGATCGCTGTGAGTTTGAGGCCAGCCTGGGCTACATGGTGAGGTCAAGGCCAGCCTGGACATAGAGACACTCTGTCTCAAGAAAAACAAAAAAGAAAAAGAAAAGAATGATGTGATCAGTGTGTTTGCAGCAAGGGGACTATTTTAGGTATTTTGAGGTGGTTTGTGACAGTATTTTTTGTTTTGTTTTTTAGAGGTAGGGCCTTGCTATGTAGTTCAGGCTGGTTCTGAACTCACTATGTAGCCCAAGTTGGTCTTGAACTCCCAGTGATCCTCCTGCCTCAGCCTTCTGAGTGCTGGGATTACAAATGTGTGCCATCACACCTGCCAGTAGTGTGTCTTTTACTAGAAAAAAATTTCAAACGTCAGCGTTCACTGTCTAGAGCATAGCAGTGGTTCTGCTCGGTGGCTTCTGCTGGGCTCCAGTGACAAGAGCGTGTGACAAAAGCATGTGCAGAAAAGATTACAGGGCAAGAGAGGAAGCCAGCCAGGAGAGGCCAACGTTGCTCTTGTCACGTGCTCCTCTGGCACGAACTCAGCAGGTCCCCAGAGCTACTTCATCCCTTCACTCCGTCTCAGGCTGTGCCCCGGTGACCTAACTGCCTGGCTCCAGGTCCTCTCTCAGGTCCCGTCACCTCAGAACTGCCACACTTGACCACAGACATAGCACAGGAACCCTCGGGGGCACCTTAGTGTCACAGTACAGTCATTCCTGCTGGTCACCCAGGCTGCAGCCCTAGAGCGGGCTGGCTTTGCAGGAGAGCTGCTGAGAGGAATAGGAGAAGCAGAAGTGCGGAAGGAGCAGGAGCAGGGAACAGTAGCGGGGCAGGCTGCCTGGAGGCTCCGTGGCTCCTCAGACCCTTGTTCTCGGCCCTCTGGAGGCGGGGCTGTGCCCTACTCTGGGGTTACTACGCTCTGTTGCTGAGCCGGTGGGGCAGGCCCCGGTGGGTGATGCAAGGGCAGTGATGGGCGGCTGACTGGAGGAGGCCTTTGGCAGCACTTGGGGAGGACCGCGACTGCGGCTCCTCAGCAGGTCACCACAGCACTGCTCAGAGGCGGCGGCTGGTTACCAGCGTGGCCCGGCGGTCACAATGGGGCTGGCCTGCGGCCGGGTTTGTGTTCTGTGCATCCTGGAGTCTGGCTCAACATTCTCATTGTCATTGTCACCCTCACAATCACAGCCCTCACCACGGTCCCAGACTGGAGGGCATACACGTGATAACACATGAATCCTGCTCCTACGAGGTAAGTTCAATGTATCCCCATTTCTCAGATGAGCAAGTGAGGTCCAGAGAGGGTGAGGTACGCCTATGTCCCACAGCTAGTAAGTGGTGGAGATGGAGTTCAAATCTGAATGGAAGCCAGGCACGGTGGTGCACCCCTGTAATCCCAGCACTTAGAGACTGAGGTAGGAGGATCACTGCGAGTTCGAGTCAAGCCTGAGCTACATAGTGAGTTGAAGGCCAGCCTGAACTGCGTAGCAAGACCCTGTCTCAAAAAGACCAAAACACACACACACACACAAAAATCTAAATGGAACCCATATCCAACATTACAGTCCTGTCACATTTTGTTGAGCAAGGGTTTATTTTTTTTAACTCATTCCCTGTCATGAATCCAGTCTTATTTGTTTTTTGGAGGGAAGCTGGGCTTTTGTTGTTTTTTGTCTTTGCAGTGCTCAGACTGGAAGCCAGCACCTCACATGTTAGGCTCGGGCTCTACCACTGAGCCACACCCTTCCCCAAGAACCCAGTTTCAAGGGCCGATTGCCATGAGGAATCCCGACCTCGGCCTGTTCCCATCCAGGCTTAGGGTCCCTGCCAGAGTGTCAGGCTGGGTGGGCTTGGAGCTCAGCCTGCTCCGTCTGCCCCACAGCCCCTGGCTCCTGCTTTGCCGGCCTGGCAGAGGAAGCGCGGGAAAGAGCTGGTGAGGCCGGTACAGGTCTTGGCGGCAAAGCTGCCTGTGCAGCGGGAGGCCAGGGCCGCTCCCTGACACCTGGCAGGCAGCCCAGCCTCACTGTTGAGAAAATACCTGGTATAAAGGAGTCCTCCCGCCACGCTGGCCGCCTCCCTATGTCCCTGCAGCTCTGCAGCTAAGGAACCTGACCTCCAGGCCAGGCCAGGCCAGGTCCTTACATGGCCTCAGGAGGCAGTGGAGAAGCCTGGGTGGGATTCCTGGCCTGGAGCACCTGCCTGGCTGCGCCCGGTGGGCATCTCAGAGAAAATGTCACTCTACATCGGTGCCACTCCACATTGCATGGGCTCCAGCCTGATTTCCGCCCAGAGGCCCTGCAGGGCTCTTCTGAAGCTGCTCGTCACTGCCACCCCTGTCCGGGGCATTCCGGTCAGGTAGCTTCACGGCTCTGGGGCCTGGAGCCCCCCAGCAGGATTTCTATCTTAAAGCAATAATTTGTCCAAGGTACAGAGTGGACATGTGTGGGTTTGTGGGGAAGAAGAATAACCCCTGCCAAGGGGTTTAGGCACATTCACCAGCGGGGCCCTGGGGGAGTGAACCTGGCCTGGGAGAAAACCTGGGAGAGTGGAAAGTGGGGAGGCCTCTGGGGCTCCAAGGGGTTTGGGGTGGTCCTGATGGGTGCAGGCAGAGGGGAAGTCCAGCCTCCTGCGGGGAAGCCTTTCACTTGACGCTTCCTGCATCCTGTGGAAGGCCTCAGAGCACGGTCCTGGGCTGGAGAACGTCTCAGTGTGGCGCTTTCTTTCCAACACATCCATTCCAGGAGCACCAGGCTGGCATCAAGCCTCACGCCAACCCTGTGCTTCAGGGACTGCTGCCATCCAGGCTGCTCCCAGCCCATGTGTTACCCATGGTGACTCAGAAGAAGCAGCTGTTTTCCTCAGGGGGCACAGCCCTATGCCAGGGCCCCCAGCGCATGGAGCTGGCCTCGAACCCCACTCCATCTTGCCTGTGTGGCCTCCTGCAGATCCACCCTCTGTTCTGCGTGTCTGTTAGGATGACCCCAAACATGGCCTTGAGACCCTTATCCTCAGGTCAAACTCTACCCACAGCCTGGATTTTTTTTTTTTTTTTTTGAGGCAGTGTCTTCCTGTGCAGTTCAGGCTGGCCTTGAGCTCACTTTGTAGCCCAGGCTGGTCTCAAACTTGCAACGATCTTCCTGCCTCAGCCTCCCGGGTGCTGCACACAGTCTGGATTTTTGTGGTGCTCAACAAAGGAGGTCGATGCAGAGGCTGCCCCTCTTCCTGGGTTAAACCAACCTTCTGCAGAAGGCAAGGCTTCATAAGGGCTCCCTAGAAACAGCTCCCAGGACCAGCCACAGAGCCTTCCCAGCAGACCCTCCTGGCCCTGTGGGAGCCCCTGGCTCAGGGTGCTCCCTTCCCCAGATGCCACCCCAAGGCTATCCGGAGGGCAGCGTGCACACCAGGGGTTGCACTAACCCGCAGTGTGCAATTCCGTCGCGAAGATAAGCAAGCCCTGGTCAGGCAGAAGTGACACAGCCACAGCCTCAGGATTGGCCTGTATGCTGGGCTCAGGGCTAAGGGCCTAGGTCCAGGGACTCAATGGGCTGTGGCCCGTCTCAGATTCCACCTGTTTCACTTCCCCTCATTCACCTTGGTGCCTCCTCTGCATTCAGAACCACACAAGACGTCCTGCACAGATGCCCGTCCTCGGGCGGGGCACAGCACTCGCTGCCCACAGGCAGACAGCCCTCCTGCGGCAGGGGTCGGGTGGGCACAGCCTGGGGCCCCACGACTCTCCAGACCCACCTCCCCCTGGCTGTGGGACTCCGCTCCCCTGCTCCCGGGGCAACAGGAGCCACAGACGCCTGCCTTGTGCCACTGCCCGCCACCTGGATCTTCCTAACAAAAGCAGCAGCAGCAACGGTCCAGCTGCCGCTTCTCCAGCACGTCCTCTGTGCTCAGTGCCTGCGCCTTCCTCACGATAGCGCACCAGGAAGGCGCTCGCCCGTCTGAAGGTGACTTCGTCTTCGTGCGCCTTGCTCGGGACGCGGCAGCCGTGTCCTTTCCGCGCACGGCACAGCGTGGTGTGTGGAGACTCGGGGCCTGTGGGGCGCACGCCCGGGCTCAGAACCCATGCCCGCCGTGCCCCTGGCTCCCCAATTCCCCCAAGGTGCTGAGGGTAAACTGAGTCCAGGCTTAGGGCCCAAACTGCTGGCAGGGTGGGGGCCTGGGTTCTGACCTCACTTCTGCCCTTGATTGGCTCTGTCTCCTGAGCCGGTCACTAACCCTCCTGGCCTTCAGGTGAGCCTGGGGACAAGTGAGAAACAGAGGGCCAACCTCTTGATCAGCAACGTCTCCCACCATAAAGAAAGGGCGTTCAGGAGGTGGGGCCTGCGTGAAACCCTGGCCTCTCTCTGCCCCCTGGTGGGCAGGGGCAGCCTAGCACCAGGGCAGATGACTACTGAACACTGAGTGACTCCCCAGAACCTGGGGCTTTGCTGTGACCACAGCCAAGGCTCCTACCCTATGTTAAATGGAGATGATACTAGCAGCAGCATCACCAGGATGCTGGAAGATTAGTGCTTAACAAATGAGAAACGTGCTACTGAGCCATGGGCACGGAGAGTGCTCTATCACTGTGATCCCCCCTCTCCCTTGACCCCAAGTCAAAGCAGTCCCTCAGCCCAGCTGGTTCTTGCCCCTCTCACAGCCCCTCTCCCCAGGCCAGCCTTCACCGTTCCTTTTCGCCAGTCTTACCCACTGCTCCCCAACCCCTCCTGCTCCCCAGTGCAGCCCCCAGTCAGCCCAGCAGCTGCTTCACAAGACCAGACCAAACAACGGTGCCAGCTCTTCAGGCCAGCTACATGGGCCTGCCCACCTCTGTTGATGCAGCCCTCTAGTGTTTTGGAAAAGTCATTAGTTCTTTGTTTTTGTGGTGCTAGGGAGCTTCATGCATGCCAGCCAAGAAGGCCTCTACCAGTAAGCTACAACTGCAGGTCAAGGACCACCAGTTTTTCTCATCCACAAATTATCTCATTGCTATTGCTTATGAATAGTTTTACATATACTGAACTTTTATTGGCTTATTTTAATTCTTAAGTATGATGAATGCCGTACTTTGATATTTGTAGCTTAAAGATTTATTATAAAACACTAAAAAGAGTAAAAATGATGATACAAGTAAATTTTGGATAAATTTCTTAATGTTTCTTTGAAATATCTTCATCATGAATCTTCTTTTTCTAGGAGGAAAGAATAAATAGCAATAATAATGAATTCAAGCCTGGAATATCTTTTATTATAGTTCCAAAATCTGAAGAGCCTAGAATATTTATTGATACTGTGCAAGAATCAGTACAGAATAAATAACTTGTATTTCTGGGGGGAAACCCCCAAATTTAGTCTTCCTTTGAGTAATGATGAACTAGGTGTTTGGTTTTTTTTTAGTATTTCTTGAGAAAGTGTTCTCCTATGCAGTTCAGGGAGGTCACTTTGTAGCTTAGGCTGGCCTCAAACTTTCTACGATCCTCCTACCTTCAGCCTCCACAGTGCTGGGATTACAGACATGCACTGCCAGGCCCAACCTGGCCTGGGTGATTCTAGTCAATTCTTGAGGATATCTAGAAAAGCTGGATGAGGCGACTAAAAATCACCCTGCTTAATAGCTGTGATGGGCTTGACCTATGTCCCTAAATCTATTGCTACTCCTCTTCCCAAGAGGCAAGGTCTAATTGCCCTTCCCTTGCATGAGAGCCGATTCCTTGAACAGAATAAAATGAAAATGATGGTGAGCAGCCGGGTCCTGGAAGGTGCTGTGTTTTCCTTTTTGTGCTCTCCCAGAATCACTTGCTCCAGAAGCAGCAGCCGCCCTGTCATGAGGCGGCGTAATAGTCCTCAAGGAGAGGAACTCCGCAAGGTGGAGAAACTGCAGCTTCCAGGTAGCAGCGGCTCCCAGGTGTGATGGCGCCGTCTTGGAAGCAGGTCCCGCAGGCATGGGTTCTGGCCTTCAGGAGACCCCAGCCCTAGCTGCAACCTCATGAGAGACCTGAGCCAGAGCCACCCGAGCTAAGCCGCCTGGACCCTATCTCAGACTCTGCAAGATAACAGATGTGTATTTTTTTAAAGCAGCTGCGTTTGGTAGCACTTCGTTATTCCACAATAGGTAACTCTAACATAAAGTCAGAGGAGTGCCAACAAAGTAGAATTCGCAAGTGGACCTGAGAGTGATGGCCCTTGCCTGCAATCTTGACACTCGGGGAGCCTGAAGCAGGAGGATTGCAGGCTTGAACCCAGCCTGGACAATTTAGTGACTTAGTGAATCTCTGTCTCAAAATTTAAATGGAGGATGGGGTTCTAGAGATGTAGATAAATGCAAAAGCCCTAGGTTTACTTCCCAGTACAGAAAAAAAAAAATAAATAAATAAATAAATAAAAGAAAGGATGCCTGGTATGGTGGCACAAGCCTGTAATTCCAGCACTCAGGAGGCTGAGGGAGGAAGATTGCTGTGATTTTGAGGCCAGTCTTGACTAGTGAATTTAAGGCCAGCCTGAGCTACCTAACAAGACCCTGTCTCAAAAAAAAAAAAAAAAAAAAAAAGGAAAGCAAGGAATTAGCAAGTGGGAGTCAAGGGCCATCAAGGAAGGTCACTCGGTGACCCCTCACTTTGAGTGAGGACTCTGAGACTAAACTCTCAGAGCACCTAAGGATGCATGGGAAGTGGCCAGATCCTCAGGAAGAGTGCGCCTCTGCAGCCTACCATCGGAAGCGGAGGCAGGTGACCCCAGCTGTAAGTCTCCTCAGGGGCCAGGCAGAAGCACAAGTAGGTCCTGCCTGTGAGCACCCTGGCGGAGGATGTCCTCACCAGGGGTGTGAAATAGTTTCTACAAGGAATTTTGCAAGTTCAGTGCCACACACATGTGCACACCTGCACACACGCGCACACACACAAACAAGCATGCGAGGAGACCAAATGAATAAACCGGTGGAGCCAATAAAGACAACAGACTACTGGGGACTTCGGGTATTGGAGTTACAGACACAGGCTTTTATAAGTTCTTAAATTCAAAGAGATAAAAGGCAAGTATGAATGTCAACAGAGAACTGGAAACTATAAAAAGAACCGAAAGGAAGGAGTTATGGGCTGAATTGTGTTCTCCAAAAAAAAAGATATTGGACCCTAACTTTCAGTACCTCAGAATGTGACCTTATTTAGGAATAGAGTCGTTGGAGATGAAAGTTTTAGTTTAAAATGAGGCCATGCTGGAGTAGAGTGCACCCTTCATCTAACGTGACTGATGCCCTTGTAAGAAGAGGATGTGAGCCCGGAGAGGACTCTGTGACAGTACCCACAGGGATTAGCTAGAGGTCTCCACGAGCCAGGACAGTCAGCAACAGCCCACAGCCACGGGGAGAGGGGTGTGGAGCAGGTCTCCCTCCAGCCCCCCCAGAAGGAGCAAACTGCTGACAAACAGAAGAGAATACATTTCCACTGCTTGCGGCCATCTGGGTTGTGGTACTGATATGGCAGCCCTGGGAAACTTATGTGTAGAATATAGAAGTGAAATATGTAGAAATGAATAACCAGAGAAAGCTGAATAGAAGTATAAGCGGAAATGGAGGGTTTAAAGCTCAGAGGCCGTGCACAGGGAGATAGTTGGAAGAAAATACCCAGGATGAAACCTGGATAAAGGGTGGAAAATACCAAATCCAGAAGAAGAGGCTGTCAGGGAATGACTCTACCCTCACGAAGGATAGGAAACAATAAACCTGCCTCAAGTCCACAGATCCTGACAATGAACAGCAAGCCCCGTGGGTCAGAGCCTGCAGATGACTACAGAGCATCAAACCGCAGGAGCCACAGCCTGGCCTCGCCCTTACCTTGCCTCCAGTCTCACGCGGGGATCAGGATGGGTCAGGACGAAAGCTGCACACAGAATGGGCTGGGCTCCAGCTGAGCCAAGGGCCCACCCAGAACTTTTTGTAGCATGGGACAAAGCAGCACCCTCCTCTAGAGGGTGAATAGAGGTGTGCAGTCACCTGTGCCACCAGGTTCTTCTTAGTCACTTGGGATAAGCTGCAGACACTCCTGAGTAGCAGGTGATGTGGATCCGCTCAGCAAGGACAGCCAGGCTCTCAGTGCCCCTGGGTGGGGGTGGGTGGCCTTTTCCAACAATCCAACCCAGCCCAGCACATTTATAAATGAATTCAAATTTTCACATGATTTTGCCGTTTTACCAGAAACTCAGATTAGACATATGGACTGGGTCTCGGAACATATCCTTTCAATTTTTCTCTTGCAGTATATGATTAGGGCTTGATATAAAGCCAGATGAAGCCAATCTACTGAGTATTGTGGGGAGACTAATAGATATTCTTTGGGTCACTTAGCTTCCTTGTACATGGCACAGATGAACCGTCATGGCTAAGTCATGCTCCCTTTCTGGATGTAACAGGAGACACTGGCAGCCATCTGCACCGCTCCTGTCCATTAGGACATCGTACGCGCCAGGCTCTCACCAGTCACAGTCCTGTGGGAGAGTGTGGACTGATCAACTGACCCAGGACTCATGGGTTGTGGTACTGAAGGCTGGGGCTTTGCTCACTGTCTCTCGATTATGATCTCTGCTGACGACAAGACCATACCGCTAGATGGAACCAGGAGTCAGTGTGCGCGCCAGGTGGGACTCCGCTCTTTACCAGGAACCCAACAAGGAAACACGATCGAGGGACAGCACAATTGCCAATAATTAAAGAGGACTATGGGCCAGAAAGGTGCTCTCATCCCTAATGAAACACATTCCGTGGCCCACTCCCCCACTTGGTGGGGTATAGCAGGCTCATATGTGGGTATGCAGGCAGAGTGTTGCACCATGGTTGAGAAGCGCAGGGCAGAGGGCCCAGCATCTTCTTAGCATGCAGTGGACAAGTCAGCTCTCCCTCCCCATGGATGAGCAGTTGCGTAGCAGTCACGCTGTGGGTGCTCTGATCTTAGTAGGAGGGGCTGAGAACTCTTCACAGTCAGCACACACAGTAAAGATGAGCAGGGCTGCTCAGGGCCTATGGCAAAGATGGGTCCTGCCTTTCCTAGCAGAGAGAGCGACTCTGCAAGCGGGCCCAGCTCACACCTACACAGGTCAGGGGCAAATGACTGTAGACCGAAAACAGAATTCTAAAAGAAACCAGAGGGAAAGATGGTTAACAAAGGAACAGTTTAGTTTTCAAAGGCATACTAAGTAGACTGTCAGTTAACTTCTCCACAGAAACAATGCAAATTAGGAAACATCAAATGTACATCCACAGTGCTAGAAGGCACTGTCTGTCTAGGTGGGTGTTTGTTTTGGTTTTGTTTTGAGACAGAGTCTTGTTTTGTAGCTCAGGCCAGCAGTTGACAGTGTATGACCCCCTACTACAGGTACAACAAGAACATCATAGCATCACTGCTGCCATATTCCTGTAAAAGATACATAAATAACTAGGAAGCCAAATAAAACCACTTGAGAGATTGCCTACAAAGGAACTGGTCTGTGTTTGTCCAAAATCTTGGCCAAAATCAAGAATAAGAAATAGAAGGGAAAACTAAAGAACTTTCTAGAATAAAGGTGACTAAAGAGACAACTGATGGGTCCTGGGCTTTTAAAGGTCAGCTTTTAGGACAGTTGGTGAAATTTGAGTGCAGTTCATGTTTTGCATGGCTAATTAATATTATTTTATCAATGTTAACCACTGGTTCTAATTTAGTAACTGTAATGTAGGATATCATCCTTGTTGTCAGAAAATATACACAGAAATATTAAGGTAATGGAATATAATGTCTAAAATTCACTTTTAAGTGGCTCAAAAATGTGTATATATATATATATATATATATATATATATGACATAAAATAATTAGGGAAATGGTTAATCTAGATAAAAGGTTTGTGGTGGTCTTTGTAATATTTCATAACTTTTCTCAGGTTTGAAATTGAAAGAAAATTAAAGAATGAAAAAATACATTACGTAAATATAAACTAAAAAAGGCTCTATAATTGCATTAATATCAGTAAAAATAGATTTAAGGCAAAAATCATTAGAGATAGAAAGACACTTCATATAAAAAGGTCAGCCCATGAGAAAGACAAAATAATTCTGAACTTACATTTTCCAACAACATAGCCTTGAAATATCTAAGGCATAAATGTCCAGAACTTGAAGAAGAAATATACAAATTTAAAATTGCAGTGGGAAAAAAAGTAAAAAATAAAATTACAGTGGGAAATTTTAACATAGTCCTTAATAATTAGTAGACTAAAGGAGAGAAAAAAATAAGAATAAATTGAGAATGAATGAGTGAATAAACTTGACCGAATTGACATATAAAGAATATCATCTCCTACAATGCGTGGTATACATTCTTTTCTAGTGGACATGGAACATTTACTGAAATTGAAAATATGTGGATCATAAACCTAGCACCAGTTTTTAAAAAATTGTGTGTGTAGTACTAGAGATTAAACCAGTGCCATAAGCTTGGTGGGCAAGTGCTCTGCCAATGAGTTACACTCTTAGCCCTTTTTTATTTTTATTTAATGGCAGGATCTTGATAAATTGTCCTGCCTGGGCTCAGACTGGTGATCCTCCTGCCTCAGTCTCCCAAATAACTAGGATTTCAGGTGTGTGTCATCACCCACAGAAGTTTCAGTAAAAAAATTTTTAATATAATTTTTACTCTTTTTTGTAGCCCAGGCAGGCCTCAAATTCATAACAATCCTCCTGCCTCAGTCTTCCAAGTGGTAGGGTTAGAGGCATGTGCCACCACACCTGGCTCAATAAATTTTTGTTTTACTTTTTGATACAGGTGCTTGGGCTGGCTTTGGATTTGCTGTGTAGTCCAGGCTATCCTTGAACTTGCAATTCTCCTGCCTCAGCCACCCAAATGCTGGGTTTACAAGAGTGTACCACAACCACCTGCTAGTTCCAGTAAAAGTTTAAAGAACTGAAATAATGCTCAAGGTGTAGCTCAGTGGTATAATGCTTAGCTAGCATGTGCAAGGCCCTGGTTTGGGTTCCCAGCATAAAAAATGAAATAATATAAAACTTGTTCTCTGACCATGGTACAATTAAACTAAAATTGACTTTAAATCTCATTTGTTAAGCTATTAATAAATTCTAAATAGCCCATAGGTCAAAGAATAACAAAATACAATGGAAATTAGAGAATATTCTGAACGTAAATGAAAATGCTAAATGTCAATATTTATGAGATGCAGCTAAAGCCATGCTTAACAAAATCTATATATTTAAACCCATATATTTGAAAAGAAGGAAGGCTGAAAAATCATTAAGCTTAATTGTTCATCTACCTAAAGAAAGAAAGAAATGGGTAATAAATCACCTTCCTTCCCAAAAAAGAAGGAAGGGAACTATACGGAGCATAAAATAATAAAATAAAAGCAAACATAAGGAGATCAACAAACCAAAAGTTGTTTTGTAGGGTAAAATAGTAACAAACCTCTGTCTATTCTGTTCAAGGTAAGAAAGAGAAAAGGCGCACATGAGTACCCATGCACACACATGCAGAGACCATCAGAAATGAAAAAGGAGACATCACTACAGATCTTACAGATGATAGTAATTTTTTTTTTTTTTTTGACATAGGGTCTCATTATGTAGTTCAGGCTGGACTTGAAAGCTCCCCCCGCCCAGGTGGGCCTCAAATTCACAGTGATCCTTCTGCCTCAGCCTCCCAAGTGCCGGGATTATAGATATGTGCCATCATGTCCAGCTGATTATGGTAATTTATATATTGCCAAGAAACTAATTGAGTAGAACCCTCTAGAACTGGTTGAGTTTTTTTTTTTTTTTTTTTTTTGGTTTTAGTTTTTCTCCGGTACCGGGAACCGAACTCACGACCTTGCGCTTGCCAGGCAGGCGCTTTTGCCGCTGAGCTAAATCCCCAGCCCCTAGAACTGGTTGAGTATTGTTTACTAAAGTTGAAGTTCTACATATTCTGTGACTCACAATTTCATCCTTAGGTAAATGGGCAAGTAATTCATATATACTTTGAAAAAAGAACCTTCAAATACCTATTAATAGTAAAATGTGTACATGGAATGCTATACAGCAATGAAAATGAACAAACTACTGTTATATGCATGAACATGAATGAATCTCACAAACCTAATGTTGTGTGAAAGAAGCCAACCTGAAGGGATACTGTTTTGATTCCATTTATATAAAGTTTAAAAATAGTCCTTGATATCTGAGATCAGGGGAATACATAAAGGATGCCAAAACAATTATGCTCAGAACTAACAGGAGTGGAAAAGTATTATTATTCCTGAGCCTGATGGAACAGAGGGAGGAGAGTTGCCAGAACCCTGGATAAGAGTTGATATCTGAATGGAGCTGTGGCTTTAAGTATGAAAGGAATGCAGACACTGCCATACTGAGAGAATAAGCGTCTTGACCTCCTTTTCCTTCCATTCTTCAGTCTTCTGCCAGGGTCTTCCATGGTCAAATCCAATCACAAGCAGATGCAGGGAAGTCCACTTTCTGGGGACATGGAGCAAGATGGCAGCAAGTAAATGATGAATGAGTTTGGAGAAGGAAACGGAGAGTGTGAGTGTTTTGGTCACTCTCCTCATCACTGAGACAAAATACCTGACACTTGTAATTTAAAAGACAGAGGTTTATTTGGGCTTATGTGTTTAATCAATGGTTGGCTAGCTCCAAGGCAGCCACGGTGGCGGGTCTGGTGGAGGAGAGCCGCTCATATCCCGGCATCCAGGAAGCAGAGAGAGAAGGGGGGAGTGGGAGGGAGGCCTGTCCTTCTAGGTCATGTCCCAGTGACTCACCTCCTCTGGCCAGACCTCACCTAATGAGAAGCCGGCCACACAATCCAGTCACCTTTCAAACACAGGAAGGTTTGGGGCACATTTTAGATCTAAAGCATAGCATCCATAGTATTATTTAATCTAAAGAGAAAAATCACTGCATTGTCTAATAAATTCTATGTGGTTATCTGATAACCAAGACAAAACATAATGAACTTTTACAGCCTTCCAAGTTACTACTGACTTCTGAAATTTGGCAAAATAATGCTACAAAGTATTGGTGGGTTGAAAGTAAAAAAGAATCAATGAAATTGAGCCAACTAATTAAATACAACATTCAAATTCATAATCTTCATGATTTGGTCGATAATAGAAATATTATATATCCAAAAACTCATATATCTACTGAACTAGAGAACATAAGTCCTGCTAGGGATATAGCTCAGCGGCACAAACACCTGCCTGGCAAGCGCAAGGTCCTGAGTTTGATTCCCGGTACCAAAAACAATCAGTTGAGGTTATAAGTCCTAATATTTTCAGAGGAATACTAAATTTCATTCATGGTACATAGGATTTTTCTATAGAACTTTAATGATTTGATATGAAAATGTAAAAACTTTTCATGTTACCTATTCCAATGAGCCACACAGGAAATTAAAAGTATCCTGCATGGTGTTATAGAGGTTAGAGATGTTTAGCAACAACAATTGCTATTAGTGTAGCAGAATCTAAGAAAATTTCAACATCATAAGCAATATCATTGCTTTTAAAAAAAAGTTTTTTGTTTTTTTGTCTTGTCTTTTTTATTTTATTTTATTTTATTTTATTTTATTTTGGTATCAGGAATCAAACTCCGGACCTTGCACTTGCCAGGCAGGCGCTTATGCCGCTGGGCTATATCCCCAGCCCTTTTTCAGTCTTTTTGAGGCAGGGTCTCGCTATGCAGTCCAGGCTGGCTTTGAGCTCACGTTGTAACCCAGGCTGGTCTCAAACTTGCAACGTTGTAACCCAGGCTGGTCTCAAACTCCTGCCTCAGGCTTCCAAGTGCTGGGATTACAGGTGTGTGCCACCACACCCGGCCACAAAACATTATTTTTATTTTTATTTTTATTTTTTTGGTACCAGGAATCAAACTCAGGACCTTGACCTTGCCAGGCAGGCACTGTGCCACTGAGCTATATACCCTTCCAAAAAATTGTTCAGTTATTGAGAATACAAGTTACCAAAAGATGATCAATGTAATGGACCATGTTAGATGAGTTTAAATTCAAATGATGGCTCAGACAAAGTATTTAGCTAATGACAATTGCATTACCCAAATAATATGTTAACAATTTATGAAAACCAACATATGATTTGGAAATCATTAAAATAATCTGATAAATAGATTAACACAACCTATACTCTTTTTTTGTTTTTCTTTTTTTTTTTCCTCTGGTCCTGGGGCCTATACTCTTATAATGTGTAATTTTGTTTGTTTTGCAGTGCTGAGTATTGAACCCTGGGGTGTTCAACCACTAAGCTATATCCCAGCCCTTTTTATTTTTTGTTTTGAGATGAAGTCTCACTAAATTGCCCAGTCTGGCCACAAACTTGTGATCTTCCTGCCTCAGCCTCCCAAATAGCTGGGATTATAGGCATGCATCACCATGGCTGGCTAATTTGTAGTTTCAAAAATTTAGAGAATGAAAAGGAATACAACCATGTGTTGCATGACATTTCAGTTAGTGAAGCAGTGCAGATACTGTGGTCCCCTAAGATGTAATGGAGCTGGGAAAGGAACACACGGATGAAGAAGCGAGAGAAAGGCAAATCGCAGGAGAAGAAAAAAAGAGTCCGTGAGAAAATTCACTGTTAAGCGTTTAGTGGAAGCCTTTGCAGAGCTCCATGAGTTCCTTAAAATTTTTGAAAACATAGACCCCCAACACCAAAAAGATTTCATTAATGGAAAGAAGTGCTCACAGCCTGCTGTTTGCTTACAAGTAAATAGATGAGTGTTTTTACGAGTATGGTCAAAAATACGATGAGTGCTGCTGTCAGCAGTGTGCAGTGGGAAGGCGGCTCTAAGGACACTGCAGGGTATCACCTCATTCACAAGATGTGTTAGTTACTTCTCTCTCTTTGCTGAGACAGAATACCCAATGCCCAAAATTAAGGAAGGAAAGGTTTATTTAGCTCACAGTTTGTGGAGGTTTCAGTCTGTATTCAGCTGGCTCCAAGGCAGGGTGGGGTGGCAGAGGGCAACAGTTCATGGCAGTGGGAGACAGCAAAAGCAAGAAGAGCAAAAAGGGAGGAGTGTGAGAGAAGACTCCTTCTGTCCCTTATACTGTATGTAGGCTACCCATCCTAGAGCGGGTGTAGCACTCACACCCATAATCCCAGCACTGGACCATGAATCAATCACAAACTCTAAAAGCCCACCCCATGACTGCATGAGGCTTTCAAGGGACACCCAGACACAAACCATAACACAGGATCTGACACCTTTCAACTCTGGCTCTTCCCCAAAGCCAAAAAGATGGTGAAAGGTAACCATTTTGTCTTTTGTACTGGGAATTGAACTCAGGACCTTGTGCTTGCCAGGCAAGTAGGTGCTTTTACTGCTGAGCTACATCCCCAACTTGCAAGGTAAACATTTTTAATAGATGCAGGACCTTGAGGCAGTTATGACAACATAAAGACACTCATGAAAGAGGACTTCTAGAACTCCTTCAGAAAGTGGCAAGACCCATGGGACCCGTTTGACCAAAGGGGAGTATTTTGAAGGGAACTGACAACGTGTCTTTTACTGTAATGAGTAATAAAGGATTTAAACATTCATTGTAATTTTGATCACACCTAAGAGTGAAAGGGGCAGAAAGGAAGCCAGTGGTCTGAGGACGCATATTTAAACAACAAACAACACAGCAGGATTGTTTGCAGTGTTGAGTGGGTGACTGAACTCACAGTGCCACTTATATGCCCAGTAGTTCTGCAAAAAGGTTACTGACTGGATGGAAGCACAAGGGAGATGAGGGGTTAGGTTTCCCTAGCGTTTGGAGTTTGATAGGAAAGTATAAAGGAGAGAGGAAAGACGAAGGAATTCAGAATGTTTATCAGAAAATGACTGAACTGCTGGAAGGTGATGTTTAAACTGGCTAAAGAGGAAAAGAAAGTGGACCTCACAGACATTTACTTCATGCAACAGCTATAGAATATACATTCTTCTCATTAGCATACGGAACGTCCTCCAGCATATACCATTCTAGGCCACAAAATAAGTCTCAACAAATTAAACAAAAGTTATCAACATAGCATGACTGCAGTGGGATAAAACTAGAAATCAACAAGAGGAACTTCATAAATTATACAAATACATGAAAATTAAACATTCTCTTGAACAATCAATGGATTAACTTTTCAAAAGGAAAATTTAAAAATTTCTTGAAACAAGTAAAAATGTAGCATATAAAAATCTATGCCATACAGCAAGAGTAGCACTTAGAAGGAAGTTTATATCTGTGTCTACAACAACAACAACAAAAAATATTTCAGATGGACATCTTAACAATCAACTCAAAGAACTAGAGAAGAAAGGAAAAATAAAAGCTAAAATTAGAAGAAAACAAATAATAAAGAGAACAACAGAAATAAATGAAATAGAGACTAAAAAAAGAAACATAAAAGATCAATGAAGTGAGGTAATGCTGTATACCTGTAATTCCAGCACTCTGGGAGGCAGGAAATTACAAGTTTGGGACCAGCCTGGGCAATTTGGCAGCTTGTCAGGATCATGTTGCTAAACGAAGGAGTTGATTTGAAAAGATAAACAAATTGATGACCCTTTAGCTAAATTAAACAAGGAAAAAGAGAGATGACCCAAAGAAATAAAAGCAGAGGTGAAAAAGGATATAGAAATACAAAGGATCATTAGGGATTATTATGAACAATTGTATGTCTGAAATTGGAAAATATAAAAGAAATGGATATATTTTTGGACACATGCAACTTACTAAAATTGAACTATAAGGAAATAAAAAACTTCAAGAGATTAATAATAAATAATGGAATTGAATTACTAATAAAAGGTCTCCCAACAAAGAAAAGCCCAGAACTGAATGGTTTCACTGCTTTTTTTTTCCTTGCTTTTTTTTTTTTACCAAACCTTTAAAGAAAAACCAATACCAAACTTCCTCAAATTATTCTAAAAAAAAAAAAAATCCCACTCTACCTTTAAATAAAATTTTAAAAAATTATTCTAAAAAATTGAAGGAGACCCTACCAAAGTCATTCCATGAGGCTAGGATTACCTTGATACTAAAACTGCACAAGGATACAGCAAAACAAGAACACTACAGACCAGTACCCCTAATGAGTCTAGATTAAAAAAATTCTCAATAAAATAATAGCAAATCAAGTGCAACAGCACATAAAGAAATCATGCACCATGATCAAGTAGAATTTATCCCAGGGATGCAAGGATGATCCAATATACACAAATCAATAAACATAGTGCATTACACGAAAGGAACAGGAGACAGAAGCCATATGATCATATAGTAGATGCAGGAAAATAGTTCAGTAAAATTCAACAACCTTTAATGACAAAAACCCTCAAAAAACTAGGGATAGAGGAACATACCTCAATAAACAAAGCTTGTATGTGACAGATCTATAACCATCATCATACTGAATGGGGGAAAGCTAAAATCATTTTCCCTAAGATCAAGAGCAAGATGAGAATGTAGGATAATTGTGATTTTGCAATAGTTGCTTGAATACAGGATTTCAATAGAGGTGTTAGAACTTTGAATGTTTGCAATACGTCTAGTCATTACACATTGTATATGAGCATTGAAATGTCATGCAGTACCCCATAAATATGTACACTTACTATTTCAGTTAAAAATAAAATATGTATTCCAATTAAAAATAAAAACATATTTTGACAAGCTAACATGCTACCACTGAGCTATATCCCCAGTCTTTTTTAAAAAGTATACTTTGAAAGAGAGGAAAATTAAAGCAGAGTGGATGGAGATATTGGATGGTTCTGTGCAGCAGAGGTCTTGAGGAGGTCCGGGAAGAGAAGTGGCCTGGTTGGCAGCTGAGTAAGTTAGAAAGACCAGAGCTTGTGGCCTACAGTGCTCCTGTGGTTTGACAAGACAATGGTGATACAGCAACAGTGGCCGGGGCTGCAGTGAAGTGACCAAGGAGGTCACTGGTGATGAGGAGGTGAAGGACCAAGAAGCCAAAGAAGGTAGAGTTATGGGCAATGGTCCTGTGCTTTTCTTTTGCTGGCTGGAACTTTTCAGAGGCTCTTGATAGCACGTATGTGAGGAATCTGTGGGAGAAGAAAGTTTTACATTGGAATGTTCTAGAGAAAATCATTCATTTCAATCAGTTCCTAAGGAACATAAATGGAGCATTTATAATAACACTGCATGTTTTCTAAGATCATAAATGAAACTTCAACAAATTCTGAAGAATTAACATTATGGTCTGATTCAGAAAAAGTATAGATTTAAGAAAATAATGGCTTGTATGTTTGGAAACTACTATATTAGTAAGTAACAACTGATGGAAAAAGAAGTCATAAAGAAATGTGAAAACTACTTAGCTCTGGATAATAGTGGCAAAACACATGTCAAAGTTTCTGGGACACAGCTAACGTAGTACGAGGCAAGTTTATATCTTTAAAAACATTTCTCAGGGAACAATACATGTATAAGAATAAATAAGCTCCCAAGAGAAAAAAAATCCACACAAAGATTTGCAAGTTAATGTCCATAGAAGTAAGTGTTTAAAATATTACCAAACTGGAAACAGTGAATTGGTAAGCAAACTGTGTATCTATCCATACTGTGGAACACCATTTGGCAACAGAAGGGAACAAAGTCCTGCTACATGCTAGATGAACCTCAAAAATATGTCAAATCAAAGAAACACCATTATTCTATGGTTCCATTTTTTGTGAAGTGTCCAGAAAAGACAAGTCTATATATAAAGTATGGACATTGCAAATGTATGATGTTATTTTTGGGGTGATTGAGATATTCTAAAATTATTTAGTAATTTTATTAAAACTTATTGCATTATACACTTAAAACAGGTGAGTTTTATGGTATATAAATAATACCTCAACAGAGCTCTTAAAAGTAAAAGGCCAGGGAGCATCAGCATCTGTGGCCCAGCCAGATGCCCTTCTGTCAGGCAGTCGTGCAGCCCGGAACAATGGGCTCACTGGGATTGGGAGCAGCCAGGAAGCTCAGTCATGAAACAAGCATCACCGAGCAGGTCCAGGTGGCCGTGTTCTGCTGCCTCAAGCGCCAGTTGTACATGGACTCAGGCAGCCCCTGAAGCAAGGCCTGTGCTGAGGAGATGGCAGCCCACCTCACAGTCCAGTCAGCATCTAGCGGTGCCAACATACTGTCTACAGCCCCCTGCCCGGCAGAACTGCTGCAACACGAAGCACAGTTTGGACAGTTGGGAATTTTCTCACTCATTCTGACTCCCAGTACAGCCCTGAAGTTATGCCTGTCCTCCACTCCATTTGTCTACCTCCATCCCAACCTGGCCCATAACAGCCCAAGGAGCACAGCAGTTTCTACAGCGCTTCCATGGAATATTCCTGCAGTAATGCCAGAAGGATGTTACTGAGCCACAGCAGGCCACGCTGATTGTCCAGGACATCCTGTCCAACTTCACGCTTCATGCAATACGTGGTCTGTCTCCAAGAAGACAGCTACGTGATCTGCTACCTCCCAAGTGACAACAATACTGCCCTGTGCAAGGCCCTCGCCTTCCATATGGACCTGACGGAGAGGCTGCCAAGAGAACAGACTACAATACTACCAGCCCTCTGTCTGTGGTGCCTCCTGCCATGGAAAAAGCAGCAGCCTGGAGCCCCTGATGCGCCCAACTCCATTCTGTAGGGCAGGGTCGCCGGGAGATCTTGCAGGAGAGCATCAGGCACCTCGAGGATGGGCTTCCCTCTCCACCGTCTGCATCTACAGCTTCAACAACATGGAGCAGCTGCTAAACACTGCAGAAATCTCCCCTACAGCAAGCTGCTTGCTGCTGGCTTAGACAACTACATGAAACTCGCCAGTCTGCGCTCCAAGAAGTTGAAGCTAGAGCCCCACCGTGTGGGCACATTGTGCATCTACTTGGCTTGTGACACGCGGGAGGATGAGGAGGATGAAGATCCTGTGGGACACTGTGGACCAGAGTGCAGCACGCGCTTCCCCACAGAGAGCTCAGCATCGCCCTTGAGGACACGTCCATCTGGTAGTGGGATCTGGGGAGTGTCACCAACACTGTGCTCTACCAACAACACGGGCCTACCCCGTGTGCAGTCTGGACCAGCCCTACAGCCTGTGCTTTGCCAGCAGGCCTCACGGGCACAACACCAGCCTCTGGGCCTTCGACTGGCCATACGCACTGAGGATACATGCAGGACAGCTGGAGACATAGACTGGGAGATTCCTGCCCAGCTCTGACTTCTAGCTGTGGGCTGCACTGAGCCCCTTGGCCTCTGCAGCGGCATCCAGCGCCAGTGCTCTCTTGTTTATCTGCGGCCAGAAGTACTTGGTGTCAGCTGGCAAGGACTAGCAGTTGAAATGGAAAAGAAAGGGAGGCATGTGCAAGGCCTTGGGTTCCAGGTTCAATCTCTGATAACACCACCACCACCAAAAAATATATAAAGAGGAACTTGAAGTCACAGGACAGAATGAGAAAGTGTTGGATTTCAGAGTGACTGCTGAGCAGAGCTTAGCTTTTCAGCTGCATTGAGTACGTCCTGAAGCAACTCCAGAGTGTCCACACGCATGTCCAACTATGTCCCGAGGAGAAAGCAAGCTCCAATGTACAGGGAAAGCACTAAATAGTTCTGTTTTTCAAAAGAAGTTATTTTGTATTTTGTTTTCTATTAAAAGGCATTTCATTTTAAAATAAATAAGTCAAGAATTTTACTTATGATGGTGAAAATGCAATAAGACACGCCCCTAAAATGAGAAGGAAGGAAATAATAAGGTCAGAAAACCAAGAAGAGAACAAATAAAAACAAAAATACTTTGAACTTGGTTATTTGAAAATTAATAAAACACATAAGGCTAGAGCACTTATCCAGAGACAGGGCGATTCTCCCAGGAGAACCAGTCCACTTACACCTTAAGTACACAGTGGTGGTTTCTAATAACAAACGTCGCCTCTCAGCTTGTAGTCATTACATTCTTTGCCGATGACGATGACGGGGTTTGCTATCCCGATTGTAGGATCTGGCTTCGGCAGACTGGCTAGGCTGCATCCACCCCTGCCCAAGCGCTTTGTAGGTATTATAGTTTTGAAACTCAGAGCAGTCCAGTGAGGTAGGCATTATTACCATCTCCCTCTAACAAGTGGAGACTGGGATTCATAAGGGTAGGAGCCTTGGCTGTGGTCACAGCAAAGCCCCAGGTTCTGGGGAGTCACTCAGTGTTCAGTAGTCATCTGCCCTGGTGCTAGGCTGCCCCTGCCCACCAGGGGGCAGAGAGAGGCCAGGGTTTCACGCAGGCCCCACCTCCTGAACGCCCTTTCTTTATGGTGGGAGATGTTGCTGATCAAGAGGTTGGCCCTCTGTTTCTCACTTGTCCCCAGGCTTACCTGAAGGCCAGGAGGGTTAGTGACCGGCCCACGAGACAGAGCCAATCGAGGGCAGAAGTGAGGTCAGAACCCAGGCCCTCACCCTGCCAGCAGTTTGGGCCCTAAGCCTGGACTCAGTTTACCCTCAGCACCTTGGGGGAATTGGGGAGCCAGGGGCACGGCGGGCATGGGTTCTGAGCCCGGGCGTGCGCCCCACAGGCCCCGAGTCTCCACACACCACACTGTGCCGTGCGCGGAAAGGACACGGCTGCCGCGTCCCGAGCAAGGCTCACGAAGAGGAAGTCACCTTCAGACGGGCGAGCGCCTTCCTGGTGCGCTATCGTGAGGAAGGCGCAGGCACTGAGCACAGAGGACGTGCTGGAGAAGCGGCAGCTGGACCGTTGCTGCTGCTGCTTTTGTTAGGAAGAGCCAGGTGGCGGGCAGTGGCACAAGGCAGGCGTCTGTGGCTCCTGCTGCCCCGGGAGCAGGGGAGCGGAGTCCCACAGCCAGGGGGAGGTGGGTCTGGAGAGTCGTGGGGCCCCAGGCTGTGCCCACCCGACCCCTGCCGCAGGAGGGCTGTCTGCCTGTGGGCAGCGAGTGCTGTGCCCCGCCCGAGGTCGGGCATCTGTGCAGGCTGTGCTTTGGCTGTGGGTGTACTGTCATGCCCAGCGCCAAGGCCTCTGAGGGGCCGCTGTAATACTATTACCACAGCTCTCTAGGTGGGGACAGTTATGATCCCATGGCACACAGAAGTTGGAGAGTGACCGAGGTGACATGTAGAGTTATAGATAGATAGATAAATAGATAGATAGATGTCTCAGGAATTGAACTCAGGACATTATGCTTGCCAGGCAGGCACTGTGCCGCTGCGCTATATCCCCGCCCGTCCAACGTATAGAGTCTTGGCCTGAATTCTGGTCTCTCTGACTACAGAGCCTGGGTTCTTGACTTAACAACTACTTGCCCTCAACCATTAGCCTGTGTTACAAGAGTAGTGTAAAGGATTAATGCAGAGCTGGGGTCACCAGGATGGGTTCACGTGTATAGCTATTATACACTGAGATGTTAGAGGCCTCTGCACCTGTCCCTGCCCTGTCAATCCACTCTGCACATGTCTGGACAGTACTCTTGGTCTTTTTCTATGGTAGTATAACATAAAGTTACCATTATAGTTATTTTAAGGGTACAGTTCAATGGCATTAAGTGTATTCACATTATTGTGCAACAGTCACCACCATCCATTTCTAGAACTCATTTATCTTCCCAAACCCAAACTCCAAACCCCATCAACAAGAACTGCTGCTCCTCTCCCTCCCCAGCCCCTGACAACCACTGTTCTACTTTCTGCCTCTACGAATTAGCATGCTCTGGGTACTTCACACAAGTGGAGAAGCACTGTTCTTTTTATGTCTGGCTTCACTGATCTAATATAATTTGTTCAAGATTTATCCATATTTTAGCATGCGTTGAGTCTCATTTTTCTTAAGGCTGAATAATATTCATTGATGGATATACTGCATTTTGTTTGTCCCTTCATTTGTTAATCTTTTTTACCTTTTGGCAATTATGAACAATGATTATTAATTTTTTGTTTTGTTTTGCTTTGTCTTTTTGAGACAGGGTCTCGCTATGCAGTTCAGGCTGGCCTTGAGCTCATTTTGTAGCCCAGGCTGGACTTGAACTCGCAATGATCCTCCTGCCTCAGCCTCCCCAGTGCTGGGATTACAGGCGTGCGCCACCACACCCGGCCCTGATACTGTCCTTTGAAATACAAAAGTTCTTAATTTTGTTGAAGTTGAAAAGTCTAATTAATCTATTTTTTCTTTCATTGTCTGTGCTTTTGGTGTTGTCTTGGTCACTTTAAGTGTATTTCTAACTGTTCCAACATGGAGATTCCTCTCTACAGAGTTAAAAAAATATTCCCAGTCAGCTGGGCCATTCATTAAAATAGGATCCCTAATAGTGGTGGGTCTGTGTGCTTTTCTCAAGCATCACAAGTTAAAGGAAACCCTGCTGTTTGAGGCCAGTTCGCCCATACTTTACAGGCATCAGCTGACTGGTTAAACAAGGTAGAACCACAGCCGGCTGAGGACCAGCCCATGCCTGGGAAACTTGACTGAGACATGAAGCACACGGGTGCCCATAAAGCAAGGGCTGAGGTCTTGGAGGAGGAAAGACTGTTTGGTTCCATAGTTAGGTGTGCCTTGTGCTCTGTGTTCCCTGCCTAGGGAGAGAGCGAGCTTGTACGCTGCTTGGCTGAGAGGAGGCTCCCTGCGCCACGTGTTTATGTATACTTTTGCTGGGATTCAGCATCAGTCCCAAAGAATCTACAAAAATTGGTCTGTTCAGATTTGGCATGTGTAAACCTCACTCTGAGAGGTTCCCTCTGCCTTTCCCCCTTTTCTCCAGTCCATTCATCCGTGGGGATTCCTGGCTGAGATCACCAAATGAGTTTAATTTCAGGTGGGAACCTTCAGATCACTCACTTCCTCTGCAGGCAAAATAAATATGAAAACTTCTTAATCACGTTTGAACCAGACACACCAATATTTAGTGTAGGCTGTGCTTGTCCTGTGGAGATACAGGATGTCCTCCTGTCCTAGTCATATGGATTCTGATTAAGTGACACTTATCATTAGCTCTGCTAATGTTCCTTTTCTAGACTCTAGTTTACCTGACAGTGAGAGAACCATCCAGTCTTCTTGCTCTTTTATTTGCACAATAAATTTTTTTTCCACCTACTTATTTTCAATTTATCTGCATGCCTTTATATTTATAGTATGTCTCTCAGAGGCATCATATCATTTGTGCTTTTTTTCACTTAATACATTTGACAATCTCTGACCTAACTGAAATATTTAGTTCATTAATGGGGTGACTGAGGGCATGATGGTATCAGTATTTGGGGTGGGTGTTCCTGGGGATTGAACCTAGAGTCTTGGTATGTCATAATGTTTATTTGTTCTTTACAGCTGTAAGCGCAGCCTGGGTACTTGAGGAACTGGATTTTCCCAGAGTGCTGCATGCACTCAGCTTAGAAGACAAGCGAGGTGCCTCTTAGCCCTCATCTAATGAGGCAAGGCAGCCACAGAGTCTGATATAGGAGCTCAGCATCAGATCCTGTGATGGGACTAAACAGGCTCAAATCCCAAAACGTCAGTGACAACACTAGATCACCTCTCTTCCAATCTTATGGAAAACTGTTCTCTTTGCTCTTTTGAATTGCTATTTCTTTGTATATTTCTGCAGTAGATCCTGGCAGGCATGAGCATAACCTTGTGGTTTCATTAATGAAAACTTGAGGGTTTGTATCGGGACTGGTATGCAGAAAATGAGCCTCACAGTTTCAACACAGCTTCGTGCATCTGGTCCTCATTCCCTGTGAAATAGGGAGCAGGCTTTGTGTCTGTTAGGCAAGTGCTCTACCCCTGAGTTACATCTCTAGCCTTTTCTATTTTGAGACAGGGTCTCACTAAGTTGCCCAGGCTGGCTTCAACTTGCCATTCTCCTACCTCACATCCTTGAGTACCTGAGATTATAGGCATGTGCCACCACACCCAGTGAGGAGCGCTTTTTAATGGAAGGCTTCACGAAGGTTGTGATATTTGTTCCTTGAAATGGGTGAGAACTTAACCTCATTTTTGGAAGCTATTCCAGAGATATAGATTACTTAGTTTCAGACAGGTGTTGAAACCCCAACCATATGCCTGACACAGGAATCTAAAAGTAAATTAAAATGTCAGTCCCTGCTGTGAGAAGCTCATAGCCCAGTGCAGGAAGCAGACATCTGAATAAAGAAATGGCCTTCAGGATGGGCGTAGTGTCACACACCTGTAATTCCAGCACTCAGGGAGTTGAGACAGAGGATTGTTATGAGTTTGAGGCCAGCCTGGGCTACTTAGTGAGTTCAAGACCAGCTTGATCTACGTAGTGAGACCCTGTCTCAAAACAACAATGAAAACAACAGCAACAACAGCAAAATGTCCTGCAGGTGAGATGGCGAGTGAGTTGGGAGAGCAAGCTGTGGGGGATGGATCTGCCCACACAGGTGGAGAAGGAATCAGGAGGCCTTGTCCAGCTGCATGGTAGAGACAAGGGACACTGGACAGGCATGCAGAGTGCACGTGATGTTCTCAGTCCAGGACACCGCAGTTCCAGCAAGCAGGAGCATTAGCAAGGGGACCACAAGTCCTATGTGACGATGGCAAAGTGTCTGGGGTTGGCAGCCAGATAGGACTGTGGTGAGGGTCAGCAGCTGGGACAGGTGGTGAATACCAGGCCACCAAGCGCGGGGCACCTGACCCCACAGTGCCTGTCAGGTCCCCAGGAGCAGCTCTCAGGAAAGAAGGAAGTCATGTTCAGACAATGATGCCAAGTTCAAGCCAAATGTGTTTCTTCCAGCACAGAGTTTCTCAGAGCAGACGAGGTGCCAGCTGCATTCGGGCTCTGCCAAGGGGCAGTGCAGAGGCTGGTGTTGACCAAAGCCTTTTCCTTAGAAAGCTCAGTCTGGGAGATTCTGCTCTAAGCAGTGAATCTGCTCTGAACACAGTTTTTATGTAGAAATTCATCCTGGAGATTGAGTGTGGGGGGAATCATGACGGCTGCTGTCACCCACCTGGAGGTGGGTGGAGGTGACAGTTCATAGCCAAACAGCTGTGAAGGGACACGGGCTCAAGAGGTGTCAGAAAGTAGAAAGAATTCTAGACTGGAGCACCACTGGGAGACTGAGACCTGCACCCAGGTTCTTGGCTTTGGTCAGCTCTACTTAGTCTGCTTATATAACTTCTGGCAGCCAGAAGGAAGATCTGCTCTGTGACTGTACCTGGAGCTCGCATGATGATGTGACAGCACTGAACTCTCAGGGAATGAACTTACCCTAGGTCAAAAGTCCCAGGGACTGTGGAAAGACGCAGAGAATGGCCTGGGCAGGGAGAAGCAAGAGGGCAAGTGTTCTTAAAGTCAGGGTGGAGAAGCGCCTCAAAAAGAAGTGTGGTGTTTGCCATTCCCCATATGTGAGCGTCAGACTCTATTATGGTTTGTGTCTGGATGACCCCCAAAAGCCTCATGCTGTCATGCGGTGGGCTTCTAGAGTTTATGATTGATTCATGGTCCAACGTTGGAATTATGGATGTGAGTGCTACACCCATCCTGGGGTGAGTAGTTTGCATACAGTGTAAGGGAGGGAAAGAGGCTGTTTGCCTCTGCTCCTCCCTTTTTGCTCTTGCTGCCTTGTGCTGTCTTCCACTGCCATGAATGGTTGCCTTGTGCCACGTGCCACTCTTCCCTCGAGCCCGCCGAGTATGGACTGAAACCCCCACAAACTGAGAGCTAAGTAAACCTTTCCTTCCTTAATTTTGGGTGTCAGGTATTTTGTCCCAGCAATGAGAGAAAAGTAACCAAGACAAACTTTCAAACTCTTTATTTATGTATTTAGCAATAATATCTAGTGTTGGCAAGGGCAAGAGAAAACAGGCAACCTCATACTATTTGAGGGACAGGCAAAATGTATCAAAAAACTTACAAGAGATGTATGATTTTTGATTCAAATATTTTATCTCTAGAAATTTATCCTGAAGAAATCACCAAAGGTGGGCACGGATGATTCTGCAAGATTATTCATAATAGCATTATACATAATATAAAATATGAATGTATTATGCAATAAAAGGCTTGGCTAAATAAATGATGATAGCTGTATGAAAAAAAGTCATAGAGACAATAAAAAATATGTGTGAAATAATTAATGTCATGATGAAATGTTGCAATATATCATGGAATGAATAAAGCAAGTGTGGTTTTTTTTGTATTAAAAATGCACTGGGCCAGGGGTAGCTCAGGCGTAGCATATTTAGCATGCACAAAGCCTTGGGTTCCATCCAGCACTGCAAAAAAAAGTTTAAATATATATTTTTTCAGTAGTAAAAATATATATGTATACTAAATATTACCAGTGATTATCTGGTGATATTAACTTGGGTGGGTGACCATTTTATTTTTATATTTTCAGAAGTTTCTACAGTGCATGGTACCAAAAGCAAAGCCCTGGGTTCAGTCTCCATCATTGCTTCCTCCTGCTTTCCATAATAAAAGTACTTTTTAAGTACTTTGAATATAAAGACTATAGCTGATGTTCATGGAGGGCTCACTGTAGGCCGGTGATGGCGCTAAGCTCACATTCTCACTGAACACTCGCCCCATTCCTGTGATCGCCAGTCTGCTTTTATGGATGAGGGACAGCCTGAGACAGACGAGCTTGCCAAGGTCACGGAGGCACCAGGTGGCAGGGGAAAGCCCCTGTTTTGACACCACTTCCTCCAAGAAACCCCACCTCAATTCCCTCCCAGTCCCGGGGTTCCACTCACACTGCCCTCCCCCACTTCCCCAGTCCTGTTCTGCACTTCCAGGCACTTTGTCTCTGCTCTGGGAGCACAGCTTCCACTCTGCCGTCGGAAGTGACCCAGTTCGCGGTGATCAGCCCTGTTACAGTGAGGTCAGCTCAGAGGTCAGGTCCTGTCTGCCGCCTGTGGGCTGGGGGTCCGCCACCGAGCAGCGCGCCCTGGTGGTTGCTGAGTTGAGTTGCGGGCCGGGCTGCCATTGAGAGTTAGGGGAGCGCGCAGCCCTTGGGAGACAGCCATCTACACACATCCTAAGGGGAGACCTGATTTCTGTCTTAAGAGTCAGCGCCGTCACAGGGCTGCTTGCAGTCTAACCGGGAGCCCAGCACTGCACACAACGCAGCCCGAGAATTACAGGCTGCATGCGAGGCTGCCGTGGTGTGTAGCTGGGGGAGTCAGGCGGAGTGCCGGGTTGCAGAAGGGACAGTGAAGGGGGTCGGGGGGATTCAGCTCCTCACCACGCTACGTGGGCAGCCCTCGACTCTGCTCTCTGCCCCACTCACCAAGCGCTGCGGATTCAGCCTCGGAAACAGCTTTCTCCTCCGCAACCAGAAGCG
>NW_004955452.1:17282451-17284110 GCF_000276665.1 Chinchilla lanigera | reverse complement strand
GGGCCCTGGAACCTTGGACCCTCCTCTTTCTCCCGGAGAAAGCCTGGCTCCTCCTCTGTACAGAACTCCTTTCAACCCCGGGGCCAGTTGGTCCTAAGGTTGTAAAGGTATTTTCCCACTGCTCTTTACAGGCATTCGTACTTAAGCTGGTGAGGGCCTCGTCCACTTTCTCTCCTGTCTGTGGCTGGTGACAGGCAGGGTTCTGAGAGCAGGGAGAGGACCTTTGCCGGGGTCACCAGCCCCTTTCACCCACAGTGTGGCTTGCAGTCCTCCCAGCACCGTGTGAGTAGCCATGGTCTCCATCTCCATCTTCCAGGGGAGATGCAGGCAAGATAGGACAGACCCAGGGTGGCTTGACATGCAGTGAGGTGTCATTTCTGTCCTGTCAGGCTTTCAGGGTAGAGAGAGCTTTCTGAGGAGTTTGGGCAGAGGAACAGGAGGGACCAACAGCAGCAGGTTTTGGGGGTCCTCAGCCATGTTTCCTGCACTAGGGCAGGAAGAGGGGACAGACACACCTCTGTGTCACCAACCCAGAGCTGATGGTGGCCTGAGGTGGAGGAGGGAGCAATAGCCCCTCACCAGTGTCGAGAGCCAGGCCTGGCACAGAGCTGCGCCCAGTGGGACCTGGGTGCTGCCCTCCTGCTGAGAGGGCAGGGTGGGGCTGTGGACAGAGGAGACCATATGTGGCTGCGACCAGAACTCCATCCTCAGGACAGGCTGACCCAGGGCTCAGGACCAAGAACAGGGTGAATGGACTTGCCCAAGAATGTCCCCAGGGGAGCCACCCATCAGAATGAGTCACTGCCCAGCCCATGGCCGCTTCCCCAGCATCCCTGGGTCAAGGCACACACAGCCCTGGTGGGAGCTGTTGCTGGGGTGGAGCAGAGCCCAGCCCTGCTGTGTGACCGTAGGGAAGTCCCTAGTCCTCTCTGAGCCTCAGGCCCCTCCTTGTGAAAGGGGGCTCCTAAACAGCCTGCTCAGGGTTGGAAGTTACATGACTGCTTAATGGGACTGCAGGAGCCCTCCTTTCCCATCAGAGAGCCACCTTGACCTGGCCACTTCAAACCCTTGTCCCTCCTACCTGCACCCCAGCCTTGGTGTGGATGTGACAGGAAATCCTGTGTCTTGTAGAGGCTGAAACCCAGAAACAGATTCTAAAAGCTGACCAAGGAGTGTTTGTACCGGTGCTCTGGAGAACGCCCACATGAACTTTCCCGCCCCCGGTCTCATTTCATCTAGGCAACAACATGTGAAACTCTTTTGCCAGCGGTATTTCATGGGCTCAGAGAGGTCCAAAGGCCACCCCAGAACCACACAGCATGCCCAGGGCACATCCACAGCTGTTGGTTCCAGATCCCAGCTTCTTCCCACGCCATCTCTGCGTGTTCCTTTAGGACCTGCACCTCGGACGCGGCCATGGATGAACAAGCAGGTCTTTGTTCAGCGGTGGCCGCTGTGGGTGGCTCCTGCAGGAGGCCTCTGTCTTCTACCTTCTCCCTGCACCACAGCTCTCTTGACCTGAGTTGTTTGACTGGTGCTCACCCAGCCCAACTGCGAAGGTCAGGGCCCAGAGCCACCGTGGAGTCTGACGGCTGTGACACTTGGTGTCCACACCCGCACCCAGCTCTCACACCTGCTGCCTCTGGCTCCGCCTCTCCT
>NW_004955452.1:17272442-17273741 GCF_000276665.1 Chinchilla lanigera | reverse complement strand
GCAGCCTATGAGTGGTGAATGCAGGGCCTGGGATGTGGCCGGGCAGCGTGGCCAGGGATGCCACCTCCTGCCCACAGTGGACCTCTCCCGGAAGCGTGGGAGCCGGAGGTGGTTTCGTCAGAGGGCGGAGGATGAGGCCCAGGGCTCTGTCGGCACATGTTGGTGATTCATAATTGTTTATTTTCCTGAGAGCCACATTAAGGCAATTGAAAAAGTAAATCTATTTGCTGCTTCCCCAGACAGAAGCGGGTTCACTGAACATTCTGGGCCACTTTTATAATTTTGTGGGGAACAAACTTTTAGAGGTACTTATGGAACCAGACCTAGCTTAACTGTGCTTTTCTCAGTGGCCCTGTGAAAAGCACGGGTGCCATTACTCTTGAGCCCATGACCTTATCTACTTCCCATCGCCTATAAAAGAAGCGACATTGCTATTTTACCTGTTTCTTTTTAAAATCATAGTCCATTTCCATCATTAAACCTTCAATTTCTTTAGTGCAAAGTCCTTATTTTTGTTCACTGCAGTTTTCCCAGTGCCCGAGGTAGTGCTGTGCATAAACAAATGAGTGAATGAATATATCTGTTTAGAAAAAAGATATTTCTAAATCCTGCTGACTGAAAAGGGAGCCTTCAAAATATCCTGACTGCGGACCCTGCACGTGCCATTCCTTCTCCTCCCTGATCTGGGGCCGGAGCCTCCCCCCGGCTCCAGTGCAAACGTGCCCATCCCTGCCCTGCCCAGCACAGCTGTGTGCCTGTCCATCCCTGGACCAGGTCCCCACCACGAGGACAGGAAGTGCTCCCCACATCCGCCCAGCTGCACAACCTGCTTTTCTAAACTTGACTTGTGGTCACTGAGTCCAGTAGCCAGAGAGGGTTTTTAAAAAGACTCATACACACATATAATTAAAATCTCAGTGCCGGCCTGTGGGGAAGGCACTTGGGTGGCTCCTACCCCTGCTTTCTGGAAACACAGATTTTTGGCTTTTGAAAGTGACAAGAGGCTAAAGGGAGACTGCCCTAAATATACCACCCAAGGCATTTCCGTGCAGCTGGGCAAATGTGGGATTTATCCCTGGGGGTGGCCTTTGCCCAGACAGAGAGGCCAGTGGCCCCCCCAGCCCTCACCTTTGCCTCCATGGGGTCCTTCAGTCCCCCCACAGACCACACTGCTTCCCACTGGCGAGAGGCACAGCCACAACCCCAGCCCAGGATTCCAGCTCACAGGCAGGCCCAGCCAGACCCACTGATGCCACCACAGCACAGGACTGGGGAGCTCCCAGCCCCCTCAGCCATGCA
>NW_004955452.1:17264633-17270112 GCF_000276665.1 Chinchilla lanigera | reverse complement strand
GGGCTCAGGTTTTTGAAAGACCCCTCTGTGAGTCCAGTTGCTGCGAGGAGCCCAACTCCCTTCCCCCAGTGAGCTTCACCCTCACTCTCCCCGGGTCAGCGGGATGAAACAGGTGTGCTGCCTGGCACGCAGCGACTGCTCCCTGAGGGCTGCTGTCACCCTCCCGGGAAAGTCACCTGCAGTGCCTGGCCATTACATACTCAGCCTCTCGAAACCCACAGCATTTGGAGTGACTGTCCAGGCTCCCAGGCAGGCAGGGCAGCGGGAACCCAGGCAGGCGCCGCCAGTAGAGCGTGACCCCACGTGGGGTCCTGCCACAGCCCTCCTGGCTCTGTGACGCGGCGGCGCTGCGGGGGGCCCCGGGGGAGGCACCCAGCCAGTCTGCGCCTCGCCAGCCGCCAGGACGATGGCAGCGCTGCGGCTCCTGGCGGCGGCCCTGGGCAGCCGCGTCCCCGCCGGGATCTCCGGGCCGGCGTGGTCCCTGGGCTGCGCGCGCCGCTTCGCCACCAGTTCCCCCGCGCGCGTCCAGTTCTGCACCGACCCCGGGGAGGCGCTGAAGGGCGTCTCGGATGAGGCCACCGTCATGATCGGGGGCTTCGGGCTCTGCGGGATTCCGGAGAACCTGATCGCCGCTCTGCGGGACACGGGCGTGAAGAACCTGACCGTGATCAGCACCAACGCGGGCGTGGACGACTTCGGCCTCGGTGTCCTGCTGACCTCCAAGCAGGTGCGCCGCGTGGTCTGCTCCTACCTGGGCGAGAGCGCGGTGTGCGAGCAGCAGTACCTGGCGGGCGAGCTGGAGCTGGAGATGACCCCGCAGGGCACCCTGGCGGAGCGCATCCGCGCGGGCGGCGCCGGGGTGCCCGCCTTCTACACGCCCACGGGCTACGGCACCCTGGTGCAGGAGGGCGGCTCCCCCATCGCCTATTACCCCGACGGCCACCCGGCTATCATGAGCCAGCCCCGGGAGGTGCGGGAGTTCGGCGGGCAGCACTACCTGCTGGAGCACGCCATCCGCGCCGACTTCGCCCTGGTCAAGGGCTGGAGAGCCGACCGCGCAGGCAACGTGGTCTTCCGCGGGAGCGCCAGGAACTTCAACGTGCCCATGTGCAAGGCGGCCGACGTCACGGTGGTGGAGGTGGAAGAAATCGTGGATGTGGGCACTTTCGCCCCTGAAGACATCCACGTGCCCAACATTTATGTCAATCGCGTGATAAAGGGGGCCAAATACGAGAAAAGAATCGAACGTTTAACCACGCGGACTGCGGAAAGCACGCAGGGCAGGGACGCAGGCGACATCAGGACTCGGATCATCAAGCGGGCAGCGCTGGAATTTGAGGACGGCATGTATGCCAATCTGGGCATAGGGATCCCTCTCCTGGCCAGCAACTACATCAGCCCCAACATGATGGTTCATCTGCACAGTGAGAACGGGATCCTGGGCTTGGGCCCGTTTCCCTTAAAAGAGGAGGTGGATGCGGACGTCATCAATGCAGGCAAGCAGACAGTCACCGTGATCCCCGGGGGCTCGTTCTTTGCCAGCGATGACTCCTTCGCCATGATTCGCGGGGGACACCTCCAGCTGACCATGCTGGGAGCCATGCAGGTTTCCAAATACGGAGACCTGGCCAACTGGATGATCCCGGGAAAGAAGGTGAAAGGGATGGGCGGAGCTATGGATTTGGTGTCTAGTGCCAAAACCAGAGTGGTGGTCACTATGGAGCACTGCACGAAGGCAAAGACCCCCAAGATCTTGGATAAATGCACCATGCCGCTGACCGGGAAGCGCTGCGTGGACCGTATCATCACGGAGAAGGCCGTGTTCGATGTGCATCCGAACAGAGGGCTGACGCTGGTGGAGCTCTGGGAGGGCTCCACGGTGGACGAGGTCAAGACCAGCACGGGCTGTGCCTTTGCCGTGTCCCCGAACCTCGGGCCCATGCAGCAGGTGACGCCGTGAAGGAGCAGCAGCTCGGCCAGGCTGCGTGCTTCCTGGGCGTCTCCTGGGGCTTGCTGGGAGGGAGTGGTCACCGGCAGGGGGCGCTGTCAGGCGCCCCTGTTGTTCTCTGAGGCTTTCTACTGCTAGATACCCTATCAGAGCCAGGGAAATTTAATTAAAAACCAAAAGGGACGCCGAGCCCACTCATGTGTCCTGTGAGTACTCCAGAGACCCTGCTACCATCGCTGAGGACGCTGGTGCCTGCTCCACTGTCTATGATGCTTACAGAGAATCACAGGCCAGAGGGTCCCCTAGCAGCTGCTGGTCCACTGTTCCCCTCACGACTAAATCATGAGCCATAAAGGGGAATGATGCGGGAGCAGAAAAGCCCTCAGCGTTCACCTGAGATGCTGTCTTTCTGCTGCCATGAAAGGCGTGCGGAGTGAGACTGGGCCACGGAAGCGCTGCCTCCAGAGGCTCTTCCCTGCAGTCCCTCTGCCCTTCTCCCGAGTCTTCTGCCTGTCCTTGGCTCGCTCCCTCCATCCGGCCCTCCTCCTCCCAGGCGCCTCTCCAGGTAGCTGTGCAGACATCTGAGAAGGAAAGCAGGGCTGTCTCCATGGGACAGGACCTGGTAGTGGGAGGGACGGAGGGAGGACAGTGGTGCTAGGACCCAGCTGGAAGGGCCTTTCCACGCAGTCCCGGTGTGTCACCCGAGGCTGTGGCTCTTCCTCTGAGATCTGGGAACCTAACTTAAGGCGTGGTCGTGTCATCTCTGCTTAAACTGCAGGGTCACACGGCACCCACACCAGACTGTTCTGGAGCCCCAAACTGGCCTCATGTGCCCTCCTCCCTCCAAACCCAGCAGGGCTGTGGGGCAAGCCATCCTCAGTCTGTTGTCACACACTGATGGGAAAAAAAGAACCCATATGGGAGGGTGGGCGTGGGAGTGATCTGAGAAGGCAGAGCCTGGTGTGCCGCACGCACTTGGTCACCTCACAGCCACACAGACGCTGGTCAGAGCAGGGGACTCCAGCTGCTCACAGGCGGCTGTTCCAAGGACCCCATCAGAGTCTTCCCCCAAGGAAAGGCCAGATCTTGGACTCCAGAGATAGGGTGGGGACACATAGGGAGGTGCCACAGCCGGTCAGAAGTGGATGGGTTGTTACCTAGCACAACAAGCTGCACCTCTGGAGCTTCTGGGGGCACCCAATCTGGCCTGGTCATCAGGAGAAATCTCCAGCCACAGTGGGAAAAGACTGAGGTCTAGGAGCGGACAGGTAGGAGGGCCACCAGGAGAAGAGACGTATGGGTCCCTATTTTTCAGGTGACCAGGTCTGTGGAGTTGACCTAAAGGACTAGGGAATGACCATATCCGGAATTCCCTCAGAACTTCAACCAGGCCTGCAGATTGGCTCTAGGGTCACTTCCTCTTGCAGGCTGAGGTGGGGCAGTGCCTGCAGCAAGGGCAGGCACCGGGGCAGAAAGAAGCCTTGTGGAAGGTAGAGCCGAAATGTGGCCTGGTGCTGTTGGGAAGTGGGCATGGACATAAACTAGGCAGGGACCCTGGGCCCTAAGCATCTACCTGTCTTTCTGGGATGGTGGCTGAACACCCCACCACCACCACTGGGCCACCTTGAGCTTCCCTGTAGCCAGTGGAAGCCAGGAACTTGCCCAAGGATTGGGTAGGCAAAGAGCAGAGGAATTCTGGGAAGGGAAATTCTGGGCTCAGGAAAGGGCTGCTTGTCCAGGCTGTGAGAGAAGATAGTGTCAGTCCCCTAGCCCTCCTGCCCCTACCTCAGATAGGTCACTGCCATCTACTGGGGAAGCTCTAGCGTGGCTCTGCAGCTGCTTGCTCTGCCCGCTCTGGGCCTTAGTCTCCACTTCTGTAAAATGGGTACCTTGGATAAGCTGCATCCAAGGGGCATCAGTTGTTCTCACCTACTGTACCACAGGTACCCAGCACCCGTTCTGTCTGCTCTGAGGAGCTCTGCCAGGGACTGCTGGATAATGGCTCCAATATGTCATTTGCTCTGCGCTCAGTGGACCCCGGGAAACCCCAAAACAGCTGCACAGAAGCAAAGCAAAGTGGAGCTAGCCTGGGATACTGAACACACCCTGCCCACAGTAGGCAGGGTGCCAGGGCACCCAGAGGGAGTTGTGGCATGTGCATGGCTGGAGGCTGCCCTGAGTCTAGGCCACCTGTGTGTCAGCAGTCTGTGGGGTCTGCTCTAGTGCCTGGCATTGTGACTGTGGCCATCTTGCTCTCAGCTCTTTCATCCCCTCCCCAAGGGGACTTCCCTCACCTTTTCTTCTGTGCCTGCAGCTCTGCTTTCTTCTCCGTGGCCTCAGCTGCCACGTCCCACAATCGCTGCATGGCTTCTCTGGGCTTGCTCCAAGTGCCAGCCCAGCAGCTCACAGCCCCTGTCCCTGCAGTGCTCCCCACATCCTTGAGGCAGCCGCAGGGCCTAGCATCTTTGTTGGTAGCAAGTGATGTCATAGGTCAAAGGTTAGCCTCGGGCTGATGGGTTGTTCAATTGAGCGACCCATGGACTCCTGGTCTGAGGCCCAGCTGCTGAAGGGTGACCTTCCAGTGGACTGTGAGTGAGGCTGGCAGTGTCCTGACCTTGCTGTGGAGTGGACATCCTAGTAGGCTGCATCTGGGGTGATGGACCTGAGTATATACTGTGCCTTTAATGTACATCTGTGTGTGTGTTTACATGCACGCACATATGGGTGATGGAGGGTATCTGTGTGTTTGTGCTCACAATTGGAGGTACAGGTACTCTTATGTCAGCAAGCGTTGCTTAAAAATATAAAAATGAACAGTAATGTGTAACTCAGGGTAAAAAATTCCACACGGGTTCAACAAGAAGAGGGTGTGTGTTTTTGTCCTCATAAGCAAAGCCAGGAAAACCTGACTCTAACAAGAAACTCCTACCTATGGAAAGAAAGGTGGATCTGCTCAAAGGCATTTCATGCATTCAAAGTGTTTATTGTGGCATTTTATTTTAATAACTGCAGAAAAGTTTATGTTAGATAGTTTTAAAAAATACAGACTTCTTTGCTGTATTGGCAACTGTCTGAAATGTAAATCAGCGCATGAAAATAGCTCAGGAAAATTGAAACAAGTGTGTGGCAGTTGGGGAAAGACTTTATGGATCATGTTTTTTCTCAGAAGTTCTTGCACTATGGTCACTACAGTGCATTTACTATAAAAAAAAAAAACAACAACAACAGAGGCTATGCGCAGGACAGACAGCACCGGAGGACAGTGCTGGGGCACAGGTGTCCCTGCATGGACTGCATTTCATACTGCACCTCCGTCTTCACCCCAAGGAGGGGCCAGATCTTGGACTCCAGGGATAGGGAGGGGACGGCTGGGGTGCGGGGAGGTGGCAGGAAACACCTGGTTGGGGTGGATGAGATGTCACTGGGCATCGGAAATCTCGAGCAGCAGTGGGAAAAGGCTGAGGTCCAGAGCAGGCAGGAGGCAGCAGGAGACAGGGAGTTAAGATCCCAGTGTCACAGGCTCCGCTCTTC
>NW_004955452.1:17245223-17260463 GCF_000276665.1 Chinchilla lanigera | reverse complement strand
GTGGCCGAGGGCCCTGGGGAGCTGAGGGCAGGTGTTTGGGGCCTGGGCGGCTCTGCCAGTGGCCTGGGCAGCACCCAAGGGCAGTGGGCAGGGCAGGTGTGCACAGGGGACCCTGGTTGCAAGTGTAGAATGGGGACTGAGAACTGCAAGATGGGCTGGGGTGACAGTAGGCAAGACCTGGAGGGAGCCGGCTGGGTCCTCAGAGGCCTCCAGGCTCACGTCCCTGCCTGTGCGCTCTCCCTGGCCAGGTGCACCTGATGAAGCCAGATGCAGTCCCCAAGGCATGCTGTGCACCCACCAAGCTGAGTGCCACCTCTGTGCTCTACTACGACAGCAGCAACAACGTCATCCTGCGGAAGCACCGCAACATGGTGGTCAAGGCCTGTGGCTGCCACTGAGGCCCCTCCCACCTGCTCTGCTGCAGCCGTCCCTCCCCGTCAGCGCCCTCTGCAGAGGCAGGAAACCCTGAAACCCAACCAAACCTAAGGCAGGGTTGCCAGGGAAGGCCTTCAGAACTATGTCCCTGCCTCCTGCTCCTCTAAGCTAATGCTTGGGTCTCTGCAGGTCCTGTGCTCCCCTCCCCTGCTGTAGAATGGTCAGATGGCCTTGCCTCCAACCCTGATGATCTGAGTCCTCAAGCAGCAGTTCATCCCCATCATCTCCCCCAGAAGCATACACTGAACAGCTCTGGGGTTTGCACAAAAGTCCTGGGTGTATTCATGCCTATTACTGGCCCAGGCTGTTGGCAGATGTGGGATGAACTGAGAGGCACCTGGAGCCCTAGACTGGCCACCTTGGGCTCTTTCCTGTCCAGTATAGAGTTTAGGAATGTGGGGACAGGGTTGGGTTCAACCATCCTTTACCTGCCTGCCTCTCGCAGGTACAAAACTGGCCATTTCTAGAGAATAGGGAAAAGTATGGACTTCACCTTAGTACATATTTATATATCTTTATTACCAAAGCTCCGGTCACAGGCATGTGGGGCAGCTCAAGAAAAAGCTGAGTGAATAACATGTTCAGGGCTGAAGCCAATGGCATGTATCTTTTCCCATCTTCCTGCCTTGAGCCTGCCGCTGCTGCCTGGAAAAAATGTATGAACATCTTGCTTTGGAGAAACAGAAAAGTACTGGAGGCTTCCAGTGGACTCATCTGTCTGCTGCCATGTTTGCCTGTCAGGAGCTGAAGCTTGTGGGGAAGTTTCTTTTGCTGAGCAAATAAGGTGGTTGTGCTGGGTGGTCCATGATGCCAAGAGCCATCATCTCCTCTTTCTTTCTGCACGGCAAGCATCAATAATCAATCCTGATTCTTTCTTCTGAGTCTGAATTTTCAAATGATCCCAGCACTTCAGGACTCCAAAGTCAGCATGTGAAGTACGAAGTGTTTGCTATCTTCTGCAATGCACAAGTGTAACCTTGTTCGTTAGAGCAATGTGTCTATGACACCAGGCAGCCTGTGACCAGATATGGGGCAAGGCCAGCAGCTTGTCAGCATTGCTTGTGTCCAGTTGTCAAAACGGACTGGTCACCGAGATCTGCTTCACCCTGTGTGCCCAGCAGCCCTGTCCCGTCTCTTGCACCTATGAGTCAAAGGAAAGGGCCCCTGTCCCAGGGGAGTGACAGCGTAATTGGCTGGGCTGGGTGAGGAGCTTCGTCTCAGCCTCTCTTCTGTTCCCAGAAATGCTGTTTTCCTTGGAGCAGCTGCTGGGAGTTGGAGTGTTTATTTGATTTTGGACCTGCTCAGCCTCTAATTTACCTGCTGAACAGGTGGAGTCTAGCTGCCTCACCTGTGTCATTAAGAGCAGGTCCTGGGCCCCGTCCACACCCAGCCTCAGTGGACCCACCCGTGAGCCCTGGGATACACATCTGTGGGGTTCATGCGCTGTTCCCCTGCAGACAGGTCTTGGGGAGGGGAGGTGTGGCAGCAGGGGAGTGGCTGGGGCCATGCTGCAGGACAGCAGCCCCTCCACTGGGACCAGGGAGGGCCTCCCTGTGGCAGTGCAGGGGAAGGCACCCTCCCAGTATGCAGAGTGGGCCCAGGGGTCTGGAAGTTTCCCCATCAGTTGAGAGACCCTTGGTGAGGGATTTGGCTCTGGGATATTTATAAGGAGACTTGACTTGACCTGGACTTGTTTTCCCTCTGTGACATGAGGGAGTTGGACTTGGTGATTTCCAAAGGACCCTCAGCCAGGGACGCTGTCACCCAGCCTGCACCACAATGGGCCCAGATGCAGCCTTATGGCCCTGAATGTGGAGCCTACATGGCTGTCTCTGTCAGCTGGCAGGTAACAAAAGACCTATTTGCTCTTCTAGTACTTTTCTAACAATGCTTAACATCAGGATTATCTTTTAGGTCAATCAGCCAATTATTCTGATAACTGATTTTCTCACTGCTAGTGATTTTAGTGCCCAGCCAATGATCTGGCATATCATGGGTGGCACCAGGGACCCAGAAGTTTGTAGGCATGGACTACACCTTAACATATCAAACTGCACAGCAGGAATGGATAGCAGTTGCCGTCCTCATTCAGAATAAATGAAAAATGAGGCATCTGCCTATCTTGGCATCAGACTTCTAGTAATTTTTGCCATCCAGATGGTCACAAAAGGAAATCAAATAGAAAAGCCCTTGAGCAGCAAGAGTTATGAATTCACCCAAAGCCCATGTGTCTGACTGCAGTTGTTTGCTGAGCCAAGAGTGGCAACTGCAATGGGCAGCCTGCCTGGCAACACCAATGGCAGTTTCCTCTTTTGTTGCTCAGGGTCAGCCTCTTTATCTGTCTGCACCAGCCTAAGTTAAGTAGGAATGGTCAGTTCATATCCACTGACAGCTGATAGGAAGACACGAAACTGGAAGTGCCTCACACTGAAATACTGACCTTGGGCCAGGTCACCAGAGGATGTGTTTAGTCTTTTTTTTTTTTTTTGGTATCGGGAATTGAACTCAGGACCTTGTCTTTGTCAGGCAGGCGCTTGTGCCGCTGAGCTATATCCCTGGCCCCATGTTTGCAGTCTTCTAAGGTAAGCAAGTAATGTGTTTCCTAAGACAGGAATACAATCAGTGTAGCAAGAGTCCAGACTTTTTTTTTTTTTTTTTTTTTGAGACAAGGTCTTGCTATATTGCCCAGGCTGGCCTTGAAGTAGCAGTAGTCCTCCTGCCTCAATCTCCCAAGTGCTGGGATTATAGGCACCACTCTGCCCGGCAAGAGTCCAGATGGATTTGAATCCAAGATCTGCTTTTTTCTCTGGAAAGTGGGCTACTGGTTCTCCCCTCCTATAAGTACTATAAATATTAAATGTACGCATTTGGTATATCTGACATATACATCCTTCACCATCAGTACCTGTGGTCGTTATTCCAAGATTTGCTCACTTGGAATCACCTCTGTGCCCGTCCATTAAACCAAAATATGTTTCACAAGTGATGGTGTATTTAAGGCTGTGCTTTTTCCTCAAACACCTAACCTGGCTTTCCTTAGAGGGCAGGCCTTGTATATTCTCACCACCTTTAAAGGCCTGGCAAGTGTCTGGCAAGGTGGGTGGTGGGCAGGCTGTGAAACTGCTCCTGTTTTCAGACCCACAGCGTACTGAGGGTCATCCACATCCACACTCATGTGGCAATCTGTACGTGGGAATTGGCCACCCGAGCTCTGACCAGTAATGTGAGGCTTTACGCAAGGACTTGACTCACTTTAAGAGGTTTTTTTCATTTATTAAAAAAATGCAGTTTTGGAGGAATGCAGACAATAATAATACACAATTGTATATAATTCAAATCACCATAGTACCATGACTCAGATAAATACACCATTAATATTTTGGTCACTTCATTTTTTTTTTTCTTAAAATACATATGTATCTGTTTGCATATAATTTATCATACTGTACTATGTAAGTTGCTTTGTGATCTTTTTCACTTTATTAGTGAAAATGTCTTAGTTTTTGAAAACATGGCTTTCAGTTTCTTCAGACCTGAACTGTGTCGTGAGACTCTGTTTTCACCAAGTTGTCTGTCTGAGCTCCTTCCTCAGAGGGCTGCTGTGAGGCTGATGTAGCAGTGTCTGGAAGCCGCTGTCTCACTGCTGGAAATGCCAGCAGTTGCAGCCCCGATCCTAGGATCCCAGTCTCTGCCTTCATCCATGCTGATTCTGCTAAGCTCTTTGGACCTAGCCTCTCCTGGTTCTTATACAAACCCTGAACTCAATGCCCCAGTCCCCCTTCAAATGCCTGCTGACTTGTGTGTAGAGAAAGCTTCCCAAGATCACCTTGCCAAGACCCTGGTACCCATTTTTGGTCAAACACCAGCTGATACCATCAAGCTATTTTTTAGATGGATTAGTATCTTTAAATCAATGGAATAAGCCAGATCACCATGCATAAAGCAAGCAGGCTTCGTCCACTCAGTTAAAAGACCTAAGCAAAAAACACAGACTGCTTCCAGACTGCCTTAGGACTTGAACGGCGAGACCAGTTTTGTCCCAGTCTTTGGCTGCAGGCCTGCCCTGTGGATTTCAGACTTGCCGGTCCCCACAACTGCGCAGGCCAATTCCTTAAAATAGTGCCCCCCTCAACATACACATGCACACATCCTATTGGTTCTGTTTCTTTGGAGAAGTTTGACAAATACAGGAACCATACAGTGTCTGTCACCAACTATTCGGCTCTGCTGCTGTAGCAAGGAAGCAGCAATAGACAATAGGTAAACAAATGGAGGTGGCTGTGTTCCAATACAAACGTATTTGCAAAATAGGCAGTGGCTGGATTAGGGCATGTATTTTGCTAATCTGTCTCCTCACATAGCATCTGGCATACAGAAGGCAAGACTGAGCTACAAAATATGTAAAAAACCTACAGAATAAAAGTAAATAGACCACTGAGGTTAATCAGCATATTTGCTGGCTACAAGACTGGCGGCTGTCTCAACAGAGGCAAGGGAGCAGGAAACAGGAACTTCTTTTTTTTTTGGTACTGGGAATCAAACTCAGGACCTTGTGCTTGCCAGGCAGGCACTTATGCCACTGAGTTTCATCCCCAGCCCTGTTAAAACAGGAACTCCTATACTATCTTGATTTCCATTGCCCCTACATGGTCTCACAAGACATCTGGCATGAAGATGTATCACTGCCATCTAAAGGAACTGGCCCAAGGGAAGAAACAAAAGCTGTGGGGAAGGAACTGTGCCCTATAGACTTGCCAGCCCGCCTCAGAGGTACAGCTTAGCCACAGATGCACTCTCTGACAGCTCCCAGGAACTCTCTGGAGGCAGTAATATAAGAAGAATCAAGATTTATTTTAGCAAAAAAAGTGTCCAAGAGCCTCAGGTGGGCCAGGGCAGGCCCGGCAGCCCATGCCTGGGAAAGCCAGTGGACACACTCAGCCGTCCATGGTGGGGAGGGCGGCACCGCGCTGGCTCCCAGGCCCAGGGTGCACCTGGCAGGAGCCCAGAGCAAGTCCAGACCATGCTGCGGAGGAGCTGCTCCAAGCTGGCCCCGAGCAGGAGCTCGGATGCGGTGCTGCCTGCTTCACACAGGACACCCTCAGTGTCTGCAGAGCCCGTGGCTCCTTCCTGGACACAGGGGCGCGGAGAGGGAGCGCAGTGGCTCCGCCTCACATGTACTCTCCACAGTCAGAGATGATCACCTTCTGCTTTGGCTTCCCGTCCTTGCTGCCCTGGGCCTTTGGGAGAGGAACCGAAGAGGAGGCTTGAGTCAGGGGAGTGGCGTGGGGGACTAAAGAGGCCGGGGAAACCCTCCCGCCTGGAGCCAGGCAGAGGCAGCCCGGAAACCATCCTTCCACAGCGCTGGGCACCAGGGGCCCGGGAAGGGGACTGGTTCCTGCCACCTACCTCAATCTGCCGCAAGACATCCAGGCCTTCGGTGACCTCCCCAAACACTACGTGCTTGCCATCCAGCCAGTCCGTCTTGTCACAGGTCAGGAAGAACTGGGAGCCATTGGTGTTTGGGCCAGAGTTGGCCATGGAGAGGAGACCTGGGAGAGAACCACCTCAGCTCCCTCCACCCCGTCCCCAGCCCTTCAAGCAGGCGCGTGAATGGGCACAGCCCTTCCACCGCAGCCTCACTCGGGGGCACAGACCAGGGGGTGTGGCCACCTTGTCTGTCAATCACAGGATGAAGAGGGTTTTTTATTTATACTGGTCTGTCCTTTCATTCATTCATTTAACAATTATTAAGTATCTAGTTTATAATCAAGCCCTTATTAAGGTCTGCGACACCGATGAGCAAAGCAGTAGTATTGGGGTAAAGCTCAGTCAGTGGAAAAGGGTCATTAAAGGACCGCGTGTGTTCACAGGTGCGTGCATCATGCAGCTGAGCTAGGAAGTGACGTGAAGGGAGGTTTGCTATACGGATGGCAGAGGAGAAGAGTCAGGGGTAAGCCCTAAGTTTCTGATCAGCAGCCAAATGGACAGCGGTGTCATTCACCAAAACAGGGAGGACGAACAGGAAGAGTCTGGGGAGAAGAGCAAGAGTTGCTCTGGCCCTGTTGGAGGGGCCCATGGGACACCTGGCGAAGACCACAGGTACCGGCGGACAGGAGCTCCTGGCATGGAGCCGGGAGACTCAAATGTGGACAAAGTCAACATAGAGCTTAGTGAAAGCCCCGGGACTGAGCATGATTCCCTAGGGCAGTGACTCTGAGCAGCGTTGGTCCTTCCCTAGAGGCTGTTTAGACACTGAATGTGCTTGTGGTTGTCAGACACACTGAGCGGTGCTACTAGCATTTAGTGGGCAGAGCCCTGAACGCTACATATTCTGCAGTGTCCTGCACGGTGAAGAACTGTCCCACACCCTGCTCGTATTGGTGAAGGGGAAATGTGTTCATAACTACCCTTACCTAAGGTCTAATCCCAACGTTTCTGAGGGTTTTTGTTTTACTTCCTATAGAATCTTCTAGGAATGCAACAACTATGTATCAGATACATTTTTTTTTTTTTTACACCAGGAATAGAACTCATAACCTTGCGCTTGACAGGCAGGCATTGTGCCGCCAAGCTATATCCCCAGCCACTGCAACAACTACGTAAATCAACAGAAAATGACTCATCCACTTGGACTCTCAGTCAGCCTTCTCCATCACTTCACAGGTTCCCGTCACCTTGCACCTCAGCAGCTGGCAGACACCTGTCTGCATTTCTGATCGATGCAGCTGAGCGCAGGTGCACATACCCGAGTAACTCCACTGTCTGCTGGCACAGCGGTACTAGCACGTTTACATCCAGAAACATACTCTTTCTATAACTGAGCAGGTTTCACGTTCTTTCCTATTAAAGAACAGTATCGATTTCCAAAATAACTCTGGGGGCAGGTAAGCTACATCATCTATGCTTTTCCATCCAGCACAGTAAAGGGTAGAACAAACTATCAGAGAAAGGAGGCCCAGGGAGCAGAGTTCTTCTATGGAGAAAAAAGGCTGAGCTCTGAGCCACTTCAGTTGGGCGAGGGGGGGGTCAGGAAACAGGAGATGGCAATGTCAGAAAAAGCTGCCAACTAAGTAAAAGGAAACCAGGAGAGGGAGGAGCCCTGCCAGCCAAGTGAAGGAGGACACACGGAGCCCAGGGCAACAGTATAAAATGTTGCTGTGAGGTGGAATAAGATGAAGGCCAAGAACTGGCTACTGCAAGATGGAAGCTGTTAGCGTCTCTGCTAAGAGTGATTGCAACACGAGTGGGACTGGAAGCCGGGGTGAAAACATTTAGAGAAAATGAAGACAATGAGGCTATACTTTTTCAAGTGTAGTCAAAACTTTTTTTGTTTTGTTTTGTATTCTGAGACAGGGTCTCACTATGTAGTTCAGGCTGGCCTCAAACTTGCAACAATCCTCCTGCCTTAGCCTCCTGAGGGGATTACAGGCATGTGGCATGATGCTGGCAGTCTAAAACTTTTTCCAGTTTTACTAAAAAGTAAACCAATGCCAGGCACAGTGGTGCATGCTTGTAATCCTATCTATTCAGGAGGCTGAGGCAGAAGGACCACAGGTTTGAGGCCAGCCTAGGCAACTTTCCAAGTCCTTGTCTCAAAATAAAGTAAAAAAGGGTGTGAATGTAGTTCAATGGAAAAATATTTGCCTAGGATGTTGTAGGCCCTGGGTTTGATCCTTAGTACTACATTAAAAAAAAAAAAAATAGACCAGATACATAGGTGATAGCTATGGGGGAATGTAACTCCAAGAATGCCTCTGTATTTTTTGGTCTCTTTATAATAAAAACAATGCCTTTGTAAAATTTGTTTTGAGACAGTGTTTCACTATGTAGCCCAGACTGACCTCAAAATCATGGTAATTGTCCTGTCTCAGCCTCCCAAGTGCTGGGATTATATGTACCAGCACAGCCAGCTAACAGATTTTTTCCAGTCCCTTTGGGAGATTATTTTTTTGTTTGTTTTTATTTTGTGTGGTACTAGAGATTAAACCCAGGGGTGCGCCAACCCTTTTTATTTTTTGAGGCAAAGCCTCACTAACTTGCCCAGGCTGGTCTTAAACTTGCTATCTTTCTGCCTTTTTTGCTGGTATTCTGCACCCCAGCTCCCAAGGATGCTTTCTGAACAGACTAGTACTGCCAGGTATGGTGGTGCATGTCTGTAATCCCAGCTCTTGGGAGGCTAAGGCAGGAGGATCACCATGAGCTCAAGGCCAGTCTGGGCTACACAGTGAGTTCAAGGCCAGCCTGAACTATATGCTGAAACCCGTCTCAAAAATACCCCAAACAAAATAAATAAAATAAAATAAAACATGGGTACTGATTATAAGCTGTTGGCCTGATCTCGTAGAGCAGGGGAAGTAGATCGTAGAGGCAGAGGGAGACATCAGCTGAAGCCAAGTTCCTAAGTAGGGGGGCGGGGATGGGATAGAGACCACAGCACAGCAGCTGGCCTCCGTGCCAAAAGACAGTCAGAGCATGCGAGTGTGCAGAGAGGCAGGTGGCGAGACACCAGGCAAAAGCGAAGGTGCTCAAGAGGCCTTAGCAGTGAAGACAGGCATCGAACTGTCATCTCTGATGGGACTGAGCACGCAAGGCAGAGCTGCTCAGAACTGCAGCCAAGAAGTTCACGTGGGATCACGCAGGGCAATTCCACGCTTTTCTCTAGTCACAGTGGGGCCAACCACTGAGATTTTACTAGGCAAGTCTGACAAGGTGGGGGAGAAACAAAGGGCTTCAGGACACGAGAGCTCACGACGGCAGATCACAGGATCAAAGACAGGCTAACAGGTGTGATGTGGTTGGACACAGACAATGCAGAAGCTGAGCAAGCTGGGTCCCACTCTCCCGTAGGCCCCTGCCCCACAGCTAGACCACAGCTGTCCTTGTCACCACTCCCCACACCCACCTGGTCCAGTGTGTTTGAGGATAAAGTTTTCGTCATCAAACTTCTTCCCGTAGATGGACTTGCCCCCGGTGCCATTATGGTTTGTGAAATCCCCAGCCTGACACATGAACTGGGGGATGATGCGGTGGAAGCTGCTTCCCTTGAAGCCATAGCCCTTTTCATGGGTGCACAGGCAGCGGAAATTCTCTGGGGTTGAGAAAGGACGAAGTGCTCATGTTAGAAGACAAAGCCAGACAAGTGAAACCTCTAAAAAGGTTTCCTGTAATGTTTAAATGTTCATCTTTTGGCATTCATATGGGATTGGCTCTAGGGCCCTTTGCAGATAACAAAATCTGGGGATATTCATACTCAAAAGTCCCTTATGAGAGCCAGGCGTAGTGGCACACGCCTGTAATCCCAGTACTCGGGAGGCTGAGGCCGGAGGATTATTGTGAGTTTGAGGCCAGCCTGGGCTACAAAGTGAACTGAAGACCAGCCTAAACTGCATAGTGAGACACTGTCTCAAAAAGACAAAAAAAAAGTCCCTTATAACCTATACATGCATATATGTACATACACATATGTAGCCCAGGCTAGTCTTGAACTTGGGACAATCCTCCCACCTCAGCCTCGTAAGTGTTGGGATTACAGCTGTGTGCCATCATGCGGAATACTCTCCTGTATACTTGAAATCCTCTCTAGATAACTTACAATACCAAATATAATGAAAATGTTATGTAAGTAGTTGGTATACTTTATTGTCTAGGAAATAATGACAAGAAAAAAAGATGAATAGATTCAGCACAGGCCGGATGTGGTAGTGCACGCCTCAGCACTCAGGAGGCTGAAGCAGGAGGATCACCATGAGTTCAAGGCCAGCCTGGACTACATAGTGAGACCCTGTCGCAAAAAACAAACAAAAAATAGATTCAGCACAAGTATCCTGAATTTTTCCCTCTGTGACTGGATGAACCCAGAGATGTGAAATCCTTGGAGAAGGAAGGTCAATAGTGTTTTCATTTTTGAGTAAGAGAAGCTCATTATAGACTTCTGTGATACTGACTTCTTGCAGGACTACAGAGTGTCATGATGAAAGGAGGACTGAATACTCTGTGCTCATCCCAGCTCTGCTGCCTCCCCAGACCAAACTGCACTGATGACAAAGTCATTTTTTAAAGAGGAAACCCAAAGGATCTTAGGAGAAAACATAAAGCCAATCTTCACGACCTGGGATTTGGCAACGGTTGTTTAAATATGACCCTAAAGGCATAGGTAACTAAAGAAAAATAAAGTAGATTTCATCAAAATTAAAAATTATTGTGCTAAGGAGGACACTATCAACAGTGCAAGGTAACTCACAGGAGAAAATATGTAAAACCCTATTTGATAAGGGTTTAATTTCCAGATATATGTAATAAACTCCTGTAATTCAACAACAAAGCTAGATGTGGTGGTGCATGCTTATACCAGCACTCAGGAGGCTGAGGCAAGTCTGGGTGAGCCCTGTTTAAGAAAGCAGTTGACTCCTGAGAGGTTTTCCTCAGTCCTGCGGGTCTGGGCTGCCCCTCCACTGCCCCGGTGAGAGGCCAACTGGCTAGTGGGTTAAAGCAGAAGGGCTCTGGATCAGAACACCACGTGCACAGAGGAGGCCGAGGTACCATCATCACAAAGGGAAGTGGAGTTTACAGACTGAATCTCCTGTCTCCTCACTAAGACGGCAAGTGGCTGGATGCAGAGCCTTCAGTCTGGGAGAGAATCAGGAAGACAGTGTGAATCTGGAGGAACAGGTACTACAGAGATTTTAAAAAGCTAATTCCTTAGGCCGGTGCAGTGGCACGTGGGACACACTGAGGCAGGAGGACTATAGGTTTGAGTTGCACTTGGGCAACTTTTAGTAAGCCCGTTTAATTCCCAGTATGGGGCGGGGAGTGAATTTCTGAAACAGAAAGTCAAAAGATAATGTCTGGAGAAAAAAAAACAAAAACCAGAAAAACAACAACCAAAACTAGGAAGTACAAATACAAGGTATCTACCCATATGGAAGTAAAAACCACAAGAACTGGATAATATCTGAATCCAGCAGTCTCTGAGGAGTAGCGCGTAGTGCTGGAATGGGGCAGGGTTTAGAGACAGCTCTGGGACTGCTGGGGGTGTTTTTGTACATGTCTGCCATGCACAACGATCACATTCATCGTAGGTTTAATAAAAACCACTGTTTTTATTAAAACAAATTTTGAGAAAATGACTCTGTCAAGGGCCTAAGAACTGAGGCAGCAAGAACCCTGGGAAGCCACTGATTAGCCACCCACCCACCGCCCTGACTGCAGCAGGGCCCTGCTCACCCGCTGTCATGGGCACGACGTCAGAACGCAGGAGCATCTGGATGCGGCCAGCGGGCTTGTTCCCGATCTTGATGTCCATATACACCTGAGGATTTGACCGGGCCTTTTTCACAGGAGGCTCTCCCTAGGTGCACAGGAAACCATTAGTTAGGACCACTGCCTGGCTCCCCAAGTAGGAGTGCAAGTACTGTTCTGCACACACCCGACACAGCTGCAGTGGGCAGGCTGGGCAAATGTGCTGAAGGGAAGGTACCGGGCCTCGACAGGGCTGTGAAGCCCACACCACCCAGCCTGTTCCAAGACATGGCCATTGCTTGCTTCCCCTGCCCTGCAGCCCACTCACAGTAGGCAGCTCCTCCTCAACCCCTAGCATAAGCACACACAGCACATTTGCTAGTGGACCCACTCGAGTCCCGTCAGCTCCCCTCTCCAATGGCAACCTGCAGTATCACAGGCCAGTACATGAAAGCAGGGGGAACTGTCCTGCTTGGGCCTAAAAGCTCAGAGGACAATAGAGGCTGGCACCTTGCTTTGGGCTCCAAGTTGGTCAGATTGACCTGCCTGTGCAGGTTTTATCTTAAAAGACGGCCGAGAATGACCTGGTAGGATTCTACTGACTGCAAGGGCCACCTTAGGCCCTGCTGTGCATTTAAATTTCTGGCTTGGGTCAGTAGTGGCTGGAAGGTGGCAAATTAACCAAGAGCGAGAACACAGAAGACAGGACTAGAGAAGGGGAAGGAGGTGCATTTCAGGCAACTTTAAGGTACCTCTGAGACTTTCAGAGTGAAATATCTGAAGCTTAGCACTAGAAACACAGGCTGCAAAACTCAGTAAGATAGGAGCACTGCACACTCTGAGACTAACTACTGGCGTAAAGAAAAGCTGCAGGAAGAGAGAATCGCGTGAGCTAAATACGAGGCACAGAAGACTTATGAGGCTCACAAGGATGCAGAGGAGGGAAAGCCCAAGGAACACTGGTCCAGAAGGTATGCTGAGAACCAGGGGAAGTGCTGGGCAGGGCTCTCCTAGCGGGGTGGGGTGGGGGGTGGTGTCTTGATTCCACACTGGCTGAAGGGAGGGTCTGCTACTTTGTGTCTCCCGTGACAGGGCAGAAACAGGAGACAGCCTGGCGCCAGACTCCCCAGTGCAGTGGGGGCAGGTGCCAGGTACAGTATGGAGCCTTCTTTTTCACCCCCTGGGAGGCCGGGTGTAGTGGCACAGGCCTCTAATCCCAGCACTCCAGAGGTGGAGGCAAGAGGATTGCCGCAAGTTCAAGGCCAGCCTGGGCTACACAGTGAGTTTAAGGCCAGCCTGAACTACGTAGTAAGATCCTATCTCAAAAAAAAAAAAGTTGTAATCTCACCTCCTGGGTTTCTGCCTTGGGAGTTTCTGCCCCTTCTTCCTCTTTATTCTCTTCAAGAGTCTTTCCAGAAAACTTCTTCAACCAGTCATCATCTGACCACACTGAAAGGAAAAAAATCAAGCTAATGTCAGGAAAGTCAAGTCATTGGGCAACTGTCATGTAGTTGCTTTGGTCAGCAAGATGGAAAATCCTATGTCTTCCTCTCAGCCAAAGGAGTCCCTTTTGAGAGCTCCCAAGGGCAAGGAGAATTTCAACTGGGAAAAACCCCTGAGCTCCAACTTTTAAAACCATTAAGTTAAAAAGACTGCGTCAAAGGCAAAGATACACCTTTGCTGGCTCCAGCCCTTGATGGGGCACTCCAGAAATAGAGTTCTGAGAAAACTAGGAAGATAAAGGGCCAGGTAAGATTTCTTGCATAGGGCCAGGGATTTAGCTCAGCGACACAGTGCCTGCCTGGCAAGTGCAAGGTACTGGGTTCAATTCTGGGTACCAAAGAAAAAAAAAAAGATTTCTCTTATAAAACTAACAATTACTCTGTTGCTACATAAAGGCGATGTATGTCCTTTGCCATTGTGAACCATCCTCCACTCCTGACTGCTAGAAAGCAGCATTTAGCACCAACTTCCAAGTAAATGGGGATATAATGCAACTAAGGGAAAAGTGGAGGACACAGTGGGGATCTGTGAGTTGCTCTCGCTCACCTGGTCTGGAAGAACCTTCTTTAATTCTCATTGGTTTGGCCAAATTGACACGAATTGTCCGTCCAAAGAGCTCAGATTCATTCTGAAAAAATCGAAAGTCTAGCTGCTTAAACTCTACCAGGTTAAAAGAGTCAGAGAGCTCTGCATTTATCTCTAAAACATGTTCATGATTTCTCCTCCCTTAATCTCTGAACACCTATCAGCAAGTTACACTCCCCCCTGCATAAAGGACCCAGCAAGGGAGGGCGGAGCTGTCATATACTTCCTTTCTTCAATACCAGCGAAGATTTGTACTACCAAAACAATGGTATGAAACTACAGGATAAATGCAGTTTCTCAGAACCCAAATTCTTCAAAAGCCAAGATCAGCTTTGCAATGATGGAAAATGTCCTGTCTCTGATAGCTAAAGAATATAGTTGGTGATGGGTAATACAGAAGAGGGAATAAAGCAGAACTTTATTTATTCGAAGATAATTTGCACTGAGAAAGATCACTTAATATGAATCCACTTAAGGCAGTAAGGAAAATTTCATGGCAAAAAGTAAAAAAAGAATTTGCTTTTCCTTTGACTATGACTTTGTGATACAACTAGAAATAATGAAAATGTAAGTTTCTTGAAGTTAATATTCAGGATGAACTATGCATTGATTGGTAATACAAACATGTAATAAGAGCTCATCAGTTTAAAGTACTTTCTCCAGCAAAATTCTACCAAAAGTATGTACTTTGTATCTGACATGAAAATTGGACATACAGATTCCAAGGAGAGCACTGATCCTGAAGAGCACCATCATTTTTCTAAGGACTTTCCCAGTGTATTCAAATCACCTGCATCAGTAGCACACCCTGTCATTATCCTTATTAAATTTCTCTTCTCAATTGTTAACTGGTTGAACACTTGATGAAATTCTGCCTCTTCTGCAAAATAAGCAGTTTCAGTACAATCAATTTGCATTACTTGTAATTTATTATCCTAGACATCAGGAAGCCAGGAAGAGACAGGCCAATAAGGATAATCAGAACTTACATTATTGTTAAATGGGTTAAGAGGTCTGAATAAGGAATAATTTTACAAGTAGTCAACTGACATGAATATTTTCACAGTATATAATTTTTACTTCGGTACACAACCTGACACTTTAAGAGTTTTAGAACACCAATATATGAACTAAGACCTGTGTACCACGAAAAATCAACTTCAGTTAGAATGAGACCTCCAGCCATACCATGTTGTCAATAGCTGCTGCTGCATCCTGCAAGGAAAGACAAAGTGTACATTTAGGCTTGTAGCTGAATGTTTTTTGTGTGTCTAAACACACACACACACACACACACACACACACACACAAATAGCAAAGAATCAAACAGGAAAAAGTCACACCTGTACTTCTTGCCTAGGCTGTATGTGTGTCTAACAAAGACCATTTCTGACCTGACTTTTAAACTGGTAGAGCTGCAATGTGCCATCCAGCTGAAGACACAAGAATGTCTGGCCAAGAACATTCAATGAATAGGGC
>NW_004955452.1:17129405-17244437 GCF_000276665.1 Chinchilla lanigera | reverse complement strand
GAAAGATCACTTAATATGAATCCACTTAAGGCAGTAAGGAAAATTTCATGGCAAAAAGTAAAAAAAGAATTTGCTTTTCCTTTGACTATGACTTTCAACTCTTCTATTAGAGCCAAACTTAAGCTTTAATATTTGCATGCAAGACAACTAGAAAAATGAAGTCATTTTAATATATCAATTTCTCGTTACAATTTGCCTATCAACTGGACATAATGCATGAATTGTAAAACCTTGCAGGATGTTCAGTTTTTAGGCAAATGCTGATCTAACTAGAAAGGCCAAACACAACAGTGTTAATTTAATGATACAATTCAGAGACCAGAAAAGCCCTAAGAAAGCTAACATAACTTTATTGTTTTTACACATAAGGATTCCCCAAGCCCAGAGAGTTTAAAGATTGCTATCACACGGAAGGTTGATAATAATAGAGCTGGGCCTAAAACGCTGATCTTAAAAATTACAGTAAAGATACAATAGAAAACTGAACTATAACCATGATGCTAGCTGAAAGAACAGCCACCCAAGTGTACAGAGGTCCAAGCTTCAATCAGGGCCAGGCTTTCCTGCTGTCCGATTTATTAGCACAGCTGCCAACAAAGGAGCAGGTGCAATGGTGAACCCTGTAAGTAGTCTGAAACAACACTCAGATCTCAATGCAGTTCATTCACTGAAAAATCTGACTTATTTCAAATCCAAAAAATGGAGACTGCAAAGCATTTACAGTCCACCACCACACAGCCTCAGAATAGTCTTTCAGCATCAAGATCAGTCATTCTTACCTAGAAAAGCATCCTCTGTTCCTATAAACCAACCATACTTCAAATACATTTTTATTTATTGTACTGAGCATCACACCCAGGGCTGTGCATGTGCTAGACAAGCACACTCTACCACTGAGATACACTCCCAGCCTGGGCCATGTATATTTAGAACTGTAATGTGACTTTAATTTTTTTAAAAAGTTCTTTTCTTAGTAGGTGGGTTCTGAACATGACACACACCAAAACGCACCTGTTTCATAATCCAGAGGAATCTGAATATCTGTGATGTCGCCAAAAGGAATAAAGGCAGCATGAAGAACTTTGTCGTCCACCTCTTCTGCCAGCCCTCCTGCAAACAAGTCCAGAGCTTTCTGAGCCACTGTCCTCAATAATCTTGCAGAAGTCCTTGCAGCCAATTAGCATGCAGGCCAAGGGAAGGGATCTTTCCACCTAGTCCTTTGGTCACACAGACATCTCTCATCTGCTGCCCACTCACACATACGAAGCTAATTCCATTACCTTCTTTCAGCCTCTCATCTCCAGGATTCCTGCAATAGCTTCGTAACTACTTCCCTGTTTCCATTCCCTGTCAGCTCCACAAAGCAACCCAGAGAGCTCTTGGGAAAATGCAAACATGAGCCCATCATCTCTGCTTAAACTCTCCCAAAGGTTTCTCACTGTCCCTGGACAAAGTGCAAATTCCTTAACCTCGTACACAACATTCCTCTGTGTGTACAGAGCCTTTCCACCTCTCTTGTATCCGTATCTTTTACTTTGTTTTCAATTCCCCTGGGTTTCCTGAAAAATAACCCACTGCTCCCGGGCGTCCGACCTTTTAACACCTTTGGGCTTCTGCTCCTGCCGCAGTAAACAGTTTTGTCTCTACTTGGCTTCCTGGCTAACTTCTCATCAGCTTCGGCGTCACGGCACCCACAGTTTGTTTTCACCTCTCCTGATGAATAGGTCGCTTCTTCGCGCACCCAAGCCCGTTATCCTCATCAGTCCCCACCACAGCGCTTATCAAACTGTGAGACTGACACTATTAGTATGGAAACTCCTGCCTCAAGAGCAGGTGCAGGGGCTGCGCCACTGCTGCACCACATGTATATACAATGAGTGGGCGCGAGGATTCGGGAGACCATAATATTGTTCTACGACTTCTGCCGGCCCTGGTGGACCTTAGCGGACTAGGAGTAAGGCTGGAAGGATCGCTCCTGTAGTGGGGCAAAACTGTACTGCCACAGACCCGGCCTCGACTGTTGCTCGCCGCCCGCCCCATCCAGAGACGTGTCCCTCCCCACGTCCCTCTCCCCTAGGGACCGATCCGCCCAGACTCCGCCTAGCTCCCGCGCCTGCTCACCCACGTACAACACGCGCTTGGTGGTGGCCATCTTGCTCTCGCGCGCTTCCGCCGGAAGTTGGTGTTAGACCCACCCACCCCCTTCCCGCCGCCTCGCCCCCTCCGATCGCCGCGCCCATTCACACCGCGCGCAGACGCCGCCCAGTCTCGCCGTGCTCGCGCGCTGGGCTGGTTCCTCTCGGCGTCCCGCGCCGTGAGAGTGCCGGGTGCTGGAGGACGTGCGTGAACCTGGCCCTCCCCGGGCCGGCGGTGTTATGGGAGTTAAACCTTGACCTAGACAGCAAAAATATTATCAGCAAATGATCCACTACAACTAACCTATGACTCACGGACCACCCGCCGCCTATTTTTTGACAGCCCAGGAGCTAAGAATCTTTTCTACCTTTTGAAATAGTTGGAGCGGGGAGGAATGAAAACAATAATACTTAGTAACACATGGACTTTTTGAACGTAAAGTATCATTGCCCTAAAGTTTTATTGGAACAGCCATGCTCATTGCTTTAAGTACTATTGTCCGTGGCAGCTTCACGCTACAGGGGCAGGAGACTTAATGGTCTACAAAGCCTACGATATTCATCATGCGACCCTTTAGAAAAAGAATTTGCTGACCTTTGAGCAAACCATCTAGTACATAAATCCCAGACTGACATAAGTGGTAGAAAATAATGCGGCCATCTATTTTAGATAGAGTAGGGTGTGAAGATTTCCCTGAAGTAACATTTAAAATGAAATGTGAAGGAAAAAGAGGGGCTAACAAGAGGAGCAAGTATGTAAAAGAGTTCAAAAAGAGGCGGCCAGTGCACACTCAGGGAATGAAAGGAAGTGGAGAACCTGGAATCTCTCGTGAGCTAAGCCCTTAACCAGCCAGGTCTGCGTCAGCTCAGAATTGAGTTGAATTGAATAGCTGGGCACCCACTTTGTGTCACAGGATTGCAAAACTGATTGGCATAAGGAAGAAAAACACAGTGGGTAACAGTTGTTTGCCCTTTATAATTTACATTCCTTCCTTTCTCCTTACTCACTTCAAATGACAGGTAAGGCACAAAGGCAAATTCTCTTGACTGCACCTGAATATCCAAGGTCGCCACTTCTACCTTCCAAGCTGAGAGCCAAAGCCACGGGGTCTGAGAAGCAGCTTGCCTTGGAGTGGAAAGACTCAGGGATTCCAGCAGCCTTCATAGCATGGAGCTGCCCTTGTCCAGCAGATTCCTATGATCTTTCTAGCCAGGCTTAAACATTACTGGATAGAAGAGCAAATGTTCTGCTGTGGGCAGAACAGTTGATAAAAAGCCAAGTCAAATCCTAGCGAGGAATGAACCCTGAGCACCAGCTTCTGGCCCCTCTTCTCCTGAAAGCACCTGGGGCACCCAGATCTGCTTCTGCTCCTGGCAGTACAGTGGCCAGGATGGAGGTGGACAAGAGCTCCCACCCTGCTTGTGGGCCACAGGCTGGGGTGGTTGGGAACAAGGGGAGGCAGTGGATTATCACTAAGGGAAGGGCACTGCATGATCAAGGATAGGACTCTTGACAATTTGACACCTGAACGGTACCACTCCAAATGCTAGGAGAAGGAGGAGAGGAAGCAGCAACTTCTGATCAAATTCAGTCTATGTTGGGAAGTGGTGCTAATGTAGAACTTATCTAAGTTCTCACATATATTTGTGTGTATGTAAAATGCAGCACAATTAGAAAGGAGGTGAAATGAACTATTCAGAACATTCAATATCAGGCCTTATGCTGGGGAGGTATTTCCATAGACATGTAGTCTATGTCCAGCACTGAGTAAGCTTTTTCAGGTATAGATTAGCACCCTATTTTATGCATGACACCCAGTGATGTCAAGCAGTTTACTCACATTAGCAAAATATTCATCCAATTTGTTTATGCAATATGTAGAGCTACAGTAATTATCTTTCACTTTTCTCTAAAGACCACCTTACCTTCTTTAGAAAGAGTCTCAGAAGTGACTGAGTTAGAAGGTATGAATATCAGAACAGTAAAAATGATTGTATACCATACTCTGTCTCATTAAATACTGCAGAAATGTTAGCACATGACGTCAATGATGAGCTCAGGACTAGAAGCAGACCCCTGAAGACAATAGGAAGGATTCATCTTTTCACACGGTGTTAATTTTTGGAAATTCTCATCTGTAGAGAGCTTCAGTTAGGTGAACTGAATGGAAGAGTGGGAAGCATCACTTTCCTTTATTTTCTAAGGGAGCGGTCAGACATCACAATCACACTTAGCACAATTTGTATTTGTATTTGCTTTTTACATCCCCTTTGCTTCCTCCAAAGAAAAAGCATTCTGAGAGCAAGGACCATGTCAGTTTGTTTATCCCCTGTAACTCCAGCCTACGGTGCATTGCCTTGGCATTTAGTAGAGTTTTAATATCTGATGAATGAAGCAGAGAAAAGCTTCTTTTAAATAACGTGGAAATGGAAAATTCTATTCTTAGCACATTGGGTGCTTTTGCCTCCCCCACAGAGGCTGAGTCATAGGCCACGGGCTGCCAACATTGGAGGTGCTTTTATGCAGAGCAGCAGCCCAGGTAGGAGTAGCAAGGATGGTTGTGGTGGCTCGGGTGCCAAGGGCTGCACGGTAGTGGGCTCCCCAAAGAAAAGAGTACACCAAACTGAAGCCCACTGCACTTGGCAACCTAGTCTTCAGGAGTCTTTTCCTGATCCATAACCAAGGCAGTGTTTGTTCTGGTAGTAGGAGACAGAGATGTCCAAGTCTGCCAGACCCTGGAGCTGGAGGCCGCATTTCCTGCCTCACATTATCATCTCACAGCGCTGGACTCACCAATGCCCCGGACTCTTGTCTCCTAGGGGTGACTGGTTCCATATCTTCAGACAGTGGTCCTAAAGCCTGAGCCTGCATCAGAATCATCCAGAGCTTATTCAAGCACAGATATGTCTGGGCTCCACTCCTGGCTGATAGAATAAGAAGAATGGGTAGAACCAAGAATGTTCATATCTGACAAATTTCCAGGGACATGGAAGCTGGTAGCCTGGGGACCATGATTTGAGAACCACTCTTTCTTTTTATTTGTTTGTTTGTTTGTTTTTTGTTTTTGTTTTTGTTTTTTCTTCTGGTATTGGGAATCGAACTCACAACCTTGCACTTGCCAGCCAGGCGCTATGCCACTGAGCTAAATCCCCAGCCCCGAGAACCACTCTTTCTAAGGAAAGTCATAGCACATTAAGAACAGAGCAGCAGAAGTAGTCCATTCTGGGTGTGAACAATAAGGGGGTGTCTGTAGCGCATTTTAAAACAACAATAAAGGAACTTAGCAGGGCATAGTGTCGCACACTTGTAATTCTAGCACTAGGGAGCAGGGGAAGAGCTGAGGCAGGAGGGTCTATGAGTTTGAGGCTGACCTGGGCTACATAGTGAGTTTAAAGCCAGCCTAAACTGCATAGTGAGATTCTGTCTCAAAAAACCCAAAAAAAAAAAACAAAACAAACCAACATTTTTTTCCCCCAAGGCTTTTGAAATTGACTAACTGTACCTGACAAATCATTTAAAAAGGCTGAGCTTCAGGCAAGAAGGTCAGGACTGTCATTCTTATCTGGGGCTGCTCGCATCTCTCCCCTCCCCGACCAGCACAGCCAGTGTGGCAGTGCTCTCCTAGCAGGGCTGTTTGTGCAAACCAGCAGTTGTGCTGCTGATGCTGGAAAAAAGCAATTTGACTTAGAATGCGGGGCAAAAACCATGCCCAAGTTAGTTTTTTTTGTTTGTTTGTTTTGTGGTGCTGGGGCTGGAAACCAGGACCCCAAGCATGCTAAGCAAGCATTCTAACACTAAGCTACAGCCCCAACTCATGACAAGTGGTACTGTCAGTAAAAATAGTAACTCTATAGGAATTGAATGGAGAAAACCCTGTTTTGTAGCCTAAGTTGTGGAAATGAAGATGGAGATCTTAGATATGAAAAAGCTGTGGAGGCGCTGGATGAGCTTCTCTCACATGGCTGCCCTGAAGGCTGCATCACACACATAATCATAAGGCTTCCTGGTGGACTTGGGTGTGCACAGTTGCAAGGAAGTGCTCAGAAGGCCCATTAGAAAAGCAAAGCCTGTGGAGGACTTGAAACTACCTGAACTTTCAGTGCACCCTGAAACCCACACACAGATTTATAGGCAGAGTGGAAACTTTACTGGCACTAGGTATTTGGGCAAAACCTCTGACTAATCACTGGTTTACCACTAAAATTTTTAGACACAAGGATGGCCAGTGGGAAGCCAAGATAAATAATAAAAATAAGAATTAAAAAACAACAACTAGCCAGATGCGGTAGCACATGCCTGTAATCCCTGCACTCAGGAGGCTGAGGCAGGAGGATCACTGTAAATTTGAGGCCAGCCTGGGCTACATAGTCAATCGAAGGCTAGCCTGAACTGCAAAGTGAGAGCCTGTCTCAAAAACAACAACAACAACCAAGAATCATAACTCTAGAACAAATGCCCGTAGACAGATTCTATAGATTTACTCCAGGCAATTACAAAACATCAAACAAAAACAACAAACAAGTAACAGAAACAAGCCTCAGGGGAACAAAATCACAATCTACTGTTGTTACAATATATTATTTTAAATGTCCTGTTCTCACCAAAAAATATATGAAACATGCAAAGAAACAGGAACACTCATACTCAGAAAAAAAAGCTGTCAATAGAACTATCCCTGAATAAGCCCAGATATTATATTTAGCAAAGACATCAAAGCAACTATTATAAATAAATTCAAAAAATTAAAAATAACTTTAGAAAATTAAAAGATGACAGTGACTCAACAAATAGGAAACCTTATGAAAGAATTATACAAACTATAAAAAAGAATCAAATGCAAATTCTACAGTAAAAAAGTAAGCAAAGGAAGAATTCATTAGATGGGCTCAACAGCAGATCTGAGATGGCAGAAGAAAAAACAATCAGTGAGCTTAAGGATAGTAGAACAGAAACAATTTATTTTTTTTTTTTTTGTTTTGTTTTTCTTCTGTAGGAGGAATCGAACTCATGACCTCGTGCTTGCCAGGCAGGCGCTGTGCCACTGAGCTAAATCCTCAGCCGAAGAAACAATTTAATTTGAAGAATTTAACTTGGAACAGACCCTCACCGATCTGTGGTACAATGTCAAGCATACCAACATCTGTGTGACAGGAGCCCTGGAAAGATAAAAGTGAAAGGAAAAGAAGAAATATTCAAAGTAACAAAAGGCCCAGAACTTCTCAAATTTGTAAAAGAAAGACATTTATCTACAGATCCAAGTACCCCAAGAAAGTCCAAATAGGATATATATAAAGAAATACACATTTAGACACAATGATGGTCCCTGGGAAGCTGCGATAAATAATAAAAATAAGAATTAAGAAACAACAACCAAGAGTTACCATCAAACTTCTGAAAGCCAAAGACAGAAAATCTTGGAAGTGGCAAGAGAAAAATAATTATAAAGTAAGGGGGGATAAGCCCTGAAGAAATGGAGGGTGTAAGGCACAAGAATAGTATTCAAGAGGTGGAAGGAAAGCAAAGCTATCCCATAAGATTTTATTGTTCAGGAAAGATTTTAGTGTTCTTTCAGACATGAGGTAAAGTATTAATTAATTCATTTTTCCTTTTTTTTGGTCTCTTAATATTAATGTATTTTAACTGGCATGTAAACAAAGTTCTCGTTATCTGATTTTTATTTTCCAGACTCTATTATTATTAGTTATTTCATTTCATGATTTAACTGAAAATGATTGTGGCATATGACTGAGAGGGACAGTAAAAAATTTTGTACTTGTCTTGGTTGCTTTTCTCTCCTTGCTGAAACAAAATGCCTAACGCCCAAAATGAAGGAAGGGTTTATTTAGCTTACAGTTTGTGGAGGTTTCAGTCCATACTTGGCTGGCTCTGAGGCAGAAGGCAGCAAAGCAACAAGAGCAAAGTGGGGAATGGCAGCCAAACAGCAAACAGCCAGAGCAAAAGGGAGGAATGGCTGGAAGCAGTCTCTTTCCCTCCCCTACATTGTAAACAGGCTACCCCCACCTAATGGGCGTGTAGCTCTCACATAATCTCCATGCCCTTCTCTTCCACAGGCTCAGGATGTATACAAAATAAACACCCTGGCTTCCTGGTGAGTCACTTAGCCAAACCTCTAGACTCCCCAAGTTGACACAATGTATCAACCATAACAGTACTCCAGGTACCAAATATGCCTGGTTCACTTCTAGATAAAAAAAAAAAAAGAAAAAAAAAAAAAAGAGAAATTCTTGTATTTCTGTATGTATTCATTCATTAAAGAAATATTTACAAAGCAACTTCAATATGCCAGGGAATGTTCTAGGTGCTGGCGATACTGAGGAAGTCTGTATCTTCATGGAGTTTATTTTCAAGTGATTTATTCAGGAAACATTTCTGGAGCGCTGTCATTCTATACAAGCCCAGTGCTGTTAATGCTGACTTGCACTGGTGTGTGAGAATTAGCTGTGTGCCTCTTTTTTCCAACTCCCTAGTGATGTTATGCTAGTAGTTTGGTATTGGCCATAGGGGAACATCATAGAAATAGGCAAAAATTATTCACTGTGGCTTTTGTGTTTGGAGAGCCAGTTGCTAATGACCAGCCCATTGCTGTAAGCCACCTAGTCACAGTGTCCTTCCCTGACCATTCAATCTATAGCAACCTACCCCCATTACTCAGTCGTGTCACCTTGTGCTGTTTGTTCCCCACCAATTGTTAGTTGCTATTGGTAATTGTCTTGTTCCATTGATTTATTCCACCTATGTGTTCTCTTCTTCTCCTTCTCCTTCTTTGGGTGCTGGTAATAAAAGCTAGGGTTTTGCACATGCCGGGCAAGCGCTCTACCACTGACTTGTACTCCTAACCTCCTCTATTGGTATTTATTTAATGCCTATGATATGCCAGGAATTGTTATAGTACTAGTACTGATATAATAAAACAGAGATTCCCACCCTCATGGGGGAGGTCTTACATCCAGCCAGAGGAGACAGATTAAAGAAAACAAAAAACAAAAACCAATGAAGACAATGAGGAAATGGTCCAGGATGTTAGAAAGTGATAAATTCTGTGGAAAAAGAAGAAAAAGTGCAGGAGGGCAAGTAGGATCTGAGTTATGGCCTGAGTTATGATTCTAAGTGGAGTGGTCAGGACTGGTCTCATTAAGAAAGTTATATTTGAATGAAAACCAGAGGAAGGTAAGGGAATAATCTGTTTGAAGAGTATTCCAGACAGAGGGAACAGTCAGTGGATGTCCCTAGGTGGGAGTGGGCTGGCATATTCAAGGAGCAGCAAGGCCAGTATGGTTGAATCGGTTTTCTTTTTTTTTTTTTTTGGTACCAGGAATCAAACTCACGACCTCAGGCTTGCCAGACAAGCGCTTATGCTGCTGAACTACATCCCTGGCCCAAGGCCAGTATGGGTTTTTTTTGTTTTTTTTTTTTTTTTTTTTTGGTACCAGGAATCAAACTCACGACCTCAGGCTTGCCAGACAAGCGCTTATGCTGCTGAACTACATCCCTGGCCCAAGGCCAGTATGGGTTTTTTTTGTTTTTTTTTTTTTGTTTTTCTCCGGTACCGGGAACCGAACTCACGACCTTGCGCTTGCCAGGCAGGCGCTTTGCCGCTGAGCTAAATCCCCAGCCCCAAGGCCAGCATGGTTGAAGTGAGCAAACCAGGGGGTGATCAGCCAGAGATGAGGTCAGAGAGGTCATTCAGAAGTCAGGCCACGTAAGTCTTTTAGTGACTGCGAGACCAGTGTCTGTGCTCTTTGCCCCTTTAGTTGAGATGAATTAATTCTACTCTATTTGATTTCTGTAATTTAATAATAAATCTTAATATATGATGTATTGTTCATTTTCAGAATTATCTTGGATACTTAAGAGTATTTCTTTACTCTTTTATATGAATTTTAGAGTGAATTTAACTAGTTCCACAATAAATCCTGTGGGATTTTTATTGGAATGAATTGAATTTGTAGGTTTATTCTGAGGGACAAATGACATCTTTATGATCATGAATATTGCCATCCAAAAGCATGTTAAATCTATTTAAACTTTTGTATTCTTTTTATGTCTTTAAAATATTTTATATTATCATCATGAAGGTCTAGCACATCTTCTGTGTGTTCCTAAATGCATTATAGTCTTTATTGAAACCATGAATGGATCTTTTTGCCTAATATATCTTCTGGTTTCTTATTCCTGTGTATAGGGAGATACTGATTTTTGTATATTGACCTCATACCTAGCAGTTCTATCAAATTCTTATTAGTTCAGATGGTTTTTGTATAGATTTTCTTGGGTTTTTTACTAAATTGACAATAATATTACTTGCAAGTAAAGGAAGTGTTGTCTTTTTCTAATCCTTATATCCTTATTTATTTCCCTTATGACACTGGCTAGAAGCTCCAGTACAATGTTAATAGTATCCTGATAGAGAACAGTCATAGCTTTTTGCCAAACTTTCATGTTAAGCATAAAGCTTATGTTTAGGGTAGATACTCCTTTAAAAAGTCTCCTTTCGGGGGCTGGGGATTTAGCTCAGCGGCAAAAGCGCCTGCCTGGCAAGCGTAAGGTCGTGAGTTCGGTTCCCGGTACCGGAGAAAAACCAAAAAAAATAAAAAAATAAAAAGTCTCCTTTCATTCTTAATTTGCTGTGAGTTTTTGCTATGAATCCATGCTTATTTTTATTGATTTTTCTGCATCTTAGAAAAGATTGTACAATATTCTCATTTATCAGTTAACTGGCAATTGCAGTGCCAGATTTCCTAATGTTAAATGATCCTTTTGCAAATAAAGGGAAAATTAATATCAGACCGGGGCTGATGCAAGCCTGCCTGAGTCTGATGCTGCTCCTGCACAACACTGTTTCCTTGGACACTGCAGAGTTAAGATAAACATGGGATATTGTGTATGCAGCCTTATTGTGAAGGTTTGGAGACTGTATCAGGAGACCTGCAGGCCACAGGGTCACACAGGTAGAATGTAGAAAATACTGGAGGGAGATGGAGGCTGTGGCTTCTGTAAGTCAGGGTGAACCCTCACATAACTTTGCTGTCTTGGCAACTGTACATTTTCTGTGAGAGTCAGTGGCAATGGGCTTGGAGGCTTGGGTAGCTGCTGGCCTCCCAGTGACATGAAGATGCAGCACCTTCCATATCTCCTGCCTCCTTTTCTAGGTTATAATCAGTTTGTGTCTTGTCAACTTGAACCCATAATCACATTGTGATACTGCATTTCCATTTCAGTGTTTATGTACTTGCAGATTCTATTTACCAGCTGTTATGGCTTGTGTCTAAATGCCCCCCGAAAGCCTCATGCAACCATAGGCTTTTTCACAGGTGGCCAGATCTAGAGTGTGTGACTGATTCATGGTGCAATGCTAGGCTCAAGGGCACTAAGATTAAGGGTGTGAGTGCTATCCCACCCTGAGTAGCCTGGATAAAATAAAAGGGGCAGAAAGAGCTGTGGTTTTTTTTCCCTTGTTGCTTTACTACCTTTTCCTGACATGAACTGTTCTCCTCTGCAATGCCACCCTGCCTTGGAGCCAGCTGATTATGGACTGAAACCTCCACAAACTGTGAGCTAAATAAACCTTTCATCCTTTATCTTTGGGTGTCAGGTATTTTGCTTCAGCAACAAGAAAAGTAACTAAGACACCAGCATTTTATTTTACTTTTTTTGCTAATATACAATTGAATTAGAGCTAAATTTTATTTTCTTATACTGCCTAGATTGGTTTGGCATCAGTTACATAGGCCCAACACTCTTATTTGCAATTCCAAAATTCAAAAATTCTTAAAAATAGTATTTGTTGTTTTTGAGAGAGGATTGTTCAGCAAACTCGTTTGGCAGCAAAATCTGGTCTGAACTGATATACGCTATTTAGCTTTTATTTAGCACACTTAATATGTTCTGCCCTAGAAATATTTGATTATGGGAAAGTGATTCAGACTGGGCTGGAGTGTTGAATATTACATCATCTTTTTAAATTTCCAAACCCCCAAAATTTAAAATGAAGAATTGAGACGTTTGAACCTGATAAGATTAATTTTGCTACGTTCTCTTGGGGTCATTTGTTTAGTTGGTTGTTTGATGAAGTTTGGGTAAGATAACAATAAATAGTTTTTGGATGTTTTTTGTTTGTGTGTGTGTGTGTGTTTTGAGACAGTCTTGCTATATAGTTCAGACTGGCCTTGAAAACATATGTAGCCTAGGCTGGCCTTGAATTCATGGTAATCCTCCTGCCTCAGCCTCCTGAGTGCTGGGATTACAGGTGTGTGCTGTCATGCCCACTTTAAATTTTTTTTTTTAAGTGTGGGAAACCTGTTTAAGAAGCTATGTGGGTTTCCTGTGTGTGCATGTTGTTGTTGTTGTCATTCTTGTAGGTGGTATCTTGGAGGCAGCAATTATAGGAGGTAACCACCATTCCTTGCACTGGGAAGACAAAGGGAAGGTATTTATATTATTAAAACTCAAGTTTATCTGAGTGGCCCTGCAGAGCTGACTGTCCGATCTCTAAGAAGGTGTGCTACTCAGCTGTTGCCAGAGTTTGTCAAAGCACTGACTGGTCAAATGAACTGATTCTTTGGTGACCTTCTGCCCTGCCATGCCCAGCTTGGCCAACCTTTCTGATTCTCTAGTCTTGCAATTCAAATAAATCTGAGACACTAACAACCAGTTGTTAACAAGCCATTTCACTCCCATGAACTACTACAGATTGGAAACAAATAGGCTTGCTGGGATTATTTTTAGCATAGTTATGGAGTCAGTGTCTTAATTTTACCTGCAGGGGGCAGTCATGGATCATATATTATTTTTTTAATTCCCTAGAATCAATTAAACTAAGTGCTCTTTAGGTATGTATTTTTTGCATTTTACAGATTAGGAAAGGAAGCTATGAAAAGCTAAGTATGGGGGCTAGGGGTGTAGCTCAGCAGCACGGCACTTGCCTGACAAGCACGAGGTCCTGGGTTTGATTCCAGGTTCCAACCCCTGCCCCTCCACACACAAAAAAGAAAAGCTAAGTAGTTTGCTTAGTTTATGTGTGTTGCAAATCTGGGATTCTAACCTACATCTATTTTCTACCCAAGTCCATACTCTTAATAATACACTGTCTGTGTCTTTCTCTCTTTCCACCTTTCTCCCTAATTTTTCTTTCTCTTTCTCATAGAAGCCATCCGCCAAAGTAATTATATGCACCAACTCTGAGATCAACGTGCTTGACCAGAAAGGCTTGGTCTATATGGGCACCTGGATGGCATCTGCTAAACAATTCGTATAAAAAATAAATTCTCTGCCATCCTTACCGAAGTCTGGCTCTAGCAGTGTGACCAAAGGATGTTTACTTATTCATTCTATGGCCCAGATTCCATATCCTGATAAATGGGATGACAAAGGAAATTTTCCCTAAGCAGTGAGCATATGCAGATGCACTTACTGTGTGGCTCTGAGCCCAGGTGGGTGATAAAATGCAGGTAAGAAAAGGACATTAAAGTATCTTAGAGGCAGCACCACTCTTTGGGGTGGAAGAACAAATGAAAGGTATTTAAGTTATTAAAATTCAAGCTTGTTTGAGAGGCCCTGCAGGACCAATCTCTGATCTCCAAGGAGGTGTGCTCCTCAGTTGTCCCTGGAGTTTCTGAATGAAGTCTGGTCTAAGGGTGCTGTGGAAATTGCAAAGTGGCTTCCGCCATCTCTGCAGGAAGGAACTGCGGAAGCCAGGGTGAGGGAGGGTGGGTGGCTGATTTTCACAAGCTCAGGAGGCTAGAAACTAGTCCCTTCCGTCTCCTTCAGTCTTATAAATCTTCCATGATAGACCCTAATAGGAAGTCACATTGGCAAAGCAGAAATGTAGTTCAGAGTCCCTGCTCCAGCACAGCATCAAAGGTTGTAGCTAGTAGACAACAATTTAAAATACTGGCATAATCGATCCTTTTGGCTGCTCAACATCCATTTGCCTTTTTTCATATATTTCACTTCTGTTATGGTTGATATATTGTGTCAACTTGAGAAGTCTAGAAGTTTAACTAAGTGATTCAGCAGGGGGCCAGGGTCCTTATTTTGTAAACATCCTCATCCTGTGCAAGAGGAGGTAAGGGCAGTACCATGCCCATCCTAGGGGATGGTAGCCTGTTTACAATGTAAGGGAGGAAAAGAGGCTTGCTCTTACTGCTCCCCCGTTCACTCTTGCTGCTTTTGCTGTCTTCTGCCGCCTTGTACTGCTGCCCATGTGCCATCTACCCTGCCTTGGAGCCAGCTAATTATGGACTGAAACCTCCACAAACTGTGAGCTAAATAAACCTTTCCTTCCTTACTTTTGGGTGTTGGATATTTTGTCTCAGCAATGAGAGAAAATTAACTAAGACAGAATTTGGTGCCAGGAGTGGGGCTGTGGCTGTGACAATACCTGACCATGTGATTTAAGAGCCTTTGGGAATGGCTTATGGGGAGAGTTTGGAAAGGTTCAGAGATATCATCTGAAAGAGTAGCACTGGAATACCTAAGGCTGTTCTGTATGGCAGATTCTGGTCAGAGCTCAGAAGTTTAGATGGTTAATAGAAATCTTGCCAGTAAAGACCAGGCTCTCAGTGTTTCTGCTAGGAAGGACTGCATTGGCTGCTAGACTCCAGATAATGTGTGTTATGACTTGGCAAAAAGTTTTTCTTCATTTTGCTTGTGTCCAGAGGCTTTGCCTGAGACTGACATTAAGGGTGGTGGACTAATTAATCTGGCAGAAGAAATTTCAAGGCAGTCTAACATTGGGGCAGTGGCATGGCTATTGTTGGGGGCTTTTAGCCAGATTTATGCTGAGGATCAAGAGCAAAGAGCCCAGCAGGAAGATTTAAAATGTGAGTTTATCAACCAACTTCAGTAAAGTTCCCTTTACTGAAGGGAACCTCCAGTAAAGCTATGGACTGCAAAGATAAAGCTGAGGAGATCTCAATTACTGAGCAGAAACAGGAGAATGGAAAATATGGCCTGAGGGCATCACAAGAAGCAGGAAGTCTCCACCCTTTGCAGCCTCAAAACTGCAAAAGTGAAAGACTTTGCTTTGAGGAGAAAGCCCCAGAGCACCATAGGCCAGAATGGCAGCAGCATAGATAATTTATTCCTCAGAATTGGATTCAGAGTGCCCAGTGAGGCACTTGACTCCTATGACCAAGAGAAAGGAAAGCCAGGCTACTGCTCCAGCTGGCAGCAGACCTTGGCATCCTCCATGTGGCACTGGTTTTAGGTGCATGCATAATGCAAGAGTTATGGGGTTAAAAAGGCTTCCACCTCAATTTCAGAAGGCCTGAGAGGCCAGGCAGTATGCCCCTGAGAGGGCAGTGTGTGAAACTGTGAATGAGAAGCCAAAAGTGCAGTGGAAACCGCAGAAGTTTAGAGAAGCCGGAAATGTGGGTTGTCTAAGGAAAGCTGCAAGGAGGGAGCAAAGTGGGCCTAAGAGAGAAGCTGTGGGACCTATAGCCACCAGAAGTGCCATAGGGGTGGAGCCATCTGAGCCCTTTGGAGCTTACAGTTTGCCACAGATTGCCTCTGATGCTACATGTGGAACTACAGGACTTAATGTTTGCCCTGCCGGATTTTGGACTTGCTTTATTCCCATTCCTTTGTATTCCCCTGTTTGTAACTTTTGGAATGAAAATGCTTATTTTGTGCCATTGAATGTTGGAAGTGTCTAACTTTTCGTTTGTACAGGGGCTTGCAACTAAGAGTTTGCCTTATATCTTGGAGGAGACTTGGGACTTCGATTAGACTTTTTAGCACTGCTGAAACTGTTAGGACTTTGGCACCTCTTGCAGATGGCCTAAATGCCTTTTGCAGAAAAGGATGTGCAAGAGTCTTTAGAGGGCCAGGGACAGAATGTTATGCCTCTAATGTAATATAATGTTGATAGACTTAATACTGGTTCTTAAGGATTGTTAAACCTGTTATAATGTTTGAGTTGTGAAATGTTAGGCATAATTATAAGCATGTCTTTGTATCTGGAAACTGGTTTAAGGAAATGTGTCTGGTTGCCAAGTTAACAAGGGGTGGATTGTTGTGGTTGATATACTATGTCAACTTGAGAAGTCTAGAAGTTTAACTAAGTGACTCAGCAGGGGGCCAGGGTCCTTTGTAAACATTCTCATCCTGCAGGAGGAGCGCAGGGAGATGGATTTTGTCATCTTGCACTGTTGCCCCTGTGCCGTGCCACCCTGTCTTGGAGCCAGCTGATTATGGACGGAAACCTCCACAAACCATGAGCTAAATAAACCTTTCCTTCCTTAATTTTGGGTGTCAGATATTTTGTCTCAGCAATGAGAGAAAAGTAACCAAGACAACTTCCATAAGATAATAAAAGCAACTCTACCTTTTTATCTAACATGATACTACCATCTTTCAAACAAAAGTATCTAATCCTCTCCTCAAAATAGGAGATGCAAAGTTTCAATAGTCATTGTATTGTTCTTGGGGAGACATTCATATTATCCATTTCTAAGATACGTTAATTACTCCTCAAATTTGGTCATAGTACTGACTGAATATTCAGTTGAAATTGTCATTTTCTTCTTATAAGCAATCTATCAAAGCATCTGTCTCACACCCTAGTCCTGGTAGTCATTTTATGACTTCCATAATGATAAGTGGAACAGCTATTTTGTCTCCTAAGGAAATGTCAATAGATACTAGTCGATAACATGAATAATTGTGACATCACTGCATCCCAGGGAATCCCAGCATCTCGTTTTCCACGGGCAAGGAGTTCACCACTGAATTGAAGCCCGAGAACACAATCAAAGGACTGTCCAGAAATATCTCATCTTTGAAGACCTATTTCCAGAAGCCACTCCTGGCACCAGTTTCTCAACCAGCCAGGGCTCAATCAGGAGACAGAACCTCATCAGTAATTTGAAGAGAGAAAAACGTAAATAACCGCTAACTAGATATAAGTAATTAAAACAGTTAAACAGACATAACAGTTAGAACTAAAAGGGCAGTAAAACAACAACAATATATCACAGAGGTAGGAATTTTAGGAAGCAGCTACCATTCCTAGGGCTGAGGAAACAAAGAGAAGGTGTTTGAATTATTAAAATTTATGAGTTTAGAAAGGGGCTGAGACGAAATGCAGACTTTTAGGGATAGCTCACTGCTTGGATGATGCTGGTCTCTGAACCTGAAAGAAGGTCCTTGGGGACCCACTATTGGCTGGCTGGTGCTGGTGTCTCTGAGAGGCACACAGTGGCATTGGCTCGTCCAAGTGGTGAGAACTGTAAATAAGTCTTGGGCACAGCTACAAGAAAACACTGCTGCTGCCAGGGAGTGGAACAGAAGCACTTTGGGCATGATGCTCACTAAAATATAAGCCATCAGAGAACCCACCGGAAGTTCACAGGGAACTTGTGTATTAAGTATGCCTTCTAATTTTCTTTTATATGATGCTTTGACATCTTGAGGCTTTACTGACCCTACAGGGACTGTCCCTTTAGGGCTAGCTAATTCTATGAATAGCAAACAGCTGACCCTAGAACCTACCTTTCCAACCAGAGCCTATAACCCCAATCACCAACTGCTATCACCTGGAACTGGGTCAGTATCCACTTGGCATAGTAGTAATCACCAGATTCAGGTAGCAGACAAACCAGGACAGCCCCTGTACCCTAGAGCCTGCTAAAATTATTCAAACCAGCCAACTCCGAGGCTGTTTACCCTGTTCTGCCCATTCCTCCCAGGGAAAGCCACAGTGAAGCCACAGTGAAAGCCCGCATCCCCCGCACCGCGGCTCCCTCTGCTCCTGACTGATCCTGATCTCCGTGGGCCCCCAGCTCCTGCCAGGGAGTAGCTCCCATTTCTAGGGAGCTGCAAGGCACTTCCTCCTTCATGACAGTCATTTCTGTGTCTGCACATCTTACCTTACCTGATTAGAACAAGTCCCAGCTGCCCTGAAACACCCCATAAAAGCCCTTATGTTATAAGAGCCTAACAAAGCTAGTAGAGCAGAGATGTGGTTTTCAGAGCCCCAGCCCCAGCCTCACAAAGCAGATTATAGAAGGGAGGGCTTGAGGGATAATAGCTTAATCACTGGCACAGTGTGCAAGTTAGATAAGGCCCAAACTACTAAGGAGCTTATAGTCCGGGACAGAATTGTTTATGAGTAGAATGTCAGAGCAGAAAGCATGCCTTTGAGGCATGCCACACTTGAGGCCACCACACACAGAAGGCCAGTGGAGAGCGGGGCTGGGAGCAGCTTGCAAAGGGCTATCAGAGGGCTGTGCTACACTGACATCCAGGAAAGCCCCAAGGAGGTGAAGGAGCCCACTATGCAGTTCACAGAGCCTCATAAGTATCCAAATGAAGTCACATGACCCTTTGAGTAGAAAGAAGAGTAAGTGCAAAGGCCCTGAGATAGAATTTATACCCACCTTCAGGGACAGCAAAGAGGCCATGTGATGTTAATCTTAGATCTCAATTTAGTCCAGCTGTAGTATGCGGTTGTTAGGTCAAACACTAGTGCAGCTATTGCCGTGGGGTACTTCTTTTGATGGGATCAGCATTTAAATCAGTAGACTTTGAGTAAAGCAGATTAGCCTCCATAGCATGAATGGGCTTCCTCCAATCAGTTGAAAGTTCTCAGAGCAAAGACTGAGGCCTCCTCAAAGAAGGAACTCTGTCTCCGCAATGGAGCATAGAAAGTCTGCTTGAGTGTCCAGTCTTCTCAGTAGAGACTGCAAAATAACTCCTGCCTGCATTTCCAGCCTGTCAGCCTGCTCTGCAGACTTCAGACCTGCCTCCCTCCCAATCAGACGAGCCAGTTCCTTAAAATGAGTCTCTCTCCATAGATAATAGCCACCCCTCCGTTCTGCGTCTCTGGAGTGCTCTGACTGGTGCATGTCAGGGGAGCAGAGCAGAGTGAGCAATGGGGCAATGGAGTGACAGCTACAAAGTGGGGCCAGAGGTGAGGCATGAGGGTGGGCGAGAGAAGAGTTTTTGCTTTTGGAAGATCACTCTGGTTTCTGTCCGGAGAATAAATAGAATTTACAGGAACAGGAGTGGAAGAAGGCAAAGTAGTGCCCAGTCCTCTCTGGTTATCCAGGAGGGGAGGCGATGGCAGTTGGAACCAGAGATGTGAAAGCCACTGTCTTTATCCTGGGTGTTTGTTCACTTTAAAAATGTTTCCCTGGGCTCTGTATCTTTTAAGAAAACCAAACCCTCCTCACTTAGTACAGAGTATTGGAGTGCACGAATAGAACACCAAAGGAAAGGCCAGACTCTGGAGAAGCAAACACAAGTGAGTAATTTGAGGATAAAGATAAACTGATGATTCCTCCAAAGTCTCAGGTTCCTCATAAAGATGAGCAATGCAGCGGTGCTGTCTGCCTTACCGTGGGCGAAGCAGCAGCAGGGAGCATTGCTCATGTTTCTCAAACATCGCTATTTTAGGAGGCTCATTTATCCATGGTGACTATGGTGTCCTAATGAGTTTATACTGTAACATTTTTTATACTGTAACTTGTAAATAATTAATTTTACTTGCTATTAAAGTTACTATTTACCACTTGCTAACTAGTATGTTAACATTTCAATTTTTTAGCTGGATGTGGTGGCGCATGCCTGTAATCCCAGCACTCAGGAGGCTGAGGCAGGAGGATTGCTGTGAGTTTGAGGCCAGCCTGGGCTACAAAATGAGTTCAAGGCCAGCCTGAACTGCATAGTGAAACCCTATCTCAAAAAAAGAAAAGTAATTCTCAAATTTATCCCTGTGTGTGTGTTTGTGTGTGTGTATGTGTGTGTGTGGTGGTACTGGGGATTGAACCCGAGGCTTTATGCATCCTAGGCACTGAGCTATGGCTACAGCTTTAAAAATTTTTTTGTTTTGTTTTGGGACAGGGTCTCACCAAATTACCAAGGAACTTGCAATCCTCCTGCTTCAGCCTCCTGAGTAGCTGAGATTATGGGAGTGTGCCGTCACACCTGGCGTTTTTTTTTTTTTTTTTTTAAATAGGAAAAATGCTGCTATTATGTAGTCAAACTGTTTTCACCCTTTTCACATTTAACTTATTCCATGACCATTTTCTTTCCCATTCAATGTCCCTCACATCATACCCTACAGGCTTCAACCAAGCCCATTAGTTACCCTCCTTTTCTTCTCCTTTGGCCTCTGTTTCCCTGAAATTGGATTGTAGCCCTCAACAGAAAATGCAGTCATGAGTATCAACAACCTGACACCCAGAGTTCTGTAACCAGAGGATGCCTAAAGTAATTTGGGTGTGGGACACAGTGAAAGAGAAATTACCACAGCCTTTCATGTTCCTATAAAACTCCCAACAATCTTCTCCCAGGGAATTTCTATTTTACTGTTTTCACCGTGGTGTCTTGGTTACTTTTCTCTGGTTGCTGAGACAAAATACTCAATGCCCAAAATAAGAATAGAAAGGTTTATTTAGCTCACAGTTTATGGAGGTTTCAGTCCATACTCAACTGGCTCAAAGGCAAGGTGGCATGGCTGAGAGGCAAGCATTCGTGGTGGCAGTAGACAGCAGAAGCAACAAGAACAAAAAGGGAGGTACATGAGAGAAGACTCTTCCTGTCCCTTATATTGTATGTAACTACCCACCCTAGGGTAGGTGTAGCATTCACACCCATGGACCATAAATCAATCACAAACTCTAGAAACCCACTCCCACGACTACATGAGGCTTTGTGGGGACATCTAGACACAAACCATAACATTCTGCCCCTGGCCCCCCAAAGACTCATGCACATCCCTTTACACAAAAGGCATTTAGTCCATCTCTAAGAGCTGCCGAAGTCCTAACAGTTTCAGCAGTGCTGAAAAGTCCAAGTCCCAAGTCTGCTCTGAGCTCTAAGACAGACTCTTAGCTTGGGCCCCTGTATCAATGAAAAGTTAAACACTTCCAACATTTAATGGCATAAGATAAAACAGTACCATTCTAAAAGGTACAAACAGGGGGATACAAAGGATTGGAACCAAAGCAAGTCCAAAATCCAGCAGGGCAAACATGTCCTGTAGTTCCATGTGCAGCATCAGAGGCAATCTGTGGCAAATTGTGAGCTCCAAAGGGCTTGGTTGGTTCCACCCCTATGGCACTCCTGGTCGTAGTAGCTCCCATGGCTTCTCTCATGGGCTTTCTTTGCTCCCTCCTTGTGACTTTCTTTAGATGATCCACACTCCCGGCCTTTACAAACATCTGAGGTCTCCACTGTACCTTTGGCTTCTCACTCACAGCTTCACACACTGCCCTCTCAGGGGCACACTGCCTGGCCTCTCAGGCTTTCTAAAATTGAGGTGGAAGCCTTCTCAACCTAAGAACTGTTACATCCTGCATGTGCCTAAAACCAGTGCCATGTGGATGATGCCAAGGTCCACTGCTAGCTGGAGCAGTAGCTTGGCTTTCTTCTCTTTTGGTTGTATGAGGTCAAATGCCTGGATCACTGAGCTGTCTGAATCCAATTCTGAGGAACAAATTCTCTAGGTTGCTGCCATTCTGGAACATGGTTCTCTGGGACTTTCTCTTCAAAGCAAAGTCTTTCAGTTTTTCACTTTTGAGACTGCAAAGGGTGGAGACTTCCTGCTTCTTGTGATGCCCTCAGGCCATCTTCCCTATTCTTCAGTACCTTATCAGCGCTCAAGATCTCCTCTACTCTATCTTTGTGGTCCACAGCCTCATTGGAGCTTCCCTTCTGGCCAAACTCACATTTTAAATCATCCTGCTGGGCTCTGTCCTCTTGATTCTCAATATAAATCTGGCTAAAAGCCCCCAAGAATAGCCATGCCCCTGCCCCAACATTAGACTGCCTTGAAATTTCTTTTGCCAGATTAATTAGTCCACTGCTGTTAATGTCAGTCTCAGGCAAAATCTCTGGACATGAACGATGAAGACAAACTTTCTGCCAAGCCAAAACACACATTATCTGGAGTCCAGCAGCTAATGCAGTCCTTCTTCCCAGCAGAAACCTCCAGAGCCTAACCTTTACTTGCTGTATTTCTATCAGCCTTCTGGTCTTAATCTCTGACCAGAATGTCCCATACAGAACAACCTAAGGCATTCCAGCACTACTCTTTCAGGTGACCTCTCTGAACCTTTCCAAACTCTTCCTACCAGCCATTCCCAAAGGCACTTAAACCACATGGTTAGGTATAGTCAACAGCAACAACCCCATTTCTCTGGTACCAAATTCTGTCTTGGTTACTTTTCTCTCATTGCTGAGACAAAATACCTCACGCCCAAAATTAAGGAAGGAAAGGCTGGATTACAGGGTGGCATGGCTGAGGGGCAACGATTCATGGTGGCAGTAGACAGCAGAAGCAACAAAAGCAAAAAGGGAGGAGCACATGAGAAGACTCTTTCTGTTCCGTATATTGTATGTAATCTGCCCACCCTAGGATGGGTGTAGCACTCACACCCATAATCCCAGCAGTAGGCAATAAATCAATCACAAACTGTAAAAGCCCGCTGTCAGGACTGCATGAGGCTTTGGGGGGACATCTAGACACACACCACAGCACTTGGCTGTACAAAAATGATTTCAACTCATTTAGAAATAGATTTTTTTGTTTTTTGTTTTGTTGGAGACTGGGTCTTGCTATGTAGCTTAGGCTGGCCTCGAACCTATTGTGTAGCCCAAACTGGCCTTGAACTTGCAATGATCCTCCTGCCTCAGCCTTCTGAGAGCTAGATTACAGGCGTGCACCACCACACCTGGGTAGAAATAGATGTGAAGAATGAAAGAAGAGGGAAAAAGTTAGACATCTACTTCCACAACCTACATCAAAATAAATTGCAGACTGAGAAAAATCTGAATGTACAAAAACTACAAAAATGTAGAAATGGATGAGAGACTCTGCCAGTTAAATGAGAAATTTCTGTGTTCCAGAAAAATCCTAAACAAAGTTAAGAGATACAGAGAGAGAGAAACATATTTACTACCTACATAATAGAGAAAAGATTGTATCTGTAGTATATAAGAAGGTAACATAAGTAAACAAGAAAAAGATAACCCAATTGAAAAGTAGCTCAGGGTTATAAAAAGGCCAGTCACAAGTAAATAGGAGAGGTCAAAAATCATCCAAAAAGATACAAAGCCGGGCATGGTGGCCCGTGCCTGTAATCTCAGCACTTGAGAGGCTGAGACAGGAGGATCACCAGGAGTTCCAGGCCAGTTTGGGCTACACAGTGAGTTCAAGGGCAGCCTGGACTACATAGCAAGATCCTGTGTCAAAAAACTAAAAGGAAAAAAAAGATATTCAACCTCAGGAATGATCAGGGAATGTACATTAAATCAATAACAAGATAAAATTGTTCATTAAATTGGAAAGTTTGAAAGATAGAGAATGACGAATCTAGGCTGAGTTGTGGTGAATAACTGATCTACTTCTGGTGACAGTGTTAATCAGTGTCCTAAGAATTGTAGGAACTTACCCTATAGAAGAGATTCAGTATATGTACAGGTTTACTAAAGCAAATTTCTAATATTGAAAAGTAGAAGATAATTATAACTATCTATATTAGCCTTTGTGTTGCTATAACTAAATACATGAGGGCTGGGTAACTTACAAAAGAAAGCAGCTTATTTTGGCTCACAGATCTGGTCAAAGGTTAAGAATTTACCTTTGGGTAAATTCTCTTTACCTGAGGGTGGCTTTGCTGACAGGTTCTGAGGCTGTGAAGGAATCACATGGCAAGAGACAGGGACAATACATGTGAGTGAGTAAGTGTGTGTGTGGGTGTGTGGGTATGTGTGTCTCCTGGTCTCTCTTCTTCTTCTTTTTTTTTTTTATAAAGCCACCAAGATCCAATCACTGGGGCTGCATCCTGAAGACCTTATGTTGCCCTAATCACCTCTCAAATCCTTACCTCTAAGCAGCAGAATCAGATTAAGTTCCTGCCTTCCTAATAGCTCACAATAGGGATTACATTTCAACACAGGACTCCTTGGGGACACACTCAAACCACATTCAAACCTTAGCAATGCCCATGAATAGGGGAATGATTAAATGAATTAGGAGCTTGTGGGGTGTGTTCGTGCATGTGTGTGTGTGTGTGTGTGTATGTGTGTGTGTAAGTGAAGAAAATGGTCTGGAAGGAAGTAAAGAAGCAACAGGATTAGAACAGGGTGGTAGGGGACAACTTTTACTTTTTATTCTACAGTCTCCTTTATTATTTGAATTTATTACAGTAAACATGCATTGCTCTTATAGCTTAAAAAAGCATGAAAAAATGATATTAACTTGGAAAAATTTAAGCAAAATGTAAATGAAAAAAGTAGTCAAATTAAGAATACTAGGACTGGAAATGTAGCTCAGCTTTAGAAGGCTTGCCTATCATACACAAGATCCAGGCTTTGATCTCCAGCACTGCAAACAAACAAACAAACAAACCGTAGTTTAGCAAAGCTGTTGGATATGGGCAGTCTCTTACACTGTACACTTACTAGAGAGCAATTCGATGTCTGTGTCAACAACTGTAAAGATGCTCTTTACAACTGCTAATATTAGCTAAACTTGGAGAGGGAAAGTGGGTGGCTAGAGGATTTGTAATGAGCAGGATGAGGGAGCAAAAAGAGACTTCACTAAGCACCCGTCTGTAGCTTTTGAATTTAATAGCATGAGGATATAGTTCAGTCACAAACTTTGTGAAAAATTCTTAGTCACAACTCTTGACCTGGAAGTTTCCTCTTCTATAATTTGTCCTGATGGTAAATCATGGATGTGAACTATAACCATATGGATGTTTGCTACACCTCAATGTGTAATAATGAAAACAGCACTTCAAAATCCAACCAGAGCAGATTGATTTAATGCACTGTAATGCATATATGAAGTAGAAAACAGCCACTGAAAATGATTTTGTAGAAAATAATGTATATTGTCTTGGAAAGATGACAAAACTGTATTAGAAATACAGGTTAAAAATTATATAGAGATAGAGAAATGTAGATATACTTATGTAACTGTAGAGTGGTAGGCAGGCAGATGAACAGATACATAAGCTAAAAGTGTCTACACCAAATGTTAATAGCATTTCATGTCTTAGTAGTAGTGTTATTGGGCTGCTGTATTTTAATTGGTGAATGAAGTGCTTTAGACAAAAACCTGAGAAACCATCCTCTTAAGGTAAGGTCTGTCAGGTGGGCGTGGATATTATTAAAAGTAATATAATAAAACTTTATGAGAAATACAATGAAAAAGGTTAAAACGCTGTAAAGACAAAATGAATAAAGTAAAAGCAATATAATCATTGAAACATAAGTATTTTTTAAGAAGCCAACATAGCAGGGCATGGCGGCACACATCTGTAATCCCAGCTACATGGGAGCCTGAGGCAGGAGGATCATAAGTTTGAGTCAAGGCTGGGCAACTTAGTGAGACTCTGTCTCAAAATAAAAAGGGGTGGAGATACAGCACAGTGCATGGTTTGAGGATCCAGTCATCAAGAAAATAATCACAAATTAGACTGGGAATAGTAAAAATATCCTAATTCCAGGGGACCAAGAGCAAAATGGAAATGTGTAGCTTTTGCTAAAAGAATGTGTTAAGAATTTCAGAATGGTGATAGTCAAACATTGAATCAAGGAGTGGTCCTGTGTGGTTATCTATGAAGCCAGCCCAGTCTAGGGGTCTGCCTGGGCTGCAGACAGCTGTAAAAGTGGAAGCCAGGAAGCTCATATCTGGTCTCATGGGAAGGAAGATAGCTGGAATCTGAAATGCTGGCCCCACCCAGGTGCCCCTGTGGCAAGTTCTGCATCTTGGAAATTTGCAGGTGTCCTAGTGCTGCTGTTCAGGCGTGGGCAGCAGCTGACACTTATTCAGTGCTGACTATGCGTCAGGTTTTCACTGTTTTACATGGACAATGCTTCAACATTCTTGCAATAACCCCAAGAAGAAGGTATCATATCACTGAATTTGCTATAAAACGAAGAAACAGAAGATCAAAGAGGTTAAATGACTTACCCAAGGCCACCTGGCTGGTAAGTATAGCATTGCTCTGTTCATATCCTGGATCCTTGACTTTAACCATTATTCTAATCTTCCAGGCCCACACTGCATGTCAGTTCCTACTGTACACACGGCCATGGCATGCAAAGAATGAGATCACAGACTAATTCTCCTGGACACAACCTTTTAATGTCCCCTTGGTCTGCAACACATGCACCTAAGGATCCCTCTCTGACTCCAAGTCCTGTGAGGACCATCACATGCAGTCAGTCCTCAGGGAAATCTAGTCACCTTTGGAGGCCACAGTGCTCAAAGGCAGATACCTCACCAAGACACTTCATACCCCCTGCCATGGTCTGGTCTTCCTCACACTGTCTGAGGCATCCGGAATGGATTCAATTTCCTGGGTATCGTGTGTTCTGGTCTCTAGAGCTTTCTGTTCACAGGACCGCCACAAACTCTTCCATGAAGAGAGCTCTCCTACTGTGGTGGATTGACAACTGGTGGTCAACTTATAACACCCAGCTGAACTGAGTAAGCACGGTGCTAGATGTGGGAGGCCCACCGAAGGATTGTTGCCAGCAGCATAAGAGGCAGAACTGGAAAAGAAGAGAGGCTGTTGGGAGCTGAAAAAGACTGTTGGGAGCTGCAAGAAGCTGTTGGGAGCCTGTTGGAAGCAGAGAGAAGCTGTAAGGAGATGTTGGTTTTCCTGTCATGCTGGCTTTCCTGAACTCCACTGTTTTCATCCTTCAAGGAGATCGGGACCTTGCTGTCGCTGAGAATGGCTTCAGTGCACTTTGGGGGAGCTCTGGTCCTTACTTTGAGCATCACTTCTTGGCTCCGGGGGGGGGGGGGAAGATGGTGCACAGCTCAGTCTCCTGGAGAAGCTTATCGTGTTGTCTTTCCTGATGGGAGCTCAGCTGTCCTGATCATCGGAGGAGCTTGGGACCTCACTGTTGCTGAGGACGGCTGTGATACTACTTTTCAGGGGAGCTCTGGTTCTTACTTTGCGCATCGTTCCCTGGCTCCAGTGCAGATCCCTCAGCCTGCTAACACAGATCCTTCATCCGGCTGGCACAGACTTTGTAGCTTCTGCCACTGACCTTTGGGCCCTCCCAGTGCAGATCCATGAAACAGGCCCACATAAGATATTGTTATGGGCTCTAGGCCTCTAGCTGGACTTGTGGGAGGCATTGTTATGAGCTCTAGGTCTTCAGCTGGACTCATGTAGGACATCATTGTGGAATCCAGGCCCTCAGCTGGATTCTTTGGTCTTTAGTGAGTAGACAGATTTCCTGCACTCTATATGATTCTTTGGGTGACTATTATAAATAATCTTATAAAATGTGTGTCCTGTATTATATTGTTCCCCTTGTAATATCCCCCCAAACCACAACACCTACCCAGTATATGTCCAGGCACCTTGAAGAGTCCTTATGGTCTAACACATGTCTGTCCAGCCTGGAACTCTATCTGTGGCCCTTTACCTTGGCTCAGTGACATGAAAATAATAACAGCCAAAAAATGTAGTAAAAGTGTATGTGTAAATGTTTTAAGCATTTAAGATGAAATTTTGTATTTAATACTCACAACAATCTTGTAAGAGAGTTCTAGATTTATTCCAGTTTTATAAATGAGCCGACAAGATAGATTAGGTGATTTGCCCAAGGTCACACAGCAAGCAAATTGAATGATGTAGTTGTGATTGAATCAAAGGTTCAGACTTCCCACTTCACTATCTCTTTGTGTGCCCTCCATGCCATGGCTGGATAAAATACTGCAAGGAAGAATTCTTTCTCTGCTGCCTAGCTGCCCTACTCATCTTCCATTCGAAGGCCTTTGGGGCCGCTCAAAGGTCTCTTCAAAGTGAACCCATGGTCCCCTCTGCTGGCAGCTGCCTATCACTGCACTTACTGTCTGTGACCTTGAACAGCCTTTGTAGGTTGAGATACCTCTGTTTAAAGCCATAGAAATAAGCCCTGGCTAACTTAAGTGGAGAGGGCTGTGAGCTACGGGACCAAAACAAGGGGGAGAGGTGGAGAGAGTCAGGGTGACATGTTAGAGGGGTTAAGGGGTATCTCAAGGACTCCAAAAGTGTTGAACAGCCAAGAAATTGTGACAGAGGGGAAGAACAGACCCTGAGGCTCCATACCAAGAGACCCCAGGACTTTACTCCTAAGGCACCACCATCTACCTGATTCTGCTCTACTGACAAGATTTCTGTGCCTCTTCATTCAGAATCCCACACTGCTGGGACACATCTAATTGTCCCAGCCTCAGCCAGGCTGGCCTCTGTACACTTGATCTGCTCCTGGATTCCCAATGGTCCTTTTGGAGGTTTTGAGAGGGGCCAGGCATGGCAGTGCATGCATGTGTGTGCATGTGTGTGTCCAAAGGATGGAAGGATAGGGTGTCACTGGTCTGAGTGACTGGGCATCCAAACTGGATAAAAGAGGGGGTTTTGATCTTCAGCAGAAATAATTTTGATTGAAATTTTTTTCAGACCACAAAGAATCATGTATACACAACAGAATAATGTAGCAGGAACTTATCCTAACTCCTTAGCCTTCTGTTTAACACAAAAATTTGAAAAAGGGAAAAGAAAAGAGTGAGAGAGATGTGATTATGCAGGACTCTGGCAATAGAGTTTTCAAAGATGTAATTTTAAAATGTGTTTGTATGTACTGTTTGTTTACATTTCTTTAATAAAGAACACTGTTTTGTGTTTGCTTGTAGAAACTTAATGAGCATTTTGAACCAGGTTAGCTTTTTATTTGGTACTTAAAATTCTGGAACTGACACTTCCCAGGCTAAGTATAAATGAAGTTTTGTGTGCACAATTCAAGTGGACTATAAACTTTTGGTATATTCAGTGACACAGTTCTGAATTTGTAATGTATATGGCATGATGTATTTTTATCTTACAGAATAAATCAATTGTATATATTTTCTCTTGATAAATAGCTGTATGAAATTTGTTTCTTGAATATTTTTCTTCTCTTGTACAATATTCTGACATCCTACCAGTATTTGTTTTACCAGGTTTTTGTTGTTTTTTGTTCTGTATAATAGTATCTAGTGTTGACAGAAATTGAATTTTTTGATGTATGTGGAATGTTATGGGTTTTGGAATTTGTGGACACAGATTTAGAAGATCTCCATTTACAAATAAAATAGTTTACATCTATAAAAAAAAAAAGAGGGGGTGCCAGGACTGGCTATAGCCAGTTTGAGAAAGAGGTCAACTAGGAAGTCAGCACCAAGATCAAGGGTACTGAATGATTCCTGTCGTCACCCACCCATCCATACCCCAAACCAGGGCTTATAACCTCAATCACATTTAGTTACTAAAATTCCATCCAAGTAAGTTATTTACTTCGCTCTGACTCAATGCTCTTTCCCAGCACCCATCCCATGAAAAACAGTCTTAAGACTCCAGGCGCTGGAGGCTGGAGAGAGCACTTACACATCCCACTCCTTGTGACTTCTCCCATGGAGGGTTTAGGGAGGAGGGAGAGAGGAGAAGTTTCTTGCATGGGTCCCCAGGGTGAGGTGAGGCAGGTGGCTTCCTGCAGGTCCTGTATGAGCAATCACACATCAGTGGCTGGGCTTGCAGTGCCCAAGACTGAGGTCGTGTTCCAAATTGCAGAATGGCACCAATACAGACCCAGCAGAAGTCAGTCCATGAGCGGGTCCTGAAAGCGCTGCACTGTGCTAAGCCAGAGGCAGTGCAAAAGTCTGAGGAGTCCTAGGGGTGAGTGCAGAGTGGCTGGGTGGCAGAGGCACTTGGGGGAGGTAAGTATTTAGAAGTGCTTAAATATTTTAACAAGCAGTGTGGCTGTGCTGGTGCATTCAGCTAAATTTCAGTCTCATTACCATACAGCCAGTTCATCACCTGCACACTCTGAGCCAGCAGGGAGATCCCTGCAGGCCCTGCTGGACAGATGCTCAATCCCAAGCCACTCTCTTAGGTACTGAGGGACATTTTTTCTGTATATCCCCAGTTAGCAGCATTCCATGTTCCTTAGCAAGGGTCCCAGTAAGTCTACAACTCCCAATCTTATCTACCATCTTTACCTATGGCTTGAAGGTCTGTGGCTGCATTGACCAATCCAGTAGCCACAGTCTACATGTGATTACTGAAATCTGAATTCAATAAAAATTTAAAATTCAAGGCCAAGGGTATAGCTCAGGGGTGCAGTGCCTGCCTGGCAGATATGAGACCCTGAGTTCAATTCCCAGCACCAAAAATAAATAAATAAATAAATATGTAGTCCTTCATTTGCCCCAGGCACATTTCAAGTACTTAATAGCCACACATGACTGGTAGGTACTATACTAGATAGATGGATAAAGAATGTTTTGATCATTGCGGAAAGTTCCATTGGTTAGAGCTGGGACTATAGTATTTGTTATAATTTGGATTTTAAAAAAAAAATTCTCCTCAAAGGCTGCTGGGGATGGGGTTTTTGGAAAGTGATTAGATCATGGGGAGGCACTAACCTCATCAATAGGTTAATTCATTTAGGATATTCATGTTAGGGCTAGTTGGAAGAAGTGGGTCATGAGGGCTGGATCTGGGGGACTATATGTGGTCCCGATTTCTTCTCTCTGGCTCTTCCTTGCTCTCTCTGCTTCCCGCCCGTCATGAGATAAGCAGCTTTCCTCTGTGCATCCTTCTGCCACGATGTTTCTGTCTTGCTCCAGGCCTAAAAGCAATGGAGCCAGACGATTTCAGACTGAAGCCTCTGAGACCATAAACCAAAGTAAGCCTTTCCTCTTTTTCGTTGTTTGTGTCAGATATGTCATCACAGTGACACACAGCTGACTAACTCAGGAGCTATCGTCTGTGAGTCTTAGGAACAGACCACTCAAGAACATGGCCTTTCCTCCCTCTCTAGTTGGCACTGCCACCACACTTGCCTCCCCAAAACTACTTCTCACCCCACCCATTGCCACACTGAGGGAGAGCAGCACACCTGTTGGATCAGCAGAGATATGTCTAGGAAATAAGCTGCACTCTTCTTCCTGAGGATTCTCCAAAACCGTTTAAGCTGACTCTTTTGTGTCTTCCTCCCAGAATTTTAGGGAAGGGAACCATTTGAATACACCCACAAAGCATGAGGGGAGAAGATAGTCTTGTCTTTCTTTACAATCGTGGTATTCTTCCTGCCTCAGCCCCTTTATAGAAATCTAGCAGTGGGAGTAAGGAGACTGTTGGGCTAGTTCTGAAGTTGGGCAGACACAGCAGGAAGGTGGCTGAAACTACTGTCTTCAATACTCTGAAGTTACGGTACCAGTCATGCTGTTCATTCTACTATGTTCCTCTCCATATAGCAAACAAAACAAAACAAAAAAAGAAACACGTGTGGCTCCTCCACTCTCCCTTTCACTGACTAGAGACCCTAGGGGATGGTAGACCCATAAGGGAAAAGGAGCCTAAGCTCCTAAATCCCCACAAGAGGAGACCTACTCATCAGTCTGACACTGACCCTAAACTGTATATATGTAAACATGAAATAAACTTCTACTGCAGCTGAATCATTGTATGTTTGGGTCTATTTGTTACAGCTGCTTAGCTTCTGCCTCAGTGAATATAGTACCTTAACAACCATGATTTATATATTTAGAGGAGTATAGAGCTTACTCATGCCAAACACTCTACTGAACACTTAATTCTCATTGAATTCTGACACAACAAGTAGTTTCTGTTGGCATTCCCATTCATAGTCGAGAAACTGATCTGCATGGAGGTCCAGCAACTTGTCCAAGTCTGCCTGACTTCAAAGCCTGTACACTTACAGATCGTATTTTCTGCTTGTCTCCATTCTCTGGCTTCATTTTTGGTTTGGCCAGTGGAAGATACAGTGGCAAAGGGGCACAGGGGAACAAAAGATGAATCAGGCTACCTGTTGGTAGTATTTTTTTATCAATGGCCATCACTGCCATTGGGAAGCTATTTCATAGGGCAGCTGCTCAGCTCCCTTCGCTGAGCCCTGAGGCCTACTTAGGTCTATGGCTTTCCACCGTCCTGGCTCCAAGGCCTTTGGCAATACCATGCTGATATCTCTCAACCCTGCCCGTACCTACATAAACAGTTCCCTCATTGACCTATCTTCACTTTTCCCTTTGAGCGCCGTCTCTTCACAGTCAGCACCCTAACAGGACAGCATGCTCATGTTTATATTAACTACCTTGGGTAAGCCCTTGAATCCAGCCAACCTCAAAGTCCAATCTACTCCTAGTTTTTTTTCCCTTCCTTGAGCCCTCACATTCTCTTTTTGCCTAACCCATTATGAGCTACATTTTCTGTCACGAGCAATCAAGAGTGATAACTGATATAGATATGTGTCAAATTCATGGACGTTTTTACAGGGAAACAGAAACTACCTCTAGATGACCTAAGGAACCTGGGAAGAAAGCAATTGAGAGAGAGAGAGAGAGAGAGAGAGAGAGAGAGAGAGAGAGAGAGAGAGAGAGTTTAGAACTAGAATGTCCCCCCAAAGTTTCATGTGAGCCAGGTGTGGTGGCACATGTCTATAATCCCCACACTCAGGGGACTGAGACAGGAGGATCACAGTGAGTATGAGGCCAACATGGGGTAGGCAGTGAGTTCAAGGCAAGTCTGGGGTACATTGTGAGCTCAAGGCCAGCCTAACTTACATAGTGAAGCCTTGTCTCAAAAAACAAAAGAATATAAAAAAGTCTCATGTGTTTAGAGGTGGGGCTCTGCAGAAGAGATTGGATGAAGGGGCGCTCCACTTACCAGTAGGTTGGTCCAATGATGACTTCATAGCAAATGTGCTGTCAGGATGTGGGGATTAGAAGAGGTGTGTCACTGGGGCATAACTGTGGAGGGTATAATGCCCTCCCTCTTCCTCCTCTTTTCTCTCTTTGCTTCCTGGCTGCCATGGGGAGCCTCCACTAGGTCTTTCTGCCATGATGTTGCTGCTTTGGAGCCAACCAACCATAAACTAAAACCTCTGAAACCCTGAGCCAAAGTAAATCTCTCCTCCTTTAAGTTGCAGGTGTCAGGTATTTTGTTCTAGCAATGGGAAGGTGACTAATACAGGAGGTGATAGCTTCTGAAACCAAAAGGAAAGCAGTAAATGCAAAGCTGCAGAGGACTTGTATCAGAGTGGTCCCCAGAAATTCAGATAGCCAGAATGAGTCAATAGTGCCATCAGGGCACTGCCCTGGAATAAACCAGTGCTAACCATCTACCATCCTTGAGTCACTTTGCCCAAGATTCAGGGTAGCAGGGTGGGGGTGGGATACTATTTATCTTTAGTTCAGTCATATGTCCAACCCTTGTCCAAGGAAAGGCAGGACACCTGGATTGGACTGATAGTTCCCACCAATGCTGCATACAACACAGGCTATTTAATTCCATAAAGGAAAATCCTTTCTCAGCACGTGGCATATATTAATTCACTTGAATCTTATGAAATAAGTACCATTATTGTCATCCCTATTTTACAGAGGACACTGAGAGACAGAGAAGCAAAGTAACTTGCCTGTAGTCACACATCTGTTAAAGTGTCAGAGCTGGGATGCAAACATAGACAGCCTAGCTCAAGTCTGTGCACCAAACCCTATACCTACATGACTTCTCCAGTGAAAGGGGAAATAAAGGCAAGGTAGGAAAAAACGCAAGGTTCTTTGTAATTATCACTCATGAAATTAGGAAGAACATCTACTCTCTATAATATTGTTTTAGCCACCAAGTATTTACAAGCCAAAAAAGAAGCAGACTTTATGAACAAAACCCCAAACACACAGGAAATATTACAAATAATCAATAACTGGAATCTCATCTTATTAAAAAGCTTTTACACAGCAAAAGAAATAACCAACAGAGTAGAGAGACAACCGAACAGAGTGGGAAAAATTTTTTCCAACTATTCCTCAGACAAAGGACTAATATCTAGAATATATAAAGAACTCAAAAAAAATCAGTATCTCCAAATTTAAAGACCTCATCCAAAAATAGGCATCTAAAATGAGTAGACCCTTCTCTCATGAACAAGTACAAATGGCAAACAAATATATGAAAAAATGTTCAGCACCACTGGTCATTTGAGAGACGCAAATTAAAACAATACTGAGATTCCATCTTACCCCAGAAAGAATGGCTATTATCAATTAAGCAACCAATAAATGTTGGCAGGGTTGTGAGGAAAAAGGAACCCTTTTCTGCTTTTGGTAGGAGTGTAGACTGGTGCAACCACTGAGGAAATTAGTGTGGAGATTCCTCAAAAAATTAAAACTAGAGGTTCTATTTGACCCAGCTATTCTCCTTCTTGGTGTCTTCCTGAAAGAATTAAAAGCATCATACCACAGTGATACATGCACACCCATGTTTATAACAGCACAGTTTGTAATAGCTAAATCTTGGAAACAGCACAGATGCCCATCAATGGGTGAATGGATAAAGAAGATGTAGTTTATTTTTATACAATGGAGTACTACTCTACCATAAAAAAGGATAAATTTGAGACATTTCTAGCTGAATGGATGCACAATGAGACCATATTCTTAAGTGAAATAAATTGGACACACATTTAAATACTGCATTGTTTCTCTGGTGTGAGAAATCAAAAGTGTAAATAGGACCAAAATGTGTAATAGATATTTGAAAATGAGAAGAAAATTTTCAAGTGAGAAGAGAAACAAGGAATAGGGTAGGGAGGAAGGAAAGAAAGGACAAGAAAAAAGAGAATAGAAGGAAAAATGGAAATAAGGAGGGGAAGAGGGGTTAAAGGGAAGGGAGAGAGTTGGGGAAAAAAGAAGAATCAAGATATACCATGTACAGGTACAAATTCCCTATGATGAATGTGATCATTATGTATATTTAAAATGTGCCAATAACATGAATTTTTTAAAAAATTTAAGAGAAAAAAACATTCACACACACACACACACACACAAAGAACTGGAGATACAAAGAGGCAGAGTGGTTGATTTCTATTTTTGAATTTTTTTTAAAAAGTCCTGCTTACCTCATAGGAGAAAGGGAAATAATTAAACTCTGGTGATCTCACTTCTAGCCATGAAGGAGACAGTGAACTATCTAGGACCCAGGGGAATTCCAGCTGTCACCAGGCTGCACTAGTCATGGTAGAGAAAACCCAGGGAATCAGAGAGGCATTATCCATCATAAAGATACTCTCTAGACCAGGTAAGAGAGAAATACCAGCACTTGGTGAAACAAAATGAAGCGGCCACGGCATTGCTCTCACTGGAGCTTTGCTGGGCTCAGTTCTCTCAGTGGCCCCTTTTGAGGTCGTTTGCACAGCCCCCGTCCTTCCACGCACTTGGCTCCCCATGGACATCCTCATTCTACACACAACAGGTGTTTGCCATGGCCTGAGAACAGCAAGGCCATGAGAAAGTCTCAGAACATAAGCCACAAGCCTCAGGCTCAGCCTTCAGCTGCTTGACAGAGGGAGCCCCAGCCCAGTCCTGCATGCTACCCCACCCCCGAGTCCACGGGATAAACACTAGTGAAATGTGTGGGCTCTGGTGCCAGACCTAGGCTGGAATCACAGCTCTGGGACTAATGAGCTGAGTTACAGTGGATAAATTGTCTAGCCTCTTGAGCTCCATCTTCTACCGTGAAGTAAAGTAATGATACTGAAATTCTCCTCCTATGCACCAGTACAGCTGAACTGGTTATGAAAACATCAAAATTCTTCCAACTGACCCGTGAATAAGTTATTATAGCCTTTGGTCCCCTACCAAACTGACTTCTCCTCTCTCTGCTGCTCTTGATCACATAATTAGGGTGTTAACTCTTGACAGAACAGCAAGCTATACTAAGACCTTAATCTAACACTACAGCCATTCTGAGTAGTAACACTAAGAGCCTGGGTAGATGGTGAGATATGGTGAGATGACCTTCCACAGTGGTCATCCTTGGGAATAAGTGAAATGATGCAGTGAAAATGTGATGGAGAGCTTGGAACATGGAAGGAACTCTGTCAAGGTCAGCTGTTATTGCTCTAAACTCAAACGCAAGGGGACCAGGACCTGAGTCCAGCCTCATGAGCAGACACAAATGGGTTATGGCTGGAAGCTGGGGACTGGTCACAGGGTGCCATGATAATCCACAGGTGAGGCTGCATGGGTAGTCCTGCTCAGAGGAAGACAACCATGTCCTGGCCCCCAGGTCAGGAGGATTTATCACTGTTGTCACTACTGCCAGCTCTACTATGCTGTGGGAATCCTATGTCTTGTTCATCTGAAACCAAGAAGCTGCTTCAGGAGGTTAACCTGTGCCTTTCTAATACCTTGGGAAATCAGGAATGAGTATCCTAATCCAAGGTTGCTTTCCTTAAGAGCCTGAAGGGTCTTAAGGAGAACCAGTATCATGTAGTGGTGAAGAGTGTGGGTTCTAGAGCCAGACTGCTTGGGTTCAAATCTCAGTTCTGTACATTTGCTTGCTATGTGAACTTGGCCCAGTCACCTAATTGTGTGTGCCTCAATTTCTTTATCTGTTAAGTGGGAATAATAATAGCATCTCCTCATAGAGTTCTTCCAGCAAATCAGTTAGGGAATACATATATATTCCTTCTCCTTATCCATGGGGGTATGTTCCAAGATGCCGATTGGATGTATAAACTGCAGATGATACTGAACCCTATCACTGAATGCCTGTTTCATTTTATTTATTTATTTTTTTATTTATTAAGGGGTACTAGGAATCAAACTCAGGAATTTATCCTTGCCAGGCAGGTGCTTATGCCACTGAGCTATATCTCAGGCCCCACCTACTTCATTTTAATTAAGCCATGACTTTTACAGTTTGAGGTGTGAAAGCAAAACTGGCATACATTTCTCTTTTCTTCACAATCTCATAGATGGAACATTCGTTCCCATTGTAAATCTTAATCTTGGCATACATCTTTTTCCCTTCCTTTTAAATCAAGAACCTTCACCTTTTTGCTTTAAAGGAAGCCTTTTGTGGCTTCTCTTTGGTATACACAAACAGCCAGCATCACTACTCTGATTGTGGCTATTAATGAGTAAAATAAGGGTTACTTGAACACAGGTACTACTATAGCCATCTAAATGACTAACGGGTAGGTAGTGTATACAGCATGGAAACACTGGACAAAAGGATGATTCATGTCCAGCCAGGATGAAGGGATGGAGAGGAATGGCATGCGATTTCATCATGCCACTGAAAACAGCACACAATTTTAAACTTAGGCATTATTTCTTTCTGGAATTTTTTCATTTAATATTTTTGGTCCATGGTTTACTCCAGGTAACTGAAATCACATAAAGTGAAACTGCAAATAAAAGAGGACTACTGTGAAGTTCTAGAATAGCACATGGCACAGAGTGAGCTCTCAGTATATGTTGGCTATTGTTGGGGGCTCAGGAGTACAAGTGGAGCTATCAGATTCATGCCCACATAATTTTATCTTACCCCACACTTTCTTCATCCTCCTACCTGAAATTCTTCCCCAGCTCCATGGGATCTCCTGGAACAGTTCTCACATTTTACAGTCTGGGAGGCCCAGAGTTAGAAAGGTTTTGCTCATGGTAATGTGCAGAATCACTGGCAAAAGTGGGACTCCATTTTAGAGTTTTGGATACCATTTCCAACAACCCATGCTGTCTCCCCACCTCTTTGCTTGGAGTATGGTTAATTTAAGGAGCATAATTTGTGTCCCATGAGTCCAGAGCAGAGGAAGTGCCTGAGAAGTGAAACAGTTGGGTCTCTTAAACGACTGTCCCTTATAAGTCCTTTATAAGTCATCCACTGAAGGTGACAGGGATGCACCTCCTACTTGGAAAGGAAAATCTGGGTTGCTTGGAACCCTAAATCCGTTAGGGCCCCAGAGAGGAAACATATCCTGCAGCCAGGACAAAGGACCAGTCAAATCAGTTCAGCCAAGAATGGGTTGGTTCCTAAAGAAGAGGGACCACTGGTGCCTCCCCGGGAGGCCTGTCCAGGAGTTTCTGGGACCAGCCTCAGAAGCCTCTCCTCCGCGGACGCATTTGTGTCCCCATCCCCATCCCCATCCCCCATGGCCCATGGGGCGCTCAACTACATTTGCTTCTTGGACAGAAGCCCGGCTTCTTCACCCTGCTCTTCGGCATCCGCGATCCCATTCGACCAATCCCCGGACGCCCCGCCCCTACTTTTGATAGATTTCCTCAAGTCCCGCCCTCGCACGTGGCCGAGCCCAAGGAGAGCTGCTCCCTTCTCCCCTAATCTGGCATGAAAGGATTGCTTTCCTTTTCCACGCCTTGGGTCGCGAGCTCTCAGAAGTCTCTGCGATCTGAGCTGCCAGGCTAGGCTTTGGGGAGACCCCCGAATGCGGGGAGGAGGTGTTCCCGGGGCCCTGAAACCTTCCAGACCCGCTCAGTGTAAACCGCCTCGGGTTTGTATCAACATCCGAGGCCGGAGACTGGCGGCAGCGGGGAACCGGCTCCGTCCGTGCGCCGGGAACACGGGAGGGTGGGGAATGGAGGGGTCCATGGGGTCGGTGGAGGGCTCCTTCCGGGGCAGAACGAGAGAGGTATCCCGGTCCTCGAGAAATAAAGATGGGGCCTGTCTAGGAAGGGCTCTGAATTGGGCTGGAGCGGTGGCTGCAGGGAGTGACTGGTGGAGGTGGGCTCCTCGCGGCCACACTGCGCCCGGCGCGCGCAGCCACCTCAGCTCAGCCGGGCGGCGGAGGGGAGCGTGAGGCGCTGGTGTGCTAAAGCCCGAGCTGCTAACTACCCGGTCCCCTCCCCCGCTACCATGGCGCTCGGCAGCTCGTCTTTGTCTCCCTCCAATATCGGGTAGGAATATGGGGGGAGGGTCTCATCTTGTGAGTCACCCCTTCTTCCACCCCCACCACCACCCGGGCGCTGGAAGAGAAGGCTTGCAGACTCGGCGGCGGTTCTCCCGTTTCCATAGCAACGGTGCGGTTGTTTTTGCGAATCCGCTTCAGTCATCCGTACTTTTCACTCTAGACTGCGCACCGGGGTCTGAGCCTCAAGGTTGGGGTATAGGTGGGGGTAAAGCCTCCCCGCAACCCTGGCGACTCAGGGAAGGTCAGCGCGGGCCGGCGAGGCGCGCTCCCTTAGCTACTCTTCACCGCCCACCCTAGCTCCACCTGGAACCCCGCCTGCCACTCGGCCCCAACAGAGCCAATCGACGTCCATACTGCCCGGGATGGGGCGGGTCTTGTGCAAATCTTGTTGCCTCCGAGAGGCACTTAGTGATACAAGAGCTGGGAGGCGGTTCCAGCGCGGACCTTGGACACCCCAGTCGCCCGCCCGCGAGCCTGTTTCTTCCCCGCCGCTGCCGAGGCTCGGAACCATCCAGCGACCGGCTAGCGGCCTCAGGTAATGCGGGTGGGGCTGGGCTCCTGGAGTCACCCCCGGGCGGAGGCCATGGGTCCCTCCCCCTCCACTTTTCCTTCCCATCCTCTTCCCCTGCCCCTTGATCCGTCGCTGACCCTAGGTCCGCCACAGGCAGCAGCATCTGGAGATCCAGGCCCTGGGCAGGGGACCTCTACCTCAGGCCGTCCCCTGAGTCCAGGAGAGGAAGCAGAGCCGCTTCCTTACCCCCAACACAACCACTGCTCAGCCCGCAGGTACCCGCCCCCCCCACCGGCACCTGGGGCTGGGGTGTAGCTGGTGCTCAAGGAGGCGCAAGTCACCCTCCCTCCTGTTACCTTTGGAGAGAAGAGGCCTGCCCAGCTCTGTGGCAGCCTCCCACTTCCACATAGCCCCCACTCATAGCCCCAGTTCACCGCCCTTCACACCACCCAAAGACTGCCCCACTTCTAGAAAGCCCACTCGGTGCTCACATCATCCCCACTTCCGTTTCTAAAGCGGACCTGAAGGAGCGAAGAAGGGACCCCTCCCCTCCTGTCCTGCTGGCAGACATTCGTAGCAGAGGCACGTCCAGTGGCCGCCCCCCCCCCCCCCGTAGCAGGCAGTGGCCCCATTTTTGGCCTCTTCTCCTGTCTGGAGATTGAAGCAGGGATGCCCTTACTCTCAGGGAGCACCTGTACCCCACTGGTCAGTGCCCGGACTCCACCCTCCACAGCTTCTTCTGCTTGCTTCCCTCACAGCCAGAATCCCAGGTCCCCTCATCCCACCTCCCAGGTCGTTCTGATCCAACTTTCCACTCTGGTAGTCGCCCCTCTCGCTGTTATCTTCCTGCTGCCCGGCAGGGACCCTGCTAAGCCCCACGGAGTCTGCGTGGCTCCTTTCCTTAAGGTGGCCTGAACCTGGAAGGCAGAAGACCTGGGTGCAAATTTTGCCTTTGGCTCAGTGGCCAAGTCACTTTTCTCTCTCTGAGCTTTCACAATACAGGGAAGGGGACAAGAATGAGGGTGAACTGGTTGAGGTGATCTTGAACAGCCTTCCAACTGACAGACTCTGGTTTGATGACTGATTTGGGAGAACAGGGCTCTGAACCACTAGCACATTTCAGAATAGAGGCCTAAGGGCTTCCATTCTCACTGAGGGGTATTGGATCTTACCCAGGCGTGGGTTCAAGCCACCCTCTCCCACATACCCTCCCATCTCCTTCTCTTAGGAGTTTCTCCTGGACAACCAGCCCACCCCTGGCATGCACAGCTCAAAACTGGAGGTGGCCAACAGGGCTTACCCTTTGTCACTTCTCCTTAAAAAGGAGAAGAAGAAGACCTGGTTACTACTGCTGTTGCTGCTGCTTGGAGAACAGCAAAGGGAGGAGAGAAAAGAGAGAAAATCTCCTGACCAGGGAGCTGTTGTCACCATGGCAACCGCCTCAGCACCAGCTCCTCTGAAGCTGGGCGAGGGTGTGGGATTATTGCCTCCTTCAGTCCCTCCCAATCTCACTGCCACTTCTCCATTTGAAGCCCACAGCCCTGAGTGCTCTCGAAGATGCCTCTAACCACGGAGGGGCAGTGGTTTTGTGTTTGGGCCTGGGCCAGTGACTTCTGAGCTGGAAGACAGGCTTCAGAGGCTACAGCTCCAACAAAACATGCCCCTGGCTAGGTTCTGGCCTTCAATTTGCTGCAGATGGGCTCTAGTTGACCTTGGGTGAACCCTTCCTTTCCCTGGCTCTGAGTTCCATCATTTCCAAGAGGTGCAGTAGAGCACAGATAAACAAAACAGGGCGACATAGTTTCAAGGAGGAAAAGGGGGCACTGGTCCTCTCACATAACCTACGAAGAGACAGCCACTGGACATGGCTGAGCCCTAGGCACTTCTTTCAGGTCTCAGCAATGGGCTCTGTGCAGATGCAGAGGGCAGGGCCGGAGCCTATGGGTGACGGCTGCATGACAGCTAACTCAGGAACAATGGGAAAAGCACTTCTCTCTCTGTCCAAGCTGCTTAGAAGTGTTCTGGATCCTACTAGAAGGGGATAAACTCTTTACCATTGAGCAGAAAGCCCCAGAAAACTTTCCCTGGCTCAGCCAGGGGTTGAATGCAGAGGCCTCTTCGAAATCCGAGAGCACCAGATGAGGGCCAGAGGGCTTCATGGCTGTGGGGGTTCCACTTCCCTGCTTCCCATGGTCTACTCATGCCCAGAGTGCTGAGCCCATGCTGCTGCCTGGCTACTGCCCAGGCTTGAAAAGGCTGATAAGGAAGCAGGTTTCAGCCAGGCCCTGAAGGCTGAATGCAGCTTGGGTTGGCCCAGAGGAGAAGAGAGGATGGCAGGGGCGAGGGAACTAGCTAAGCAGTAGATGGTGCAGGTTCTTGTTGTGAGAAGCCTGGCTCAAGAAGAGTAAAGGGGAGCAGTGGAAGGTGAGGCTACCAGGTGGACACCTTGAGACCAGATTCTAGAAAATTCTGAAGTCAAAGGGTTCACAAGCATGGCTACCTCTACCCTATATGGCAATATCTGCGGGATGGGGAGAGGCATTCTGGGGGCATAGGGGCGTAAGAAGGAAGGGACTTCCTGCAAGGCAGATGAGCCTCACAGGCATGGGCCTGGCTTTGCAAGCGGAGCCCCGGGTAGATTTCAGCCCCATAGCTGTGCTTCTGGCCATAGACATAGTGAAGATTCCAAGAGTGTTTCAAAAGAAGAAACCATGGGACTTGATGGCAAGTTGAACCTGGGGGAGAGGGAGAGGGGGCAATCTGAAGTAGTTTACAGATCATATTTCCCCCCAGAACCCAGGGATGAGGGAAAGAGGGAAGAGGCAATGAAGAGAGACAGATCGCCTCAGGCTGAGGGTGAGTGGCTGTAGATATGATTATTCAAGTACTAGTGGTACCAGCACTAAAGTGGATATTTCTGGATACCAGAGATCATGGCCTGGAGGTCAGGCAAGATGATCCCACTGAGGCCAAACGGGAGATTAGATCCTGATTTTTGCAGAAGGCAAATGGGGGTGGAGAAGGTCTGTGGTGAGCTAGAGTAGCCATGATGTGGAGAAGGTGGTCCAGGCAGGTGGCAAGGGTTCAGCATGGGTGCTCACCAGGCTCCCTCGCTGACCCGCTGGGTAACCTTGAACCAGTGTTCTCTTCTCTCAGTTTCATTTGTCACTAAAATAAGAGGATGACCTCAGAAGGCACTGTTAGCTTTGACCTGACGGACCAAGAGCAGGAGAGGAGCTGAGAAGAAATGGAGGAAGGCCTAGGCCTCGTTGGGCATGGGACTAAACAGGGACAGGGATAGAACAGAGTTGGGGGGAAGGCAGCACAGAGAGGCAGGAGAAAGGGGCAGGAGATGAGGGCCACACACAGACACGACGACACACACGGAGACGTGCGCACTCTGGCAGATTTTCAGTCTCATACACTGACACCCTCCCACACAGTCCCGGTCCCTCAGGCAGGCACTCAGGCAACCGCATGTGAGATACAGGGAGAGGCTCTGCCTCCCCCAGCACACACCTCTGCCTCTGGGTTCTCCAGCTTTTTTCCCCGGTACCCTGAGCCTGCAAAATCTTTGAACCTGAAGAGGGAGCAACCAGAAACACTGCCTCCTTCTGCCCATGGGTGTGCCAGGGGTACCTTTGACTCTGACCCCAGTGCAGCTGTCTTGGGCTCCACAGCCCCAAGCTCCTGGAGATGGCAGCCTCCCCACCCGCCAGCTCTCCTGAGGGAATGGGATGCCTCACCCTCTGGGGGTGGTAGGTAAAGAAGGATGTTGCAGCATTTTGCTGCTCCTTGATCTTCGTGGCCGGGTGGAGGAGCGTGAGTGCCAGAGATATATTATAACGAACTGGAAGTTGCCCAGCAAAAGGGTGGGGGCATGAAACTGTCCACACACTGATCTGGTGACTCAGGGCATGCCCAAAAGTAAGGATTAGAGACCACACTGGCATGGGTGGCTGCAGATGTATAATTCTTTTTGCTAAAGAGCTTCCTTTTTCAGTGTATCTTGAGGACAGTTTACCAGCAGTGGGAGCCTGGACAGCTAAAGAAACTCCAGGCAGGTGAAAGGCATGTCCCAAACTGTGTCCTGGGAAACGCAGGCTTCATGATCTCCATGGTAACCAGCAGAAGTGTCCAGTCTTCCGGGAAGGCCCCGTACCTCCCTCTGCAAATGTTTTCTCTGGCACAGGCTACATGAGGGGCTGAGGGCTGACTTGACCTCCCCTTCTCAGAAGCAACCACTCTATCTATTCAGCCCCAAATCTGAACATTCGCCTCAACCTTTCTCCCACTCACACCCTAACATCCAATCAGTCACCAAGCCCTGTCCTAGGATCTCTCTGTCCATCCATTTCTCTCGATAGCTCCTGTCCCAGCATCATCATCTGTCACCTAAACTGTGTAACCGGTTCCTCCCTGCCCTGCCCACCTCCCCTACAAGTCATCTTGCACACTGTAGCCAAAGGAAAACTTCCCTACATGTTTGTGTTCTCTCTGGCTCCCCAGCACCAAGATTAAGACCTGGCATAATGAAGCAACATGTAAATATTGTGCAATGAATGTTAGTTTTACAACCCTTGCTTAAAAGCCTCCAGGTTCTGTTCCCTGTGGGTACTTGGCATGGATGGAAGGCCTACTACAGTCAGCCTTCCACCTGTTTGGCTCAATTATGAGTTCCTGCTGGTTGGTTTGTGTTGGCTTTGTCCCCATCCCTAGCTCAAGGCCTAGCACATAGTCAGTCTCAATAAATGCTTTGGAGACGAAGGAGTTAATCAAAAGCATACTGTACCTCAGAGTCATCAGTGCTCTAGGCTAAGATTCCTACTTGTACACAGGAAGGAGGGAGTGGCTGGAAAGGCGTTGAGAGGCGGTGTCAGGGACACACATAAGAAACCTGCCTTTGGTCCTAGCAGGAGAGGAGCTTGCCCAGGAGGGAGGGGGCTGCAAGCAGAAATCCCTGCACAGCAAGAAGAGGAGTTGAAGCTTTGTGCTATGGGTGTGGGGAGCTATGGAAGGTGGAAGAGGAGAGGTGAGAATGGAGGTCATGGTGTGCCGCAGCAGGGGTCACCAGCAGGGCCAGCTGAGATCTTGAAGGCTGGAGCTCCTCAGGCTCAGAGGAGCTTTCTTGAGGTTCAGGGTGTTGTCGGGGGGAGAGGTGGTGCTGTTAAGGCAGGAGGTGTGAGGGGTATGCTGGGCAGGGACCATGGACCAGGGAAGGTGGGCTTCCCATGGGGAGGGGTGGGAGAAAGCCAGAGCCTTGCTGTACCCTGATGGGAGTTGTTGGGCTGCGTGGCCAAAGGAGGAGACCCTGTTGATAAAGAGGATCCTGGCTAGGAAGTCAGGCTCCCTATGGAAGGGTGTGTTGTGGCGGGGGCGGGGGAGGGGCCTGGGGAATCCTGCTAATGTGAGGGCCTTGCCCAGGGCCAAGCTGAGGGAACTCCCTGTCCTCTAGGCCTTGCCATGGGGAAGACCAACAGCAAGCTGGCCCCCGAGGTGCTGGAGGACCTGGTGCAGAACACAGAGTTCAGTGAGCAGGAGCTGAAGCAGTGGTACAAAGGCTTCCTGAAGGACTGTCCCAGTGGCATCCTCAACCTGGAGGAGTTCCAGCAGCTCTACATCAAGGTGAGTGCAGGCGGACCCCGGGACCCCAGTTCCTAAGGGGGCAAGAGCGGTGGGACGGGCGCCCAGGAAGGTGGGGGCAGCGGGGAGGTGAGGAGAATCTGACGTGTGCCCCATGCCCACACCGGCCTCAGTTCTTCCCCTACGGCGACGCCTCCAAGTTTGCTCAGCACGCTTTCCGCACCTTTGACAAGAACGGCGACGGCACCATCGACTTCCGGGAGTTCATCTGCGCCCTGTCGGTCACCTCCCGCGGCAGCTTCGAGCAGAAGCTCAACTGGGCCTTTGAGATGTACGACCTGGACGGCGACGGGCGCATCACGCGCCTTGAGATGCTGGAGATCATCGAGGTGCGCGGGGAAGGGGGTGCCCAGGCCTGGGGAGCTCCTGCTATGCCCCAGCTCTCCCCACCCAGGGTCTAGCGATCCATTGCAAGCCCTGGGCTGTTTTACATAAGGGGCAGCCACTGTCAGAAGCCCCATTTTACACACACACACAAGGAAATGGTAGCAAGTGGCTGTTTATGATTCAAATCAGGGGAGCCTGACTCCAGACTCTAAGGGTTTTTGTTGTTAGTGTTGTTTTGTGGTGTCCTGGTTTTGTTTTTTTCAGATAAGATCTTGCTTTGTAGTCCAGACTAACCTTGAGCTCATGGTCCTCCTGCTTCACCCTTCCCAGTGCTAGGATTACGGGCATGTACCACCAAGTCCAGCTCAGTTTACATTCTTAACTTATTTATTCTTTAGGCTAATAAATTTTGACTGTTTGTTACATGCCAGGTACTGTTCAAAATTCCTGCTTTCAGCCAGGCATACTGATGCACACCTGTACAACCCCAGCACTGCTGAGGCAGGATCTCTGTGAGTTCGAGGCCAGCCTATGCTACACACTTAGTTCAAGGCCAGCCTGAACTACATAGTGAGACCCTGTCTCAAAAAACGAGCAAGCAAACAACAACATCTGAAAAAAACAAAGTTCTTGCTTTCAGGGGGATTCCTTCTAGTGAAAAATTTTAAAAGTTAAACCTAGTGCCTTGTTGGCCAGCAGTATGAAGAGGATAAGCAGAATAAGGAAAGAGTGAGCTCGAATCAGGCGAGGAGCTAACCCAATGCCTGTGCAAAGGGAGCAGTAAATGCAGGTGCGATTTTGTTTGCAAGTTCAGGGAGTGGCCAGTGGCCAGGTTAGTAGGAGAGGAAGGAGTAGAGGGGAGAGTGACCCTAAGGAGGTCAGATAAGGAGCAGGGGCCCAATACTGTGCCTCTCAGACTCGGGTAGAAGCTTTGAGTTTGTTCTGAGTATGGAGAACAGGTGAGGGGAGAGGGCAGCAGCAGCAGGGTGACCACGAAGGGGAATTCTGGGGCAGCTGGTGGAGGCTGCACACATGCAGGGGCTGTGGAGGGGTAGGAAGTGGGTGGGGGTGGGATCGCTGGCAAAATCAAGGCTGCCAAGGTTCCTTGGAGGATTGGCTGCAGAGTGTGGAGAGGGGACTGAAGAATGACTTAGGTCTGGAGTTTGAATAACTGGCAGAATAGGAGAGCTGCTCACTGAGACGGAACTCTGGAGGAGGCATAGGCTGGAGTGAGGAATTGTGTTTGAGATGTGCTTTGTTTGAGGTACTCATTAAATACTCAGTCTTTTTTTTGGGGGGGGGGCGCGTTTTCCAGTACCGGGAATTGAATTCACGACCTCGCGCTTGCCAGGCAGGCCCTGTGCCGCTGAGCTAAATCCCCAGCCCAAATACTCCGTCTTGATGGCCACATATCACCTTCCAGTACCCTCACCATTCCCCAGTGTTCTTCCCGCCCACTCCCAGGGCCCTCTTATTCACCCTCGACCCTCCCTGCCTTGTGTGGGTGCTCACACCTTCCTTCTCGTCCCCACTGCAGGCTATCTACAAGATGGTAGGCACTGTGATCATGATGCGTATGAACCAGGATGGGCTCACACCCCAGCAGCGTGTAGACAAGATCTTCAAGAAGATGGACCAGGATAAGGATGACCAGATCACACTGGAAGAGTTCAAGGAGGCGGCCAAGAGTGACCCATCTATTGTGTTGCTGCTGCAGTGCGACATGCAGAAGTAGAGGCTGGTGAGGGGCAGAGCCCCTGGCCAGGAGGGGCAAGGCCACCTCCCAACCTGATGACCTCTCTGGCTGGCTTTTCCCCAGGGGGAGGGACACTCTAGCCTCACTCTCCAGTCTACCCACTCCACTGCCCAAACCCTTCCTCCCCTCAGTCAAGTTCCCTGAGGGACCACCTAACCCTGTAAAGGAGACAGGTCCTTGGATAGCCTGTCATCTAGTCCCATCCCCGGCCTTGGCCCAGAACCAACATCTATTGGCCATAGGGGAGTTGGCTTTTACCCTAAAAGGCAGAGTTTGGAGGGGGGTTGGGTTCTGCTTTGAAATCCTGTTGTTCCTGGGATTGTGCTTTATGGAATGGGGTCTCTCAGGGCTCCAAAGGGCCAAAGTGGGTCTGTCCTTTCCTAAGGACTCAGATCCCTTAAATGTGGTCTCTGCCCTGCCCCTTTGACTCTGTCTGGTCTCTCTGGCCCACAGCCTTCAGAGTGTTCATTCAGTCCTTTCTTCAGCTAATGTTTATTGAGCACTTATTTAATGCCAGGCACCTTTAGGTGCTAAGACTATGGTATTTTACAAGACATATTCCTTGCCCTCTGGAAGCTCATAAAGGGGCAACTTCCGGTGGTCACGGTCTCTGAGAGGGTTGTTGTGCCCAGCTGAGAAGAAGTGGGAGGAAGTTTGGCTGGTTTGAAAGGCACTATTGGGTCTTCCAGCTCCACCCAGGTGGAAAGAACTCAGACATTTAGGAGCCATGTGAATGGAGGTTTTAAGAAAAGTGAAAATCTATGTAATTCTTATTTTTTTAGTACCCTTTAAAAGAGCCAAAATCATCTTATTAAGTTAGAATATTAAATATACTCTATATTACTTGGTTTCTTATGAAAATGATTAAATGAATATAGAAATGCTAATTTTCAGAGGGGGAAAAGAGAGGTAAAGGGGAGGAAATACCACCGTACCTAACAGATAACCCTTTGGCGGTGGGAGTCAGGCTGAGTCCTGAGCTGTCACCATCAGCAGTTTTTGCTGCTTCTGCTGCTTTCTTTTTATTACCTTTTTCAATTCAACAAGTGACTCTTTATTGCACACTTTGGGTGCTGACTTCAGAGACAGAAATGGCAGCATTTACCAGGAGTGGGACAAGTGTATATCCCATACATTGGTGGTTTGTTTCTGAGTTTGGTTTGGTTTCTGGGGTGGGCTTGTTCGTTCACTGCCTCAGATACAGAAGGAGCTAGAAGAAAAGGACCACCTGGCTATTGATTAAGCTCCCAGGCTGCATTCATAGACCAAACGCCTAAAACTGTACTGGGTGTGTTCCATTTGAAAGGCTTTTCTTAACCCCTAGGCCTAGATCTGCACCTTCCTAGTGCACTGGCTTTGCTTTCTGATTTTTGAATCTATGAGCTCTACAGCTGCATGCTTTGACTGCCAGAAAAATTCATCTTGCTTCTCCATCAAGTTGTTCCCTTTACTTTCTCCTGTACTTGTAATCAAAAATTAGCTTTGATGTACAGTGACAGTTGACTTCCTCTTGAACTGTTGGTAAAAACAGTCTAGTACAAGGATGCTGTCCCCCCAGGGTGGGAGTGGGGAATGACTGCAGAGCCAGGGCATGTGATGGTGGGAAAGGTGTCTGCAGGAAAGTGATGCAGCTTGTCCCTGACTTCCAAATGCTCACCTGTCCTGACTGTGCAGGTGGAAACTTGAGTATGCTGACCTATGGTCCCAAGCGCTATTGGACCTTCCTTCTTGTGACCCTTGGAGGTTGCAAGGTCACTGGGTTGCCACCTTGTTCTGTCCTGCCTATGACCAAATCACATGGTGAGGCTAGAGAATTCATATCCTCAGATAGTAGCTAGCAGGTATTTATCTAGTAATGCCTCAAAGGATGTTCCATCACTCTCAGGAACTGGGTATTAGGTGTGTCTTGTGCTGTCAGTCAGCACCACAGATACATAAATGCCCCATACCCAGACTGAATCTTCTGGTGAAAAGCTTTTTGCTAAACAGGGTTCCTGCCCTGAATCAAGCTTAACTCCCAGTCCCATGGAATTTCATGGCTTTCAAAGGTTTTCTTTCTGCCCCATCTCATTCAATCCTCACAGCCCAGGGAGATAGGGATCTTCATTTTTTCTCTCCAGACTTGGAAGCTACAGTTCAGAGGTGGGGGAGCCCTTTGTTCTGGAGCACATAGTCAGGAAGTGATATAATGCTAGGACTTGAACCCAGGCTCACTAAGAGAAGCATTCTCTTCCTTGCTCATTTGCGCGTCTGATTTGTGCAGAGGCCGGCTGTGGGTTAAGCCAAGTTGGCTTTCGTCTTCTGTAAGCTTTCTGCTAAAGTTCCTGAAGCTAAGGTCTTTCAAAAAGGAATAGGGACTCAGTTGGAGTGCCCTACATTTTCAGGCATCCTGTGTTTGGCTTCTGCACAGTGCTGCTAATAGGCCAATGCTATCCTTAAAGACCTCTGACTGAGAACCCTGGAAAGTGTCTTGCATTGTCTTTACCACCATCTTCTTCCCTAGGAGAATGATTTTTGTTTTTTCCAAGTTGGTAGGCAAGTCCTACCAATGAGAGCATGCTCCACCAGGCTGCTGGACATGTACCCATGCATGGGTGATGTGTGGTGGTCAGACCAAGGGTTTTCAGACAGCCCAGCAGAGTGAACCCAATGCAAGGCCAGTGTGAGACCATCTTCTCAGTGGTGGCAGGGAGACACAGGCAGGCCAGGCCTGGCTCCCACATTCTTTTGGGTATCACAAGGACTGTGTGCCCATGAGCTCATGTGGTGGAGCACTAGCCCTGCTTTGAGAAGAGGGACAGGCCCTCCATCTCGGCTTCAGGTCAGAGGTGCTTGCCATCAAGCAGAGATTTATAATAGCTTACACAGGCACAAAAATAGTCAGACAGTTAAGTCACTGGTATAGCCAAAGTCCCCTTGAAATTTTGTATCGTCTTACAGCAACTCTGAATTACGAGGTTCCAGAATATGCCTTCTCACGTATCCTGTCCTCATTTCATCTTTTTGGGTTAATTGATAGGACTTTTAGTTTTTATCTCCAAAAGTCATCAGCACAGGCTTCTTCAGATGACCGCTCCAGTCCTCAGAACTATAGTCAGTATTATTTAACTTACCTTTGAGTCAAAAATTCAGAAAAAATCAGTTCACAAGCAAAGGCACCAAATCCTTTCTTTTGCCTGGCAATGGGAATCCCTAGAGACAGAAAACCACCCTGCTGCAGAGAGAAAAGTTAGTGTGGGGTAGAAAGAGAATCGGGGAAGAAGTTGGTGTTTCTAGGCAGGTTATCAAGCTGACATTGTAAATATTTTTACACAGAAAGTTTATTAAAGCAACAAATATTTCCTGAAGATCCACCCTGGGTGAGGCTTTGTGTTGATTTTAGAGATCACTGTAGGCACAAAAATTCATTTCTTACATATTTTATTCATCATTCTTGAAAAAAGAAATCATTCAAATCTTCAATTTAAGAGTCTCAGAAAAATATAAGATTTTCTTTCTGAAAACTTCAAGGTTTTCTTTGTATCTTTGCGGGAGTGTGGGGGCAGGACAGGGCATCCAGGTGTGGCCCCTTCCTTTAGGGACCAGCCAGTCAGGCCAGGGCAGCAGCAGCAGCAGCAGCAGCAGCAGTGTGCCTGGGGAAGCTGAGGGGCTGTGTGGCAGAAGGGCCCCAACTCACCACGAGTTCCCTGGTGTCGCCCCATCCACTGAGGATGTGCTGTGCCCACAGTGACTGCCTCACTGTCCACCCCTGTGCCGTGTGCTGTGTGTGTTTCCCACTGACAATGAATAAAAGATGTGACTGTGCTGAGACCTGTGCTCTTCCTGCTGGGGTGGGGCTGGGGTAGGGGTGATAGAAATTTAGGGGTCCCATACAGTGGGGACACCTCAGGGATCTCCTGAGGCCAAGGTCTTTGTTCTGGCAAGGACTCTGGTCTCAAGGCACAGGAACCCACTTGCATCAAAGAAAGAGGGGAGCAGATCAAAAGGGACCCTGGAGATGGAAAGTCAGGGAGGCTGGGTCTCAAGGGCATAGGACTGGCCCTCTAAGCTTGTAGGCTCTTCTCCCATACACAGTATCTGCATCTGTGTTCTCTTCATACTTGCTTGGCTTCCCTGCACAGAGTGGCTGCATCTCCATCTCTGCATCAAGACCTAGCAGTGATGGACATCTCCATTCTGTCTTTTAGTTCCAGTTCTCAAGCCACAGGATCTACTTGGGTTGGCTTAGCTTTTGGGATGACCCCTAGGTCAAAGGTCTTCTCTTGATCCAATCATCTGAGCCAGACTGGACACAGCACAGCATTTCCCCCCAAAAGGAAGCTAATGGCAGCAAGCGTGGGAACTTAATTTTTCTCTCTGTCCGGTGGAAGTTATCACAAGAACCCAAACGAGGGGATAGTGGCCAGTGGGAAGAAAAGCCAAGAGCCTGGGAGGAATTAGTTCATATGCTGCCCTTTGCACAAATAAAGAAACGGTACAACTGGGTGTGATGGCACATGCATATAATCCCAGCCTTCCAGGAGACCAAGGCAGGAGAATCACAAGTTTAAATCCAACCTGGGCAATTTAGCAATTTAGTTGGAACCCTGTCTCAAAATAAAAATTTTTTAGAAAGGGCTGTGGATGTAGCTCAGTGTAAGGCCCTGGTTTTAATCCCTGGTAGCAGGAAAGAAGGAAAGAGGAAAGGGAGGAAAGGAAAGGAAGAAAAAAGGTACTCTTGGAGTGGAAGCAGCCCCGTAAGTATGCAGCTAGACAGTGCGTGGCACCTTTGGCTTATTTAGAAAAACACCCCTGTTTATGTACAGATGCAGCCTTGTGATGCCAGGGAGCTCAGCGAGCCTCACCTGTCCGCTGTTCAAGGCAAGCCTGTTCCTCCACCCACAGGATTCCAGCCCTGAGACCCCTAAACTGGCCCAGCTGTGGGAGAACAGGGGTGGGGATGGAGTGCTCCTCTCAGAACAGCCCAGCATCCAGAGCAGTGCCACTCCCTGCAGGGGTTGGGGGCGGTCGCAGCCGGAGGTACCTGCTTCTTTCTGAACGCTTGATTGCTTTTACAAGGTTTTCCTCAAGGACACCTGGAGGGGGCAGCTCCCTTGGCAGGAAGCAATTAGGACAGAGGAAGGAGGCTAACCTGGCCTTGGGGTAACCATGAACCCTAGGAGGTGACTCAGAAGCCTGAGAACCCGAGGCCCCGAGGCCGCTGTGCCCAGCTGAAGCCAATCCACACAGGGGAGACGCCATAGTCCTACCCCTGCCGCGGCAGTGCAAATGGCTCGGGTTGCCTTTCCCCGGGGTCCCTCATATCTTTCACCCAATCACATTGGTCCATCTCCTGTTTTCAGCCTTGCCTTCTGTCTGGTCTCACTGGCACCAAGAAGCTAGCACAGTCTTCTCTGAATGCACTCCTGGCCACGCCAGCTGTGCAAGAGCTCTCTCTGCCCTTGGGGTGATCTGCTCCTGAAACTTCCCTCAAGGCCCCACGTGATTGGCACCCGCTGACCTCAGAACCCTGCTCCTGTCTCACATCACACCCTTGTACCCTGCACTCGAACCACCTTGAATTATCCCCTTCCCTCCCATCTCCCCCCATTTTCCCAAGGAGTCACTTGGGCCTCTGAACTTGTACACAACAGGCCAGTGCCCTTTCCTGGGTCACATATTCCCCTGCCTCAGTGGCCTCATCCTCTGTGAAGCCCTCAAGACCCTCAGCTGACTCCTCCTGGGTATGCTATCACAGTCAGCAGAGCACATTTAAGGGGTTTTCATTTTGTTTTGTTTTGCTTTGTGGTACTAGGGATTGAACCTAGGGCCTTCACACTGAGCTACACTCCCAGCCCCACTTTTTTTGAGACAGGGTCTCACTTAGTGGCTAAGTTGCCCAGGCTAGGCTTGAACTTGCGATCCTCCTGCCTCAGTTTCCAAGTGCTGGGATTACAGGTGTATGCCACTACGCCCAACTATGTCTCATTTTTTTAAGACAAGGGAATGAAGGCTCAGAGATTGGTAAATCTGGAACTTGAACTCAAGTCTCCCAACATGACTTATGGTTTCTGAGCTGTGGGCGGGAACCCAAATCAGATTGCAAAAAGGGGAGATAGAAAACCACAAACTCTGGGCTTCAGAGGAGGAAGGATCTTGCTTGACAGTGGCAGGGATCAGTAAAGGGCCAAGGGAAGAGATGCCTTTACAGAGGAGGTGGCATCTGCCCAGGATCCTTATAAATGCCAGCCAACAGGGGCAGACATGCTGTGCAGGATGGCCCAGAGAGCAGTTCAGGTGCGGGATCTGTTCCCAGTTTACTTATCTGAAGAAACGCCAGACCTGGAGGGAAAGTGCTGGCTGGAACCCTGGAATACAGAGCCAGGGAACCCCTGCACCCAGCCTGCTCTCAGGAAGTGACAGGCAAGCCAGAGAGGATGGCCAGAAGCCCAGAAAGCTAAAAAGAAATGCTGAGGATCCAGTTCTCTAACCCTTCCAAAGAGGGTCCAGGGGAAGCTCTTTAAAGGGACTGAGCCAGAGTCTGGGCAGGATTTCTTAATGGCAAGCAGCAGAGGTCTCCTCATGTCTGTGCGAGTAAAGGGGAATATATTAGCCATGACCTTTGGTTACAGGTGAGCAAAGCACGAGTTTAAGTGAAAAGGGAGGTTTATCAGCTCAGCTTATGTAACTGGGAAGTTCCTGCCCGGCTGGATTAGAGGCTCGGTGCTGTACCTTCTCCCTCCCTGCAGCTGCCTCTTTCTCTGTGACCTGGTTGTCCTCCAGATGGACTTCCTCCATGTCCTTTCACTGCCACAGGGAGAGATGGGCCCCCAGCTTACATCATCCCAAATCAATAACCCCAGAGGAAAAAGAGCCAAATCTCCCCGCATCCTTTAGGACTGCCCAAAGGTGGTCACACGGTCATCCCTGGTCAGGTCTTGGTCATAAGGCACTCCTTCACTGGGGAGTCAGGGAGGCAGGGCTTGTTACTAGAAGAGGCTGGGAAATGTGGCTAGGTCAAGCAAAACCCACAGCCATCAACTTCCTTCTGTGAGGCCTTCGTTGAAGCCATGTGAGGAAAGCCATGGAAAGTCAGTGTGCTGGTTGGCTCACTCTGCGAGCAGAGACTTTCTCCCCTACTTCTGCTTGACATTCTGTATAACTGCAGCCTGCCGCATCTGGGTCTTTTGGGAGCCAACTGTATTTCACAGCATCTCCAGTCATGTTTGAGGTTGACTACCCAGTTCCCGGTTCCCAGTTACCAGTTCCCTAGGAACTGGGATTTGATGGGCCCACATTGTCTCTTTAAGCCAGCCACATAAGTCAGAACCACTGAGTATGGGATGGTTCACCTTTGTGTCAAGTGCTCATCAGCAACCAAATAACCACTCTATACATTTTCTACAAGTGACATCTTTTTCCATGAGGAACCTGTGAATAATCCACCTCTACCTAGACTTTCAAGTCTTTATTGCTGTGTGACAAGCTACCCCAAAATTTAGTGCTTAAAACAATGTCAACTTGTTATTTTTCTTGATTCCATGAGTGGGCTGGGCTCAGAGGAAGGTTTTAGTGTTCCTGTTGGCTGAAGTTACAGAGCTGCATTGTACTGGGAGTGAGCCCTGGGCTGGAACCAAGATGGCCTCACTCATGTGTCTAACAATTGATCCTGAAAGCCACCTGGGGAACCTCAGTTCTCCTCCACTGGGTCTCCTCCTCCACCCTCCTCTTCTCTGTGCTTGAAATTGAGTCAAGGGCCTCACACATGCTAAGCACAAGCTCTACCCCTGAGCTACACCTCAGACTCTTTCCTGGTTTCGTACCCTGCAGGGCCTCTTCTCACCACATGGCCTTTTCTGTTGTGGTTATGGTTGTGGTTGTGGTTGTTGTTGTTGTTGTTGTTGTTGTGACATGATCTCACTACATAGTTCAGGTTGGCCTAAAACTCACAGCAATCCTCTTGCCCCAGCCACCCAAGTGTTGAGATTACAGACATGTGCCACAACTCCCGGCTACCACATGGCCAACCTAGCACACTTTTGTACATGGTAGCTGGCACCAGGAGGACAGAAATGGAATCTTCAAGTTCTCTTAAGTTTGGAAACCGTATCACATCATTTCTATTGCACCTCTTAAAGGGCCAGCTCCGACAAGATTCTATCTCCAAGTGGAAGGAATCACTGTCACTTTATCAAAGGGCAGGCAAGATAGGAGAGGCTTGGGGATCGTTCCCAAAAATTTTCTACCAGGTCAGGAGAAGGACAGGTCTACTTTTTAATCATTGTTATTTCTCCCTTCCTCCCACGTGTGATTTGTCCCTCCCAGGACCTGGTGGAGGCCGTACAGACTCCTCCATTCTACACCTCTTTCCCAGACCAAGGCTCCCCTGTCTAGTGTTTCTTCTGCTACTCTCCCATCTCCTTCACCACCACAGCACCCTCCACCCCTGCACACCTCTGAGAGACGTTGCTTCTGGGCCTTGTTCCTTGGGACGGGTGATAGCCGTGGTACAACTCTGCGCCAATATCCTATAATTCCAAAATGATGGCCTAAAATTCTTTGGTTCAGAGGCCCCACTTCTACCCTGCTTCCTTCCAGCCGTTTCTTATTTTAATTTTTATTTTCATTGGTACACCCTTGCAGAATTATTACATTCCTCGTGGGCCTGTAACCCCTTGGAAACATGTTCCAAGCCAGACTGGTGGGACCTGGGAACGTGCGCCCTCTGCTGGCTACCAAGGTGGCCAGCAAGAATCTGGGTGCGGCGTCCCTGGGTGTCCTCCGGGGTCTGGGCCCCTGGCAAGGCCAAGGGGACATAGTGTCACCATAGACTTAAAAGGTTCCTCCGCCGTGGTGTGGACGACCTGCCCTCCACTTGCTCTCACTCGGGGACGGAGCTGTCCATCCGACACTTCCCCCCGCTCCGGCAGATGCGCTGAGGTCTGCTCAGGATCTCAGGGTCCTGGTATCCGAGACAGAGGGACAGTTAGTTTTTCTGTGGGCTTTTCTTTTGGGATGGAGGAGGTTTCTAGCTTTTATTTTCTAATTTGGGGATCACTATCCCTGGGGGAGAAGTGGTGAGGCCTCTGCTCTCTCGGTACCCTCGAGCTGCACCCCTACCACCCGGAGTCCAGTCCGCAGCAGCTACCAGCTGGGTGTCAAGCCCCCTCCTCCGGGACCTCTCCCGTTTCTTTCCGGGCTTTGCTCGGTCGGGCACGCAGAGCCCAGCAGTCCCCCGAAACACGCACGGCAGCAGCACACAGACGACCGCGGACGACTCGGAGCCCGCTTTCCCGCGCCCTCCCGCCCCTTCTGGCCGGGCCAGACTGAGCATGCAGCCGGGGGAGCCCCGGGAGCCCCGCGAGCCCCGGCCTGGGGCAGAGACCGCCGCGGCCCCGCCCTGGGAGAAGGCGAAGACTTTCCATGACAACCCCGCTCCCAAGAAGAAACCCAAATCGGTAAGAGGGGGCGACGGGTCTTGGGGTCGGGCGGAGAAAGGGTCACTCCCAGGCAGGGGTCGCCGCCGGAGAAGGGACCTGCGGCGCCGCTCCGGGAGGGGGCGCAGTCCTCAGACCCCGAGTGCGCCGGCGCTTGGCTTGGCGTGGGGTTTATTTTGGGAGCTCTGCTCTGGCCGTGGTGGTGACGGCGCTTTCTTCCCCGGGCTCGGGTTCCACGCCAGCACCCCTCCCCCATACCGTCACCGGGACCCAGCTCCGGGCCGCCGTCGCCGCAGCCCTCCCCGCGCCGGCAGCCGGGCGCGCGGAACGCACTTGTTGGCGAAGGCGCCCGGGCTTGGGTAACCCGACTCTGGAAACCTGGCCCCTCACCGGGCGCGCGGGTCCTCCAGCGCCTGCACTCGGCCTCTGGCCTGGGCCCGGTCACCAGGCTACTGGCGCAGCGCTTCCTGCTACTCGCTCTCTGCGACCCTGGTTCTGCGCTCCCGGGACTGGGCTCCCCCTGCAGCGGCGAGCGCTGCTCTCCTCTGCAGTGGACAGTGACATCCTGGCGACCTCTGTGCTGGCATCAGCCCTCTGAGATCTCGCACACAGCGAAGAGCGCCTCTTTCCTGTGGGACAAGTTCGCGATGACTTGGTCCGTCCTTGGGCTTGTTCCCTCGGGTTTCCCAGATCTCAGAGCTTGGGGAAGGAACTGAGGACCGAGGCAGCCTCCAAAGACCTCCCGTCTGGCCTCCAAGCATCTGGCTGTCAGTCCTGGGACCCCTCCAGACCTGGGCTCACGCCTGGGGACTGACATATTAATTGAGCCATACCCTTGTCTCAGAAGGTCACAGCGCACCAATGGAGACTCTGGAGATGGTGGGTGCCCAGGTAAAAGGTGCTACACAGCACAGCGGGAGCGCAGAGCAGGAGCGACTGCCTGCAGGGAGGGCCTTGTGGAGACAGCCTCAGGAGCTGATCTTAACGCCTCAGTAGCTGGGGCTTTCCAGGCAGAGGGAAACAAGACGGGTGGAAAGAAGGAGGGCTCTGTTAGGGAATCAGTATTGAGTAGGAGGAGGTGGGCTTGTTGGGGGAGAGGTGGGAGGGTGGGGGAAGCACCCCACTATAGGAGAGCCAGGAGTCCCTTGTTAAGGAGCCTGAACCTCCACTGGAGTTGAGGTTTTCAAACTAGATTGGGTGGAACCCGTGTTTCAGATGGTCTGTAGACAAGTGAGTCTAATGTATTTTCTTCTTCTAGTTACTTGTATTTTTAAATTTATTTTTTATTAGTGCATGTTTGCAGTACATAATGATCACATTCATTGTGGGGAGTTGGGGAATAGGCACAACGCATCTTTTTTCATCCCCTACCCCTCCCATTGCCCCTACTTCTTCCAACTCTTGATCCTCTTCCCATTTGCAGAAGATCTATTTCCATTTTTTTCTTCCTTTCTCTTTCTCTTTTCTTTTCTTTTTGTTGTTTTGTTGAGACAGGGTCTCACTATGTAATTTAGGCTGGCCTTGAACCCACTAGGTAGCCCAGGCTGGCCTGGAACTTGCAATGATCCTCCTGCCTCAGCCTCCCAAGTGCTGGGATTACAGGCGTGTGCCATGACACCCACCTCCGTTTTCTTCTTTAATTCATTTCTTTTCAATCCCTTTCTCCTCCTTCCTTCTTCCCTCCTTCCATCTGTTGTTCTCCTTCCCATTTGAAAAAGATGGCTCTACTTCCTATTATGTATTTTTTATTTTGCTTTTTATTTGTATCTTGAATTTCTCATAGAAGAGAAACTCTGGGATATTTAAGCTTGTGTGTCTGATTCATTTAATATTATGGTCTCAAGGCATCTTTTGCCTACTCAAGTTTATTGTTCTTTATGGCAGAGTCGTGTTCTATTGTGTGTAAATACCACATTTTCTTTATCCCTTCATCTGTCAGTGGGCACATAGGCCATTCCCAAAATTTACCTATTATAAATTGTGCTGCTATAAACATACGTATGTGTGTATTACTGTAGTGTAATGATTTTAACTTTCAGCAAGATACCTAGAAGGGGAATAGCTAGGTCTAATAGAATATCTACTTTCAGTTTTTTGAAGAATCTCTTTATTGATTTTTATAATGGTTGTACATTCCTACCAACAATTTAGAAGAGTTCCTCCCTACCTCTAGCCTCACCAGCAATTGTTATTTGATTTCTTTTTTTTTTTTTGTACTAGGAATCAAACTCAGGACCTGTGCTTGCCAGGCAGGTGCTGTGCCACTAAGCTATATCCCAGCCCTGTTATTTGATTTCTTGATGGTAGCCATTCTGTCTGAAATACAATGAAATCTCAGTGTCATTTTAATTTGTACTTATCTAATGCCTAGCGATGTGGAATACTTTTTCATGTACTCACTGGCCATTTGTATTTTTTTTGAGAAGTGTGTATTCATTTTGTTTGCCCATTTTTTGATTGGGTTGTTTATTTGGGGGGTCTAATTTGTTTGAGTTGTTTATATAGTCTGGATATTAGTGCTCTATCTGAGAAATAGCTGGCAAAATTCTTTCCCCATTTTGTGGGTTGTCTCTTCACTCTATTGGTTGTTTCCTATGCTGTGCAGAAGCTTTTTAATTTGATGCGACCCCATTTGTTGATTCTCAGTATTATTTCTTGTGCCATTGGTGTTCTGTTCAGAAATCAAATTATATTTTAAACAATAATATTTAGATGTGTTTGTTGGATGTTTTAGCACCTTGGAGACTACTAACTTGTAGTGCAGATTATTTTTTAGTAAACCCCAAAATAAAGCTTTTCCTGTGATTCAGTTAATAAAAGAGCACCTTAGAATTCCAGGATTTGTAATTGAAAACAAAACTTTAAAAAAACTTCTTCCCATTTGCAACCACTCCTCAGAGTGAATCAGGACTTTCTCGATAGTTTGCAGAAACAAACAAAAATGAATTAGCTGGATGCTGAAGCTTAAGACTGTGCTAGCTTCAGATTTGAGGCCATCTAAACAACTGTGTTGTTTTCAGTGGTTCACTTTATTATACATTTATTTGTAACATACTTTTGAACTTGTAAAACAGCCATACCAATTATATATGGTAATATCTGCCTTACATATTGGGGTTCTGCCTAAGAAGTCATAGGAACGAACGGTCAACCTACTTTAAAAAATAAACATGAAGACCATTATGGAGCTGTTGCAGGATTTTTGAGCAGGGGATTAACTTGGTCCATTTTCATTTTAGAAAGATCACACTGGGCTCTTTGTGAAATGAATTGTGACGGGTGGGCCGAGCAGCCGTGTGCTAATGAGAAGGCAGAGCCGGGCCACTGTCACAGTGAGGGGTGGAGAGGAGGCAGTGGACACTACAGCCTGGAACAGTGAATGCTTTGGTGCTCAAAATCCTTTTCCTCCCAGGCACCAAGGAAGCAGAAAGCTCAGGCCCAGCCCTTTGGTCAGGCCCTGGCTCTCGTGGTTCTTTAGGACACAAGGAACCTGGAGGCTTTCTGGCTCCTGTTCCTCCCTGCAGTCTTCCCACAGGCTATTTTGGGGGCTGTAGGCCTCATGGGCCATATCAGGACCTGGCCTGGTGTTGTTCTCATTCCCAGGAGCCTGAGTGAAATATTTACCCAAGTGAAGACCCATTGGAGGCCTGCACATCACGGGGTTAGAGGACTCTCTATCCAGAGCTGCCCTGTCGCTTTCTCCCCCACAGCCGCTCTCTCTCTGAGTCTATCCAGGAATAACAGCATTTTGGATCTGTTCCTATCTTGTATGCAGTAGGCAGAATCATGTTGGTCGGAATGGGAATGCGATGGGAGCTTCTCGGGTGAGCCGAGGGGTCTGGGTGCCTCTGTTTTTCTTCCATCTCCACCCCAAAGCCAGCATGGTCAGCCTGGGCCTCAGCCCAGTGCAAGGCAGAGAGCTGGCAGGATCCTGGCTGCCTGGAGCCCAGCGCTCCCAGGCTGAGCCCGTGGGTTGCTTTGACCTGATTCCCAGCTGGATACGGGCTCCTTGCTGGTCTTGGTGCACCTGACCACACAGGGCCTGGCGACAGAGACCTGACGGGGCACAGGAATGTCTCTGTGGCTTAGCTTCTCCTAGTTCTGGCTAGCTCCTTACCTGTTCCCTAGGCCCCCCAGAGCCTGGACAGCCATTTACCTATCCCAGCTGGGATCTGTAGTCCCAGCTGGGTCCTGCCCTTTCTTCTCCATTAAGGGAGAGAGTGTGCCGGGGTCTGAGACCACACAGTGAGGGAGCATGGTGCCTCTCACCGCTGCTCCTGAATCTGGGTGGGAAGGCTGGGGAAGCCGCTGAAGGAACAGAGGCAGCTTTGGGGAAGGCCGCAACAGGGGGACTGCCATGTGGACAGAGTCCAGGCTAGAAGGCCGAGACTTGGGATCTTGTATCAGCCTGGCCTTGACTTCGCTGTATAACATAGGGTAGTATCTTGCCCCTCTGTGGGCCTATATCCCCATCTGTAAAAGAAGGAAGTAAAGCCTTCTGGGGCCAAGGCAGCCAAGACATTTTTCTTGCAATTGCGAGGATAGACCGGGTTGGGGTCTGAGTAGCTCAGCCAGAGGGGGCCCAGGACTCAGCATTCAGGCATGTATGTGGGACAGAAAGTGGAGAGTGAGATGCTGGCTGGCTGCCTGGGCCAGAGCAGCAGGCTTGGGAACCTGCCTGGAGGGGCTGGAGAGCAACTGGCTCTGACCTTGAGGAGGAGGATATGCTTATCTCAGGCCAGTAAGCCCAGGAGGCTGGGGTTGGGGTGGGGGTGACAAGTTCAGCCCCATCTAAGACCCACCCGCTTCCTGGGTTTGCGGGAGTAGATCTCTCCAACACCTCTGAGCCTGCCCTGGCCATCCTTTGCCATCCCTCTGCCACCCCTTTCCTTTGGGGCTTATGACTTTGCTTGAAGGCCCACAGGTGCTGATGGGGTTGGGAAGTGCCTGGCCCAAGGACGCACAGACACACAGTCATGGTCAGCATGGGGCGAGGCACTTGGGCTGAGTCTCGGAGGAAGTGTACCTGTTCCCCCACTGCCTTACACTGGTCCTGCAGGGCATGCGCACCTTCTTGGTTGGGGTTAAAAGCCACATGTAAACTGAGGTCAGCCACCAACCTTAAGGAATTCTGCACTTTTCTATTTCTACTTTAAGGCTGTAGAGTTTACTAGCCCCTGCCCGTACGTAGCTACTTAAATTCATTAAAATCAAATGAAATTAAGAACTCAGATCTTCAGTGTCACTAATCACATCTCAAGTTGCTCTATAGTCTCACACACTGTGGAACATTCGTTCCATTATCACAGAAGTTCCACTGGACAGTGCTTTCTGGAGGATGGTACCAATCTGTGTGACGGGGGTGCATCATAAGCTCTACAGGGGCCGGGATCAAACCTGCATTGTTTCCTGCAGTGTCCCCGGCAGGTGTCTGTCACATGGTAACTCATCAGAGTTGTCAGCTGATTGGAGCCCAGGCTGTGCCCCAAAGAAGCAGCGGGGTCGGGTAAGTGGCACACAAGGCTCTCAATGAAGGCCAGAAAACAAGGCCCCCTAATAAGTCTTGACCTCCACTTGAGTCCCCTCTCTTCTGTAAAGCAGGAATCATGGTTCTAGAGCTGCCAGGTCGCAGGGATTGGTGGGACTCCCTGGGAATCCGTGAGCCCCTTGTGTACCCACATTCAGCAGTTGCCCAGGGATTATAAAGGGTGCAGCTTCTGCCTGCAGTGGGGCATACTTCTCATTCTGTCAGAAGTGGGTGTCTTAGTCCCTTCAAGCTGCTATAACAAAGTGCCATAGATGGAGTGGCTTATTCTGTAAACAACAAAAAGTTATTTCTCACAGTTCTAAAGGCTGGAAACCCAAGATCAAGGCCCCAACAGACGAGTGTCTGGCAAGAGACCTTTCTGGTTTAAAGATGGCACCTTCAAGCTGTGTCCTCATGTGGTGGGAGGAGAATGTGCTTGTCCCAGGTCAAACTCTCTGGGGTCTCTTTTATAAGGAAACTAAGCTCATCACAACCTAATCACTGCTCGCAGACCCTAGCTCTTAATACCACCACCTTGAGGGCTAGGTCTCAGTATATACATTTTTAGGGGGACACAAACAATCAAGCATAGTGATGGGGAAGGAGTTCTAAGGCCCTCTCGGGTCCCTGAAAAGGCCTCTTGCAATCTAGGTTGTGGCTCAGTGACACCCTCCCCCATATGCCCTGGGCTCTGGTGCCTTTGCAACTGCCTCTTCCTCCCTTCCTCCGCTCTGCTCCTCCTTGAAGGCTCCACTCAAAGGCCTTTCCTCTGACAACTTCCCCAGAAGCTGTATCATCAAGACCTTGCTTCAGCATTTGTCTCTGAGTTAGTTCTCTGTTTCCTTGTCTTTTCCACCAGCCTGTGAACTCCAAGGACAATAACTAGCTTTCCAGGTGCCTGACACAAAGAACCAATAAATGTTGGTCAAATTTACATCAACCAAAAAAGATATTCTCTGAACACTGCAATACATGTCAAATAATCAGAACAGATGAGGGGGGGTTCCAATCTGGAGTTTCTATTTCATGGTAAGTTTGTCTTTGCATGCACTTTTTCATGAATATATTAAACATATACCAGACTATCTTAAAAGTTCAGAGGCATTAAAGGCTTGCTGAGTGCTGCTCCATGCCAGGCATAGACCTAAGCACTAGCGCTAGAATAAGGACCACGATACACAGCATATTGCACCTGCTCTCTCACAATGTAAACAGGTCTCCTACTTCCTCCCTGGAACTCTGCCTAGAAAGAGAAATAATGAAGCAATTCTAATTTAATGTTAAATTGTACTAAGGATGAAATCCATAGGATGGGGGTCAAATGGAGACTATGGTGAGGGCAGCCTTCCTGGAGGTGAATCTAATTTCAGAGCCGAAGGTTAAGCAGAAGGTAGCCAGGAAGATAGAACAAGAAATAGCATATTGGGGAAAGTCGACATTGTGTGCAAAGGCTGGGAGGAAGGGGATGGGCAGTGTACACTGATGTGAGAAAGGTCAGATTGAGCAAAGCCGGGAAGGGGAAGCGGAGAGGAAAGAGAAGTGGGAGTGTGTTGCGAAGGGCTTCCAGCTCCACTCTAAAGGCTGCCAGCTTAATTCTGAGGAGAGCGGGCCCTGCTGAAGAGGCGGGCTGTGAGCATTCTGCACTTGAGAAGAATCCCCTGGCAGTAGCGTGGGTGGGAAGTTGGAGGAGGTGAGAGATGATGGCGACTCTGGACTATGGAAAGCAGAAGAGAGAGAAGCGGATGGACTCCGGTGGCGTGGACTGGCTTGGGTGATGATTGGAGAGGGAGGGAGTTGAGGAAGAGTGAGGAGCTGAGCTGCCGCGGCTGCTTGTGCGGGTAGTGGTGCTGTCCACTCATCCAGCAGAGGTCCGGGTGGGTGGATGTCGGTGTTGGGTCCAGGATGAGGAAAATGGGGAAGGATTGGGCTTAGGGGTGGAGAAAGTGGTGGGGATTCAGGGTTGACCGTGGTGCGCTGGAGTGTCTGTTAGTGGACTGGGGCAGTTAGATATGTGAGTCTGGAGCTCAGGAGACAGCTCTGGGCAAGAGATAAATTTTCTTATGTGATCGCCATGTTTCTGGGCACCAGTTTCTTCCTAAGGGCATGTGGCTCTCATTTCATAATGGTAGCCATCTGGAGATTGTCTCAAGCGTCAGTCATACTTTGCGCATGTACCCTGTATTCGTTTCTCCTTCGTGTCCAGATGGCCACCTACATTGCAAACTCCCTAGGGCATGGCCCTTCTTTAGATCGCACTTCTAAGTGGGGAGTCATCCTCCACCTCAGTCCCCAGCTGGCTTCTGTGTGGATGCAAACCTAAAGTCTGCCCCTGCCCAAGGATGAGCCTCTTTGCAGCTGAGCCTGGGCCCAGGTCTTCTCCAAGTCCCCAGTGCTCAAAGGGGCTTGCACATGAGCACCTGCCTCAGGGAGTGTCTGAGTGACGTCCTCCCGCCCCTCTGCAGCCCAAGCCTCAGAATGCAATCACCATCGCTGTGTCTTCCCGAGCCTTGTTCCGCATGGAGGAGGAGCAGAGGATCTTCGAGGAGCGGGGTGTGGAGGAGTATGTGCGCTACCAGCTGGAGCACGAGAACGAGCCCTTCAGCCCGGGGCCAGCCTTCCCTTTTGTGAAGGTGAGGGGCAGGTCCAGCAGCAGCCCACCCCGTGCCTTGGTGGGGAGAGAGGAAAGAACCCCTGTGGGTATCTGAGTAAGGAAAAGAGGTCCCCTCTGAGCAATGCAACCCGACAGGGGTCAGGCTTGGCGGGGGGTGGGGGGCGCAGCCCTTGTGGGAAGAAGAGGGCACTCCTCCTCTGGACTGATGCAGCTCTCCCCTATAGTGAGGTGCCCCTGAGCAACAAGCGCTCCCCTCGCCATGGCAAAGAGTGGAATTAGGAGGTAGTACAAGTGCCCTGATTTCATCCCAAGCCCGGTCCCAGGTGTCCAACCTGGGGGTTCAGAGCTAGAGGGTGCCCACTACCCTGCCTTCCAGGCCCTGGAGGCTGTGAACCGGCGGCTCCGTGAGCTGTACCCCGATAGCGAGGACATCTTCGACATCGTCCTCATGACCAATAACCACGCTCAAGTGGGAGTCCGCCTCATCAACAGCATCAACCACTACGGTGAGGGTGAGAGCTCTGGACTAGGGGTGACCCTCCTGCGCCCCCTGGCGGCGGGCACTGGTAAACTGGCCCTTAAAAAAACCAAATGAACAAAACTCTTGATTTCAAGCGTTGCCGGTTTTCAGGTATAAATAGGTCTATCACGGCTGATTTCAAGCTATTAATGTTGATCAAGACACCTAGCTCAGAAAATCCCAGAGTGTTTCACCGTCAGATCTTACAAGCCAGCTGCAGCACACACTGCACAGGGCCCACTCCCTGTACCTGGGCAGGGCACTGGCTGCCTGTGTGCCTTGCCTCCCTTCCTGTGATGACCCAGCAGGCCTCACGAGGCTGCTGGGAGAGGCAGAGGCAGTTGTCAGAGTGAAAGGGCTCCTGTGGCTGCAAGCGCAGGTCCCCCAGAGCTAGCTTCAACTGGAGAGAGAAATTGCTCCTGGGAACCACAGGGCAGGAAGTAAAGGTGGACCCAGAAAGGCCTTAACCCAAGGCCTGGACATCTCCTTCGGCTCTTCTCTTCTGGGGCCACATGAGCTTTTACTTGTGCATCGGTAGCAAGTTCATTCTTTTATTTATTTATTTATTTATTTCTCTCTGCCCAAACTGGATTTCTGTGCTTTTCTAAATACAAAACCAAGAAAAACAGGGAAATCCAATTTGGGAAGAGACCTATCTTTATAAAGGCTTATAAGACCTTGCTTTCAGTGCCCAAGAAAGTGTAATACACCTGATTTTATTTATTTATTTTGGGTGCTAGGACTAAACCCAGGATCTCAAGCATGCTAAGCGTGTGCTTTATCACTTAGTTACACCCCTACCCCCCCAGCTGGCATTTTTTAACACTAATTTTAAACTCCTGGAATGAGTGGTGATATTAAAAATACTTGACTGTTGCCAGACATAGTGATGCACGCTTGTAATCCCAGCACTCAGCAGGCTGAGGCAGAAGCATTGCGAGGAATTCGAGGATAGCCTGGGCTACACACTGAGTTCAAGGCCAGCCTGAACTATGGAGCAAAACCTTGTCTCAAAAAAAGAAATATATATATATATATAGTCAGGGATATAGCTCAGCAGCACAGCGCCTGCCTGGCAAGTGCAAGTTCCTGAGTTCAATTCCCGATATCTCCCCGCTACAAAAGAAACTTGACTGCCTATATAACAGGTGCTAAGCAGTAGGGACAGACACCACAATGTGCCAGTGCAGGCGCCCTTCTAGGATGCATTGTGAGGAGCTCAGGGTCCTGGGTTACTCAGTGGGCTCGGGACAGCAGCCATGTATCAACCAGCAAATCTTTCATAACCTATACTGCCATGGGGACTGCTACCTGTCAGCCTAGGCTGGGAGGGAATCTGATTGGTTCGGCTGGGTGAGGCAGGATCTGCCCCTGTCCAGTCAGCTGTAGCCAGGAAGCGGGGTCTCCATTGATGGCCCTAGGACCTATCTTTGGATGTGATTCCCTGATATGAGGGGATTACTGAGAGCCAGGGCGTGGCTCCCAGAGCTGTGATCATTCCTATCTCGTGGATGAAGGATGGAGGGACTCGGGGGAGGGGGGCAACACTGGCCTGAAATCACAGAGAATCACTCTACTGCCCTCTCCGCCCCTCAGAGCCATGATGGCACTTGCTAGGTACAGAGAGATCATTCTAGGACCCTGAGGTTGGCCTTGGCCTCACCTGGATACTCTGTCTCCTCCCCAGATCTGTTCATTGAGAGGTTCTGCATGACAGGTGGGAACAGCCCCATCTGCTACCTCAAGGCCTATCACACCAACCTCTACTTGTCAGCTGATGCGAAAAAAGTGCAAGAAGCCATTAATGAGGGTGAGTCAAAACGAGGAGGGAGAACATGAAAAGTCCAGCCACTGGGCCCTGGAGGTAGGAGGCCTGGCCCTACCTCTCTGCACAGGTGCTGGGGGTTGCTGTGGTAATTGGAGGAGGTTTGTGGATAAATTCCTATGATCTGCCTTATAAACTCTGAAAACGAGGCCCTGCCCACTCCACCTCCCACTTCCTTCCTCACTGGGGTAAGGGTGCATTTGCTCATCAACAACACAGCTTTCTGTTTCCATGGGAACCCTCCTTCTGCAGTTCCTCCAGGTCAGTAGGAATTGTAACTCCTGTGTGAACGTGGGCAGCCTCTGCCTCTCTCTTTAGGCCAATGGGAAGAGGGAACCACATCCTGCCCAGCTTGAGCAGTGCGCTCTGGGAAATGGTCAGTATTTCCAGAAGCTGGGTTGGCTGGTATTGAAGTGAGGTTAGGAGACCCAGCTTCAAACACTGACAAAGAGGAGTTCCATCCACTGCCTTTCCAAGGTGCAGTTTTGAGTGGCAGCCATAGCCTCAGTCCTCCTTTCGGGCTGTGTGTCTCATTGCACACAGGCCCACAGAAGAGGAAAGACAGCCCTGCTGTCTAAGCAGATTCCTTGGCTGAACACAAGTGACAGTGTATAACTTTTCTCTGTTTCTTTCATGTTATATCCTGCTTGGAAGCCAGGCCACACCCCCAGTGTCTCACTCTCCTAACCTACAGGGAGCTCTGCGAGGCTTTCTTTCACCAGAGGCCAGAAGCCATTTGCCTTGACAGATGTCACATCCTTTGGTTGGGGCCGGGACACTGGCACATAGCTGTTCCTCTGTGTGTCTATGGCTTGACCTCAGTCAGAGAGCAGGGCTGTGGTTGAGTGGGAGCCCTGCTGAGCATAGGCTTGGCATAGCTGAGAAGGTGGCTGGCCTGATGCTCATGGCCTCGTCCTCCCTGGCACCCTTGGGCTAGTGAAGTTACGGTGAGGCTTATCCTGCTCCCTCCTCTCCACACTTTGCAGAGGTCCCACCTGGATTCCCTACACTCAGGGCAGAAGTGGCCTTTGGGGAGAGATGAAGACAGAGGACAGACTCAGCCAGCTGCCAGGCACTCTGGTGTCCAGGGCAGCTGGAGCCTGGACCCTGGCAGGTGTCCTTGCCCCCTGTGAGCCCTGGTTGGAGAAACTGCACACACAATCAGATGTGGCTGCCTTCCCGAGTGGGCAGGCTGCCCTGAGTGGGGTGTAGCTGGGTGCCACTGTGGCAACACGGGGCTCACACAGAGCTGCGTGGCCCTGAATTTTACCCTGGCCTGGAGAAGGTCAGTGATTTGCCAGAGACAGCAGTCAGAGGTGATTGTGGCCCAGCCAGAATGGGGTCCCTTCCAGCCCGCCTATAGATCCATGAGCAGAGCCGTGGCCTGGGGGACCCTTTCTCCAAGACTGCCGTGTGCTGGTCCTCATCAGCATGATCTTACTAGGTAGTGAAGTACTGACACCTTCACACTTTGCTAAGTAGCTACTGCCTGAGCCCCCAGAATATCCTCCTTCCCCAAAGACTGCCCCAGACCTCTCCATAAAGCATCAATTTTAGGGGAGGCCCAGGAATAGGCAAGGGCCTTCAAAGCCCTGTCTTAAAGTTCTGGCTTCTGTTCATTTATTTTTTTTATGTGTTTGTTTTTTGCTTTTTGTTTTTGTTTTTGAGACAGGGTCTTGCTATGTAGTTCAGGCTGGCCTTGAACTCTCCACATGGCCCAGATTGGCCTTGAACTCATGGCGATCCTCCTGCCTCAGCCTTCAAAGAGTTGGGATTATAGGCATGCCCCACCATGCCTGGCACCTGTCTATTCTTATGGCCAGTGTCCATGCACACTGCTGGGTTTTAGATAACTTAGTACTAGCCTTTGTCAGCCTTTCCCTGGGTCCTGGAGGAGCAGCTAGGGCAGGGACAGAGATTGCTCTCTCTTGCACCAGGCAGGGAGCCCTATTGCCCGGCCTGAAGGCAAATAGTGCTTGCTTCTCTCTGCCCAGGGATCGCCGCTGCCACCATCTTCAGCCCCAGCAAGGATGTGGTTGTGTCTCAGACGCAGCTGCGTGTGGCCTTCGATGGAGATGCCGTACTCTTCTCGGATGAGTCAGAGCGCATCTTCAAGGCCCACGGGCTGGACAGGTTCTTCGAGCATGAGAAGGCCCATGAGAACAAACCTTTGGCCCAGGTACCGCATGTGGTCCTAGAGATACATATATTTACACACCTGTTTCCCAGAACCAAGCTGGGGTCAGCTCAGAGTACCTCGGATCCCCTCACTAAGCCTCAGGCCCTCCTTCTGGCTCCCATCCTGTGTCCCCGTCCCCTCCACTGAAGTCCTTCCCCCTGAAGCCTCCATTGTCCCTCTAAGCCCCTCTCTGGAGCCCTTTCCCCCTCTCAGCAGCTCCAGTCCCTTTCGGACATGTCCCCCGCCCAAGCCTTCTTCTTTCCTCAGCCCCGACCCTTTGAATCCTCTTTCTCTCCAAAGCCACTGTCCTGTCTCGGGAATCCTCACCCTCTTTCTGGGATCCACCAGCCCCTAAGAAGTTATCTCCCCAGCAGCTCCTGTGTCCCTCCCTGAAGGACAGAAAGTGCTGGGTGGCACTCTCTCTGGGCAGGGAGATCCCGCTGCAGGCAGAGGCTGGAGCAGATCCTTTGCTTGGACCACCTCCGGCCATGCTTGGGTCAGGGGGCTCAGGGACCCTCACGAACCCTCAGGCTGACCAGTGCCTCCTAAGAGTGGATTATGTCCTGGAGCTTGGTGGAGATTCCCTGGGGATAGCACTGTGTGGTTTTCCAGCTCTCCTGGGAGCTTTGCACAAGAATCCAGACACGCAGGGCCAGCCAGTTTCCCCACTAAGTGCTTGTCACAGGCAAAAGAAACCACAGCTGGCTCCAGGTCACCCATCAAGGAACAGGTCTCCAAAGCAAGAAACCCACCTTTCCCTATTTTTCCAGCTGCCCTCCCTGAGATACCCAGGGCCTTTTCTTCATCACCTTCTGGCTCTTTGCTCACATGTCCTTGTTAAGCTTCAATTTCTGGGCACCACAGAGAGAAAAACACACTTTTCCTTGACCTTAGAGAGCTCGGGCCGGACCCCCTGAGCCAGCTGTGTGTCCATGAGCAGGTTTGCATTCAGCAGTTACACATCGGCCCATCTGCCCACGTATCTACGGTTGGAGTTCATTCTGACTGGGAGGTGCATGTGCTGTAGTTACTAATTACAGTATCTTCCCTGCGGTGGCCACAGAAGGCCACACTTAGAGAAGTGCAGACAGACGTGCAGATAGGGACACAGATGGACGTGCACAGCAACAGTGGCCCTGCTGTGGTTATTGTGACACAGCCCCAGTCACGGTAAGATGGACCCCAGACTGCAGGTCTTTACAGCTCTACCGATGCACATGGGAGCCCAAGCAAGTGCAGCAGAACTGCTGGGAAATTAGGGGTCCTGAGAGGTTTTTCTACCCCAACCAGCAGAACACTGATGCTCCAGGGAGAGGGGCAAATGTTCGGGAGAGCTGAGCTCACTATGTTCCCTTGCCTTCTCCTAGGGCCCCCTAAAGGGCTTTCTGGAGGCCCTGGGTAGGCTGCAGAAGAAGTTCTACTCCAAGGGTCTGCGGCTGGAGTGCCCAATTCGCACCTACTTAGTGACAGCGCGGAGTGCAGCCAGCTCCGGGGCCCGAGCCCTCAAGACCCTGCGCAGCTGGGGCCTGGAGACGGATGAGGCCTTGTTCCTAGCTGGAGCGCCCAAGGGCCCCCTCCTTGAGAAGATCCGCCCACACATCTTCTTTGATGACCAGATGTTCCATGTGGCTGGGGCTCAGGAGATGGGCACTGTGGCCGCACATGTGCCTTATGGTGTGGCGCAGACACCCCAGCGAACTGCACCTGTAAAGCCAGCTCCACCTGCACAGTAGCCGAGCTGTCTGCTCCAGGTTCCCTGTCTGGTGAACCTCTCAGTTCCCCACCATCCTGGCCTCCTGCATGTCTGCTCTCATCCCCTGAGTGAGGCTTTTGAAGGAAATTCCATAGTCTGGGCCAGCATTCTCACCGTTCCTCCTTTTGGGCAAACACTATGCCATAGTCCCGGCCGGGACAGTGCGGAGTAGCTAGATTTCAGGGAGAGGCGCTGAGACTTGGGCAGGAGGACCCAACAAGCCTCAGAAAGAGAAAGATGCCTCAAAAGGAGCTTGAGATAGAAACCAGCTCCGTGTAGCTCAAAGAACACTGTTGGAGAGAGGGAGAGTCTGATGTCTGAGCTCTGCCCTAGCACAAGCAGCATGATTCTGGGTATCTCCCCTTCATGGGCCTCAGTTTCCCCGTGTTTTAGGTAGTTTTCAAACTCTCCTTTAGCCAGCAAGGCTTGGTTTTTATAAGATGGCCCTTTGAAGGAGGCATTGTGTGCAGGGCTGCTGTATGCATGGCAGCTGTGCAGATTACAGAAGGGCACCCTTCTAGGGGAAAGATGACCCTTCTTCCGGCCTGACCCAGTCCCATGCTGGGTTACATACCCTCATCACCAAGGTACACAGCCCCACTCACCCCTCAGCTAGAGGCCTATGTCAAATGGGCAAACATCTGTCTTTAACTCTTTATGTTTGCAAACCACAGGACAAGATGACCTACCTGCTTCCCGTGCTATACTGACCTCTGCCATCAGGATTCAGTGGCCAGGTGCAAGGTTTGCCAAAAGGAACCAGTGGAGTGATTTGGCCGTTGTGCAAATTCTCCTTCTGCCAGGAGGAGGCACTGCAGGCTCTTCCTGGGGAGGAGATTCTGTGGCTGTCAGTGCAGCATTTCCTTTTGCCTCAGTTTTTCACCAAAGTTCAGTTGTTCTGCCAGCCAACCTCTATCTCGGCTCTCAAAGCCCCAGTCATGGCATCCTGCTGTGCCCTTAGGCAGCTCTGCCAGTGGAGAAAGGTGGGAGAGTCTGTGCCCCAGACATGCAGGGGGAGAAGGGCCAGCGTGTGAACGGGCAGTTGTGCAGCCTGAGCCCAGGGTAAGGTGCCGCCTGGGTGGAGTGGGAGGTATCAGAGGCTTGATCTGAGACTTAAGGGACTGAGGCACTGATGGCTCAGACAAGAAGTTGCTGAATGCACAGTAGCAAAATTCTCCACTGTGGATACAGTCAGAGCTGCCGTGGAGGCCTGAGCGCTCTGTCACTGGGATTCTGGGATGAAATACCCTCCCTAAGTTAGGCCAGCGACTCTTCTACTCTTGCAGGAATGCCTTCTTCCCCACTTCCCAGGGAGCACCTGATGTCCTGGTGGACCAGCCTTCTCCTTCGCTGAGCAGCTGTGGCCCTTTGAGAGGAAAGGCAGTCCTCCACCAAGCGTTGCCACAGCCTCCTGCTTCAACAGTGCTTGGATGGAGCCCGGCACTCGCCCGCCCTCACCGTGCCCTCACTGCGGCCACTGCTGCCCAGCCTCCTAGCCTCCCAGCCTCCCCACCACCACCATGACCACCGCCTTGTCCTCACAGGTGTACCAGAACTATCAGGACGCTGAGGCCGCCATCAACTGCCAGATCAACCTGGAGCTCTATGCCTCCTGCATCTACCTGTCCAGGTCTTACCACTTGGACCATGATGATGTGGCTTTGAAGAACTTTGCCAAATACTTTCTTCACCAATCTCACGAGGAGAGGGAGCATGCGGAGAAACTGATGAAGCTGCAGAACCAGCGCGGTGGCCGGGTCTTTCTTCAGGATATCAAGAAACCAGACCGTGATGACTGGGAAAAAGGGCTGAACGCAATGGAATGTGCCTTGCACTTGGAGAAGAGCGTGAATCAGTCACTCCTGGAGCTGCACAAGGTGGCCACTGACAAGAATGACCCCCATCTGTGTGACTTCATCGAGACTCACTGCCTGGACAAGCAGGTGAAAGTCATTAAAGAGCTGGGTGACCATGTGACCAACCCGTGCAAGATGGGAGCCCCCGAGTCCGGCATGGCAGAGTACCTCTTTGACAAGCACACCCTGGGGGACAGCGACAAGAGCTAACGTCACTAAGGCAGCACGTGCATGCTGGGGTTACCTTTACCTTTTCTATAAATTGTACCAAACACCTACTCAAGTTCTTTAATTCCTTCAAATAAAGAAATTTGGTACCCCCCCAAAAAAGAGAGAGAGGAAAGGTAGAGGCATGATGGCTGGTCCCATAGGAAGACCAAGAAAGGGAAGAAAGACACCTGTGTGTGCACCAGTTGCCCAGCTCCTGCAAGCATCCCAGCTGCAAGCAAGCACTTTATGAAGAAAGCCAAGGGTACCATCAGAGAGACAGGAGCCTGGAGGCATGGGGTGAAGGGTGACCTGGACATCCCAGCCCTTTTCCTCCAGAGCACTCAGCCCAGAGATGCTGTGTAACCCAAGAACAGCTGCAAGGAGAGGACACGTGAGGGAGGGAGAGAGAGGAGAGAGAGAGAGAAAGAGAGAGAGAGAGAGAGAGCTCAGCTTCAAGGTCTTCTTTCTCTTGCTGGGACCACACAGAAGCCCTGTGTTCCCCCTGCTGCCTGGATCACAGTTGGCCCCTTGGAGGAGCCTCTAGGGCTTACAAAGCCAGTGGCTGCCAGAAACCTGCAAGGCCAGGCACAACCCAGGCTCACAGAGTGGACCTGTGCACTCTGAGAGCAGTGCCAGCTGTCACCTCATTAAAATAAAAACTCCAGGGATTCTGGGACCCATGAGGCCCAGCCCCCAGGGTCTAGAGACGAACACCACAGAGCCTTTCAGGTCACTCAGGAAGCAGGAAAATATGATGTTGGAAACAGAAAGATAAGGCACAGTGAAGGCTGTGGATTTCACTGGAGCCACCATTAATGGACATAGACAGCCCTGGGCAGTAGGGAGACACTAAAGGTCCAAATGCTATTACAGAAACCACAGATGAACAACTCAAGCCTGAAAAGCAGCTTCAGAAACTGGCATAAAAGGCCAGATGTCCTGGAGGCAGGCTTTGGAGGCAGCCAGACAGGCCTTCTGGTGGTCTCAAGTGCCGAGGAGAGGTCCAGTGGCCCCAGGAAATTAAAAAGCCAGATGAACACCAAAGCCCCAGGCCCCATCTCAGACTGCATCCTTGGGGCAGAGGGGCTACAGCTTCCAGAACACTGGACCCATTTAGCTGAAAGCACCAGGTCCTGCAGCACACTGGTCCCAGGACGTGCTTGCCATCAAAGTCCCAGACCCAGTAGAACTGCCAGAAGAACAGAAGCTCTGTTATTAAGCACGAGACTGCCAGACCATTGCAAAACAACCCCTTGCCCTACCCAAGAGCCCATTCAGAACAGCGGGAGTTTAACAGAACATGCTAGAAAAATAAATAAATAAAAACCAGGAAGAAATTCAAATCCAGATGGATTCAACATTCTAATGATTGTCAGTTGGTGTGGACCCATACTGTGAAACCAACTGCAGAAGCGCTGAGAATACCTCCACACCAGTTGGTAATTAGCCCCACCTTGGTGTCCCTTGTGAGACCTGCTGCCCTGGCCCCTCCACTGTGACCAGTCTGTCTTCCCAAGCCTGCACCAGCACCATGGCCAGTGTCCACTCTGGTGCCATCCCACCACGCCGGTTTAGGGAGTTAAAGTAACTTGTCCGAAGCCACCCAGCAAGTAGGTGGTGGTGCTGGGACTCCGGGTCGGGTCTGTCTGATGCTACAGCCAGGCTCTCTATACTGCTCATGGGTGTTGAAATGCTGGAATATATTTGGGTGGGGACACTTTGGTGGTAGCTTCCTAAGTAGCTAAGAGCAACTTAAATTAGGGCCAACCACTTGCAGACTCCCTGAAGCACTTCCAGACAACCACAAGTTCTGTGGAACCCAGTTTGAAAACCCCTGATTTGAGCTAATGTGGAATTTGGCAAACTAGCAACCGTTAAGCGAAACCTGACCTACTGCCTATTTTTGATTTGTTTTGCTTGTTTGGGAGCATTGCTTTTAGTTTTTGAGACGCGGTCTCTCTATGTAGTTCAGGCTGGACTTAAACTCACTGTGTAGCCCAGGCTGGCCTCAAACTTGTGGTGATTCCCCTGATTCAGTCTCCTGAGTGCTAGTATGACAGGTGTGTGCCACCACACCCAGTGTATTCTGAGACAGAATCTCACTGTGTATTCCAGGAGGGCCCTGGACTCAAGGCAGTTCTCTTTCAGCCTCCTGAGTGCTGGGATTACAGGTGTGTGCTACTGCACCCACCTTTACTCTATTTTTTAAAACACCATCTCCACGAGTTTACATGTTTTTGAGCTGCTGCTTTTGAACTACTGCAGCAGAGTTAAATGATTCCAAGAACTTGCAAAGCCAAACTGTTATCTAGTCCTTCCCAGAAAAAGTTTGCTGACCCATGGGCTAAGGCAAATATCCCTGGCCCACACCTTAGTGGGGTGAATTGTGTCACACCCATCTAAGCTCAGGGGACAGGAGTCAACTTCAGTGCTAGAGGCAGGGCAGGGAAGCTCTGTGCCTGCTGATCCTTGCTTGACATTTGAGGATTTCAGATTCCAAACTGTAGTCCCCTGTAATCTCAGTTAGTTCAGCAGGCTGGGGCAGAAAGACCACAGATCTGGGGACAGCCTAGTCAGTGCAGCAAGATCCTGTCTCAAAAATAAAAATCAATTAACTTGAATAAGATTCCAAGTTTTGACTGTTTTTAGTGGCTCATGACGTATTGTTGTTTGGTACTTAGTTGATGCATGAATATGAGTTGAGCCAAATTAAGAAGCGAATGGCCAAGGGGGCAGGGAGGAGGAGCCGTGGCTAGGGATGAGCTTTGCTTGCTGTCCAATGTCTGCTCAGTGTGGCTGTGTGTTCCCAACTTTTCACTGGCCTCTTGGGGCCTCTCTGGCAGTGAGGAGTGCTGGTAGGTGGTTGGGTGTTCAGTATTCTGTTTGGAGAAAGCAAATTGCCCAGTGTTGACTTTAGCAGCTCAGACCTAACAAGTCCTCCTTATGTGCTCTCTGAAAGTAAGAACAAGTTCCTCATGAAGAAGCCCCCAGCGTGGCTTTGGCTGGCTCAGAAGCTACCGACCAAGTGAAAGATCAAATGCCAGTAAAAGTCAGAGTGGCAGTTTTCTTGTGCCAAGAGTGTGAGCAACAAGCATATCCTCACAACAGAATTGTGGGTCAGAAGGTTCTAGGATCTGCCGCAGAAATGGAGCGTGAAAGCTGTCCCACCTACCGCTCCAGCGCTGTCACTATTCTGTCATGATAGCCCTCTCTGCCAAGCCCAGACATGGCCTCGGAGTCCTCATCCAGCATTCCAGACGGCAATACCAGCTGGCTGGAGGAGGCATGAGAGATGGATCCTGTCTGGCCACCCCTTCCTGGTGTTGGGAATTGCTTTCCTGGAGGCACATGAGGCGCCGGGTGTCCAATCTCTGATGCTGTCGTACGACTCCAAGGATGCCAGGATCTCACCTGCCTCCGGTAGAATACAGTGAGGAGGAGGAGTGAGGCATCCCGTGGTTGGCAGCTTCCCTGGACGGTGTGGATGCCAGAGAAGGAGCATCCTGAGTTAAGCAGTCTTGAAGCAAAGTGAAAAAACTCTCTTGCCGGCAGGTGGCACTGCATGCCAGCACCTAGGTGTTGGTTGTGGTTAGTGTTTTTACTGACTTTTCTATCCTCCCGTGCTACTTGATGCTGTGCCGATCCCTCCCTGCCGAGTAGTTCTAGCCAGCCAAAAAAGGACCTCAGGTGCTCTGAAAATGTTTGCTAAACATACCTGTGTGATGAGCTGATTGCTCTCACCGATAATCACTGTGATTGCGTATACAGATGCATACATGAGTGTGTACAACAGGGTGAAAATTGTGCATGGGTGTGTCTCTGTGTGGATATGTGTAATGGCTCAGGCAGCTCTGCTGATGACCGGGTGTGTGCACACCTGTGTCTGTGTTCCTTCCTATAAGTGTGTGCCGGTGGGTGTCTGTTCATTGAGGACCCTGGGCTCCGTATACAGAGCTCATGGCCAGTCCTGCAGCTTGGGGCTGCTTCCAGCCCTTCTTGTCATCTCATAGACACTGTATGCAAGTGACTGGGGGTCACCGAGGCCATTCTGCTTCGTCTTCCTCCCCAGCTTCCAGCCTCTGGCCAAGGTCCTGGCTCTTAATCCTCTGTCATCCTTATCTTCTCCCACCTTGGGAAGGAAGTGGTGGAATCTGCTAGGACAGCCCTCTTGATTATACCTGCCTCACTGCCTTCCACTTTCTCCTCCCCTCCTCCTCACAGTGCCGGGGCCAACACAGGGAGTGAGGCTGATCACACACCATGAAGGTCTAGAGGGAGCCCGTCACACAATGATTTGGGTGGTTTCTAAATCTGCAGGATCTGCCAGCTGTACACAGATGTCCTGGCCATGTCTTACAGCTGTGGCTGAGAGGTTGGCCTTCCTCCCTATCCCCCTGGAGCAGCCCAGCCTAGGCTGGAATTCCTTTCTTTGCTTGGGTTTTGTCGTCTGGCCAGATATGACTTACCCTTGGCCTTGGGTGGAAAGTGTCTCCCTGATGGGCCATTCCCCCAGAGGACTTAGCATGTGGTGAATAAAAAGGAAATGTGGCTGGGCAGCTTTCCATTACTCATCTCTGCCAAGTCAGAGATCTCATCAGGCAAACCATAGCTCTGTAGACCAGGGTCTCCGACTTCTACACTCCCGGCCTGGGGTGGATGTGCTTCGTGGGCAGTCTGCCACTGAGTGAGGGCAAAGGTACGAAGCTAGACTCGTAGCTGCTACCAGTAAAAAACTACTGAGGTTACACAGACCAGGGGTCATAAACTCCAAAGCCTATAAGGGCCAGGCAGAAAACAGAAATGAGCGAAGGGAGTCAGCAGGGTCTTTAGTGAAACAGAAAATGCTGAGCGTCTGACATTGCTGCTGCATGGGAATGCAGGCAAGGTGGCCAGATATTCCACCCAGTTTTTCATGAGGGGCTAGAAATCTGGACTTTCACATGTTGGCAACTCTTTCAGGGTTAGAAAATGTAGTGCACGCCAAAGACAACATATCTTGCAGGCTAAATCAGGCTTCAAATCTCTAGTTTGCACCCACTGGCCCAAGCCCGCCCAGCGATTTGGGATTTTTAGACCTAAATAACTGAGAGTGAGAGGACATCATCCTCATAGTCATGGCTGGAGGTCTTCTAGAGACTTTGGCAATAACATAGTTCAACCCTTGTGTGTCTTAAACCGTGTAGTACAAACTTCTTTATTAGTTTAATATGCCCATATCCTTAATTCCTGGCTGCCACTGAAAAATGTCTCAGTAACCCCAGCTTAGAACATGATTAAGAATGAAGCCTTTAGCCGGGTATGATGGTGCACTCCTATAATCCCAGCATTCAGGAGGCTGAGGCAGGAGGATCATTACAAGTTTGAGACCAGCCTGGGCTACAAAGTGAGTTCAAGGCCAGCCTGAACTATGTATTGAGACTATGTCTCAAAAAAAAAAAAAAAAAAAAAATGAAGCCTTCACACACAGTGTGGTTGTCTCTACCTGCAGATGCCCTTTTCCTCCTACCATTCACTGCGTCTTCCTCCTCTCTTGATCCCTCCCCTTGCTGTTTCCAATGAGCCTCTTAAGTGCCTCCTTGAAGGGGTGGAGCATGTGCTTCCTCCTCTGTGACTGCCCTCGCCTGGGATAAGTGACCTTACACTTTTCCCAGCCTTGCCCCCTCGCCTGCTCCTGGCATTCCTTGGGGCTCCAGCTCTGTGTGGCCTCTCACAGCATTTGTCTGTTCACATGATACAGGCTGCTACATGCTGGTCAGTGTGGATCCCCTGAACTCCTCTTCCGTGTCCTATGCCTTCATTTTACAACCAGGGCTTCTGCTTCTTAAAAGCCATTCAAATAAATAAAAGAGGGTTTCAATAAATTTATTTTGTCTTGGGTTGTTTGTTTGTTTGTTTGTTTGTTTACCACAAGCCAGCTTAAGAAATGTTAGGAAATGTTAATGGGCATGCAAGTAGTGAACAGACCTGGGATCAGTCCATCCATTGATGTTAGGGTCTTTCTGTCGCCCCTCTCCCCCCATACAAAGGCCACAATGATAGACCTGGTGGTGCATATCTCAAATCCCAGCACCAGGGACGCTGAGGTGGGAGTATCACAAATTTGAAGCCAGCTAAAGCTCCATATTGAGACCCTTTCTCAAATACAACAAAGCAAAAAGACCACCCTGAGGGGAATCCTGTGATGGATGGAACCCGAGCTATGGGAAGCAGGCTTCCTACAGCAGGACTCCTGTCCTGGACTCAGGGTTCCCATGGGAACCAGCGAAGCAGCCGGGGGAGAAGAGAGATAAGAGAGAATGAGGTGGAGGGGATCTTGACTCCAGCCCCAGGCTCACAGCATCCTCAAAGACTTGTGCACCTCAAAGACTCTGCAGGGCCGGAAGCTAGGAGCGGGTGAGTTGGCTGGTTCTTGCTCAGAGCCTCTTACAGGACTGTAGTGAAGCTGTCAGGTAGGGCTGTGGCAATCTGAAAGCTTGAGCTGAGCTGGGGAACCTGCTTCCGAGATGCCACACCCACACTGTTATGGCAGGTGGCCTCAGTCCCTTGTCACAAGTTACAGGTTATGCTTGTGACGTGACTTTTGCCTTTCCCCGAGGTGAGTAATCCATGAGGAGGCAAGGCAAAGGCTTGCTGTCTCTTTTGACCTAGCCAGAGAAGTGAAACCTCCTCACTTCCATCATATTCTCTTGGCCACACCGACCAAATATGGTGTGCAATGGGAGGGGACCATTCAGGGCGAAGAGGATGGGGGCCATCTTGGAGGTGGCTGCCACATCTGTACCTCCATCCACCTGGTGTAACCAGAGGGCTTTGCGGCTATCTTCACCATTCCTCAGCCTGCTGACAAGACTAGACTCAAATGTGCCTCCCTGACTCCCCAGCCTGAAGTCCCTTGCATTCCCACCCAGCTACACCCTGTTGGCAGAGACGGGAGCAATGTGATTTCTCATCCACTTCCTCCTCACATCTCTCATCCTGCAGATTCCTTCAGAAGCCTTGGAGTCACCCACTTGGCGACATCATGGAGATGGTGTGCTGACATGTCTGGCTCTCCCAGTGAGATTCTTATAATGTCCCTAAAGCCAGTGGAACCAGAGGCACTGGTCTGCAGCCTGCACACTATGTCTGAGGTGAGGGAAAGGCTGGGTAGGGGAGGATAGCGGCCCATCCCCTCCTGCCCCATCTGTGGATGAGCAAACCAGCCCTCTGGTGCCTTAACTGCACCCTCTGCTTCTCAGCACAGCTCAGACAGGATTTGAGAGCAAATATCCTATGACGCTGTGGGTGTCTTCCTTACTCTCCTTGCCAAGCTTGTTCAGGACCTGAGAGCTATGCGTTCTCTTTCTATTTTTTGCTTATTGGTCCCTTTTGATAGCTGATAGGTCACTTTAAAACATAGATGTTTTGCTGGGTGTGGGGGCACATGCCTGTAATCCCAATACTCTGAGAGGCTGAGGCAGGAGGATTGTTGCAAGTTCAAGACCAGCCTGGGCTACAAAATGAGCTCAAGGCCAGCCTGAACTGCATAGTGAGACCCTGTCTCAAAAAGATAAATAAATAAATAATAGATATTTTATGCACATCCTATAGTTAATGAGGATATATGGTGCTCTAAGTACAAAGCTAGCCAGGCGTGGTGGTGCAGACCTGTAATCTCAGCCCTTGGGAGGTTGAGGCAGAACAGTATCAAGTTCAAGGCTATCCTGGGCTATGTTGTGAGTTCAAGTCTGGCCTGGACTACATAGTGAGACCCCCACCTCAAAAACAAAACAAAACAAAACAAAAATAGTGGACATTTAAAATGGTCTTACCACAAAAGTGACAACTATGTTAGGTAAGGCATTCATTAATTAGCTAGATTTAACTATTCCATGAGGTAAACACACTCCAAAACGCCATATTGTACATGGTAAATATGTATGACTATATAGGTCAACTAAAAAATATTTTTTGTAAACATGTAACTCAAGGACTAAAATTAAAATTTCACATCATAACAGTGAATAGAATAAATACACAAATCAATTTATTTAATCCTCACAACAATCCTATGAAGTAAATGAATACCTTGTTTGTTTTGTTTTTCTAAACAAGGTCTCATTATGTAGTTCAGCTGGCCTCGAACACACTATGTAACCCAGGCCGTTCCTGAACTTTTGATAATCCTCTTGCCTCAGCCTCCTGAGTTCTGGGATTACAGGCATATGCTACCACATCCAGCTTGAAGTTGAAATTTTAGAAGTTTATTACAGTATATAATACATTGCCATCAGTTTCCCACAAAACCTATCAAAGTAGATACTACTATACCACTTTTTTTTTTTTTTTTTGGTACAGGGAATCAAACTCACAACCTCAGGCTTGCCAGGCAAGCGTTTGTGCCGCTGAGCTATATCTCTGGCCCTCTATTATACCACTTTACAGATAAGAAATCTGAGGCTCAGAAAGGTAAAGTAATTCAGCAATTTAATAAGTGGCAGAGCTAGATTTTAACTCAAGTCATCTGGCTGTGGAGTATCTCATAGATGTTATAGTATGCTGACTCGTATGTGTTTTCTTTTGTTTTTTCGAGACAGGGTCTCACTTTGTAGTTCTTGCTGGCCTTGAACTCACTTTGAGCCCAGGCTGACCTCAAACTCAGTAATCCTCCTGCCTCAGCCTCTTAAGTGCTGGGATTACAGATTTGTGCCACCACTCCTGGTGCCTGTGTATATTTCTAAAATAAAACCCACAGAAGAAATTTTGAGCTCTCATTAAGTTAGCTTGAGGTATGCTTCCCCAAACTTCAGGAGTGGTACAAATACTTTCCTGCCATTTGAGTTCCTCTGGACAAGCATTTGAGGAATGGTCTTTGATGGGCACCTCTATATAGCAGAGGCAAAAATACTGGTTGCCCTGTTTATGTTTTTTCTTTTTTCTGGGTGGGATGCATAGGTGAAATTTTTCCATCTATATTTTGCAGAAGAAACCAAATTTTAGAGAAAAGACAGCCACTTGTCTAAGGATACATACTATTAGGTGCATAAAGGAAATTTATCACCAGGCTGTCGCTCCAAAGCCAGTGCTATTTCCTCTGAAACATCACATTTTCACCTGACTTCATCTGTCTTGTCCATATATGCTATTGTAACAAAATACCATAGTCTGGGTGGTTCATAAATGTGGAAATTAACCAGGAGCAATCGTACATGCCTGTAAGCCCAACTACTTAGGAGGCTGAGGCAGGAGGATTGTAAGTTCAAGGTCAACCTGGGAAATTTAGCAAGACCTTATCTCAAACAATAAAATAAGAAAGGCTGGGACTATAGCTCAGTGGTACAGCACTTGCCTAGCATGCTTGTGTTCCCCAGGACCATAACAATTTTATTTCTCACAGGTCTGGAAGCTGGAAAGTGCAAGATCAAGGCTGCAGGTGACTCTCTGCCGAGGGCCCTTTTGCTGGCTTACAGGCCCTTCAGTGGTAGAAAGGGGCAGACTGTGGCCTAATTCCCTCCCAGAGGCCCACTTCCTCCATCTCGAATTGGTGACGAGGTTCCATCAGAGGAACTGGTGTGGATAGAACGGCCAAGAAGGTCAACGGGAAGGAGCAGGAGGAAGCAGAGAGGGCGCTGTGCCTGTCACACAGGCCCAAACCTGTGAAGGAGAAGAAGGGCAGGAGCAGGGAGGAAAGAGCCTCTGCTACCAAGCAGCTCCGAGCAGGTCGTAATCGGCCCACAGAGCTTGTCTGTCAGAAAAGTCCCACACAGGGCAGAGGTGGCCTGGCCTGTGTGTCCCCAGTTGCTTCTAGGAGCAGTCCAGGGAGCGGTAGCCCCTGCTCTGTAAGGTGCTGTAGGTCCACAGGGGCAGCTGCTGCAGGGGTGTGTGTGTGTGTGTGTGTGTGTGTGTGTGTGTGTGTGTGTGTGTATGACACTCTTTGCAGCAGGTTCTCCTGAAGGGAGATAAGTGATGTTTCTGCTTGGCAGCTGAGGAGGCGACATCTTTGCAAGTCACCCAGCAAGCAGGTGACAAGTTCACACTCTGGGCTATGGCTATACTACCTCACCTTGGGGTCAGCTTTATATGAGTTAGAGTTTCCAGGGGTGTTGTTTTGTTTTGTTTTTGTTTTTGTTTTTTTGAAACACGGTTTCACTATGTAGTCCAGGCAGTGTTGAAGTGCTCTTCCTGCCTCAGCCTCCTGAATGCTGGAATTACAGGCATGCTCCACCATGCCCTGCTCCAGGGTTTTTAAAGGGGATTTTGTCAGAGGTATGAAAGAATGAAGACTCAGATCTCTGTGGCCTCAGAATGGACCTTTCTCCATAAACTTCCTGCATCTCTCACTGGCCTGAGCATGTCTCCCAGAAGACTTGAACAGTTACGGACTCCAGGCCTTAGGACCCACCCCCACCCCATCCTCAGGATAGTGTAGGACTGGGTCTGTTGCTCTTGAAAGCCTCCCTCATTACCAGGTGATGAAATATTAGCGGGGTTTCCCTGCCAACGCTAGGAGGCCTGGTGGTATTACAGAGAGCTAAGTTGGGTGGAAATACTGTAGGCGGTCACAGGAGGCTGGGCCCTTGGGGAAGTCAATGCAGAAGATGGGAGCACATGGAGAGACTGGAGCCGAATGTGAAGATTAAAGTCACAATGGCTGGATTTACATACTTCCCTAAGGGATAAATGGAAGTTTGGATTATCGGTATCACCCCTTTAAGATTGCCCATTATCTCGTTCATGGTGGGCCATCCTCTCCCACACACTAAAACTGAGACTACTAAGACTAAGACTAAAGTCCAGACCAGAGATTTTTTTTTTTGTACCAGAAATCGAAGTCAGGACCCTGTACTTGCCAGGCAGGCGCTATGCCACTGAGCTGTATCTCCAGCCCAAGACTACAGATTATCAACCAAGTTTAATGATGTCATCCATATGTCCTTACTACCACCATTGGATCAATATTACCTAAGTGACTATACTTGTCATCTTATTGGTTGATCATAATTTTGACCCACGTTGTACCCACCTCTGATTTTGCTCTATATATCTTCCTTTGAGAAGGGCTTGTTGACTACCCATTCAGGACCCCTTCTGTCTCTCAGGAGCTCTTCCTCGGCCCATTCCTCGTCCTCATTCCTTTTCTACTCTTAACCTCCACTGTAAATTCTCCTACTCTTAACCTCCAATGCTCCTTTGAATCCATTCTTTGGCTTCGGGGAACACGAGCTCGGCATATCTGACATCTATCATTTCCCTGTAGCAGTGGGATCCAATCTCAGGCACAGCCAGAAGTGAGGACAGCTGCTTCCCACCCCACTCATGCTCTTCTTGACCCCATGGTCGGGTCCCAGGCTCCCAGTGAAGGCATCAGAAGGGAGTTTGGGGGCAGGGAAAGGAACTCTGGGTTTTAACCTCTGCCTCAAGGTTCTCTTGTCTGGGCTTTTACTCCACCTGGCCAACAGGACTTAGCGTGGGGGAGGGTGGCAATGGCTGCTTTCTGGGTTTAAGAAACACCTCGGCAGCAAGTAAGGCCCACGCTCTTTCCTCTGCCTGTTAAGGCCCACCCAGGAGGTGCAGGTGGGAAGCCACCTGGCAGCATCAGAGCCAGGGCCAGGCCTAGAGTGACGTCCTGATGGCACCCTGACACCCACAGCTTGGAGGCCGATGTGCCTGAGCTTCCAAGGGTGGCTGGTAGCCCCGGAAGGGCAGCTCCCACTCACCCACAGCTTCTGGAGGAGCCCCAGCCAGGGAGCCAGGAGGTAGGCAGACCCTGGCAGCACTGGGGGCAGGGTATCAGGCTACCGTGGAGGTGTGCACGGAGAACCACAGGAGCACAAGTAGGCAGGGAAGACTTCCTAGAGAGACACTTTTGTGCTGGGCATTGAAGGATGTGTGTGAATTTCCCAGGTAGAGAGAGGGAAAAGCTTGCAAAGCAGACAGAACACAAAGACCTAAGGGTGCAAACCTGTGCTATGTATTCCAGGCCGGGGTGAAGTTCGGTGGAGCTCAGGAGAATGGTAGGAGAGTACACTGCAAAGCTGAGAAGGATCCGAGCTCTCCAACCGTCATGGTTACCTTGGAGGTGGAGGTCAGTCTTTGGCCCGTGTGATGTATGAGGAAATGGAAGTCCCATGGGCGGGGGAATCAGCTGGGTGCGTCACTGCCCAGTGGGAGGCGGGAGCTGAGCCATCCTCTCCTGGTGTGGGCAGTGTCAAGGCCTGGGCTCACCCTCCGTTCCCTGCACCCACTCTCAGTATTGACTTCAGGGAGCTCAGCCCCTCCTTTCCACTCCCTGACGTCACACACACGGAAGAGAAATCTGTGAGATTCCAGAGCGGCCAGAGTGTGGGAACCGGCACAGATGCCGCTGGCGCTGCCCCAGGGCTGAGCCTCCCCTGGAGCCCCTGGGTGATGCCAAGGGGCCTCTGGAATGTGTCTGGATCCCCTGGCTTCCTCCCAGGCAGTCCATCCCCAGGGCCTGGGAAAGCTGAGGAGGTTCTGAGTGCCCAGCGGCCATTCCAGCCCCGAGCGGCCTTGTGCCCCCAGCAGCAGGCAGTGGATGAGTGTGACAAGCTGGGCCAGGCCTGCTGGTGGCTCTCAGGGGCCCTGAAGGAGATGGCATGGACCATCATGACCTCTTCAGCCTGGGGCTGGGGCAGGGAAACCAAATCAACATCATCCACCATATTTCGTAGAGTGTGTGCACATATGTATTTGTGGTGGACAGACAAACAGACACAGACAGATGGTCCCACCCCTGTCCCCACCAGCCCCAGGGATAGCTGTGCACCGCCTGTTCCACACATGTGGCTCCCAACAGCTGTGCATTCCGTCAGTTACCAGCTGTGGTGGCAGCTGTGGTGGTGGGAGTGAGCACTGATGGGCCCCTGGGGAGGGGGGCAGACAGGAAGGGCCTGAGATGAGCAAGGTCAGGGGTGAGGCGAGGAGGCTCAGACTGTTCTCAGGCTGGAGCAGGGAGCAGGAAAGTGGTGTTGGGGATGCCTGACATCTGGAATCTGACACAGAGAGTATAGCCAGCCAGAGAGAGAGAGAGACAGAGAAAGAGAGAGAGAGACAGAGAAAGAGAGAGAGAGAGAGAGAGAGAGGCTTATAAGTGGTAAGCCCTTGGTAGTAAATGAATCTCCTCAGGCGAGAATGGGTAGAGACAGAGCCCGAAGGCTGGCACTGGGACGCTCAGTCTAAACACAGGCACTGTTCTGTGCTTCTCTCTGCATTTCATCCCCACGGCGGAGTAACTTTGCTACCATCCTATTTTACAGATGAGAATACCGAGACCTCTCTGTGTGGCTCTGGAGATGTTTCTGTCCCTCTCTGGGTCTCAGTGTCCAGGCACATAGGGAATGGCAAGTTCCTGCAGAGGGTAGGCTGTGACACCCTGTTGTGACTCTGCTGCGTTCCCAGAAGCCAGGCATCACCTCCTTCACAAGGAAGGTAGAGGCCTTCGGGAGCCCCTGCACTCCCCCCATCATCACTAAACACCCAGCTGACACCTAACAGATACCTGCTATGTGCCAGATACTGCCAGACACCGTGGGGATGGCGGTGCCCAGACCTGACACAGTTTGTGCTTTTATGAGGATTACAGACCAGCCCCAGAGATAGACATAAGTTACTGCACAACTAATAACTACCAGCTGCTTCCCTGGGTATCTCAGCCAGTCATCCTGTTCCTTGGACCCCCACACCCCTCCACTGTGCAGCAGTTAGATGCCCAGTGGCAGGCCCTGCAGAGGTCTCCAGAATCCTGAGCCCAGGCCACATCATTTTAGTAATCTAAATACCAGCTCTGTGAGCTTGGGGTAGACCTAACATTTGGTCACAGGAGCAGAAACCTGTCCTTGAAAACCTCTTTCTGCCCGCTCAGCTCCAGTGCATGGCGCCGAGAAATGGGAAGAACTGCAGTCCCCTCTCTACCTCCCCTGAGGCTGCCTGACCCTCGTGGGCCACCCAGGCTCAGTCCTCTGCCCACTTCTGAGCCCCTCTCCACCTGCCACAAATTCCTCCCGCGAGCTCTGGATTGCCTGGGATCCCCTTGCTCGCCAGCCAGCCCCATTTCCAAACCCAACTCTGCAACCTCACATTCACCCCAGGGCATGTACTTTGGGCCCTTGCCTCTCTTCCTCTGTTCGTTCTTGCTGGGGGTGGGTGGGGTGGGTGGTGGGAGTGTCTAGGAACTCCTCTTTTCTTAGAGCCCTTGCAGTGGTGACCAAAGGCCTTTCCCTGGCTTTCTCTCCCCTGGCACCTTGGGGCTTTAATCTTGCCTGATTCCCTCCTCCTGCCAAGAGGTTCTGGCTATGCCTTCCCAGGGTCCTATTCTAGTCTCCCCTTCCTCTTGCTCTGCACTCGCTCCTTGGGACAGACAGCACAGGCACCACCCTCCCACCGCGCCCCCCCCACTCCGGCTCAAGCGATCAGTTGCCAAATCTCTACTGCAAACCAGACCTCTCTGCATTCTCCTCCTGGGTGTCTCCCAGGTCCCACAAACAGCATGAACATGTTGACTTTCATACCCTCTGCAGTTTCTCCCATTGGCACCTCCTCCCACCAGTCACTCAGACAGGAGTACTGCATCATGCAGATCTGTTCCCTCTTCTTCCCTGTCTAACACAGTCCGTGAGCCTGCTTGGTCCACCACATTCCAACATATGATGTAGTGATTATCAGCATGAATTCCAGAGCCAGACTGTCTATTAGAATCCCGTTACTACTTATGTGGTCTGGGATAAGTTATATAGCCTCTGTAAGTTTCAATGAATGAGGTAATAATAGAAATTTCTCTTACAGTGTTGTGAGATTTACATGAATCAAAAGATCTAGGGGAATGCCTTGCACATGTTAAATGCAACAAAACTTCTTGTAATGATTATTTCTTTGTTTTACAAATATTTTAGAATGCTTTCTATATGGTAGGCTCTTTTCTGGGCACTAAGGAACATGATCCTGTACAATAAAAATGATTCTGACTCCTCCAAGAACTTTACAGTCAAGGTGGAAGTCTTTTCATGAAAATCCCATAGAGTGAGCATTTCCTGTCATTTGATCCATGCTATACTCTCTCCCATCTTAAACCAAAGCAAAAACAAGCAAATCCTGGACTCAGCATTTCTCTCCGGCAGGGCTGACTTTCTCATCTGTCAAGCTTCTCAAATTAGTGTCCTGCCAGCAAGTGTTTATTAAACACCTATTACCTGCCAGCATGGTCAGCAGTGAACACAAAACACAAGTCTCTACCTTCAGTTAGTTTACCTTCTTGTGGAGGACACAGACAATAAACAAATAGCTCCACATACATACTCTAATGCCAGCAATATTAATAGATAGTGTGAAGTAAGGTAGGTGGCATAGGTGGGTAGCGGTGGGGCTATTTTAGTTAGCTGGTATGATCAGGACAGTCTTCTCTGAGGATGTGACATTTGACCTGAAGATTGTGAGGGGATCTGACAAGGCCTGAGGGAGAAGACTCCTGTGGAAGGACAAGAAGGCGCCAATGGCTGCAGAACCAAGGTGGGAAGAGGAGTTGAAGCTGGAGAGAGAGTCAGGGCAGAGCTGAGGGTGGCCGTACACCCACTATGTTCTGGATTCTCCTGGTGAATTAGTAATGTTGCCTCTGTTCACTGTCAAAGATGTCCAGGGTTTAGATGAGAAGTAACACAGTCACCCTACCACATGGAGGCATGGGAAGCTGTTGGCACTTTATCCCAAACCTGATGTAAAGCCTGTGGACCATTTTGAGTACAAAGGACACACTCTGACTCTCAGGTGAAAAGTCCTGACTGAAGTCCCTGAAACACTCTTTTAGCTCTTGCCTTACCCTGGCCTGCCTCTCCTCCGACTCCCTGGCGATTCCTCTCTGGTCTGCTCTAGCAACTTTCTCTTCCACTCAACCCTGAAATCTTGGAGTTTCTCAAGACCAGTGCTTCTCCTCCCAGGACAATTCCTCCTCCCAGGGACATCCGATGTTAGATGGAGCTGATGTTGAGGGTGACCCTGTGGGGGTACTACTTGCCTCCAGGGGGAATCCTGCTGAACATTCTGCAGCCCACAGGATGGGCCCACACAATAATTATCCAGCCCAAAATGTCAGTAATGTCAAGGCTGGAAAACGCTGCACTGGATTAGCACTACCTAATACAAATATTGTGGGAACTGCATATGCAACAAAAACTGTTCTAGTGGAGGAGCTGGGAGGTAACTCAAAGGTAGAGCTCTTGCTTAGCATGTACAAGTCCCTGAGTTCTATCTACTAGCAAAAAAAGTTGATTTGAAAAGAATCAAGTCCTTTTCAGGTACAAAAGTACAGGTAGAAATTCCCTATAATGTGAGAATGTGAGAATGTGAGAGTTATGTATGCCTAAAATGTACCAATAAACTTCATTTAAAAAGGTGATTTTGGCTGGGGATATAGCTCAGTGGCACAAGCGCATGCCTGGCAAGCACAAGGTCCTGAGTTTGATTCCCAATACCAAAAAGAAAAAAAAAAGTGAACAAAAAAGTGGATTTTACCAATATATTTTATTTATTCTAATCTGTCTAAAATGTCGTCATTCCAACATGAAATCAATATAAAAATATCAATGAGAGGGGCTGGGGATTTAGCTCAGCAGCACAGCGCCCGCCTGGCAAGCACAAGGTCATGAGTTTGATTCCCAGTACCGGAAAAAAACCAAACCAAAAAAATATCAATGAGATACTTCGCTTTTTAAAATTCTACTGTGTGTTTCACCCATACCACACCCAGCAATTCATGCCAGTCCCAGTTCAAGTGTTTAATAGCCATATATGGCTCAAGGTCCTCGGATTGATGGTGTGGCTCTAGGCTTACTATTAGATCCTATAGTCTATAGCGTAATGTTTAAGAGGTCTATAAGGTAAACAAAGCCTCACAGTTTGGCTCTGGGATCAAACTCCCTCATTGAATTTTAGCCCTTCCATTTATAACCTGTTGACCTTAGGCTGAACAACTCCACCTTTCTGAGTCTCACTTCTTATCTGTAAAGGATAATACTATTATACTATTACTACTATTGTAATACTATTACTACTTTGTCCGTTGTCAGGGATGAAATGAGTTAATATTTACAAAACACTTAGGGCCTTTTCTGGTGTTACAATAAGTGCTCACCAAATGTTAAATATGTAGTTAAGCACCTTCTGTCCCTATCCACACTTTCTGGATATCTCCTCTGCTCCTGTAGCTTTAAGTGCCATCTGTTACCTAATGACTTCTATGTTTAAGTAATTGGTTTAGACTTCTGTTCTGAACTCCAGACCCCTTGTTTAAGTGTGCACTGTATTTGATGAGCCGGAACATCTCACACGACCATGTCCACCACAGAGTCCCCGACTTTCCCCTGCAACCTGTGCCTCTGCCAATCCTTGCTACTTTAGCCAGTTACACAGGACAAATATCTCACAAGGCTCCCTCGCTTTCTGCCTTCCCAGGGAATGCAGCGCACGTAGACTGTGCACTTGCTATACTGACAAAGGTTTCTGCTGCACCAGCCTGTGCCCATGGAGATCATGTGATTGCCAAGGGCGTTTGGAAGAAGTGTTCCTAGCTGTGGCTGGGGTGACCATCAGTGCCTCCTGACAGGAACTGCTCACGCCAGTTGGGTACCAGCGCAGGTTAGGCCTGTGTGTGTTTGTTTACCTTGCCAAGTGTGGGCCCAGGTGGTAGGAAGCACAAGCATGTTCTTTCCCACCGGTAATCAAGTGTCCCCAAGCAGGTCTTGCTATGCGGTGAAAGCGCAGTTATCCTCAGATGATCAGCCCCTCTCTCCCACATGAAAGGGAAGCGTCCTTCTGTGCTGTCCTGGTGGGGGAGATAAAGTGAAAGACTTCTCTGGTATCCACTTTTCATCTCCTCCTCCCTACTCAGGAAGTCCACTTTCTGGAGCACCCCGCTTAGTTTCCTTCTGCACTATCACCCCACTTAGTTTCCTTCTGCACTATGGGCTTCTCCGGGGTACTGACCGATGAGGAGGAGGGCAGGGGACTGTCTCCCAGACAGTCTCCTGAGGGGCAGGCCAGCAGGACCTCCAGTGAGTGAACAGCTCAGTCTGTTGTCAAAGTGAGGCCGGGAAAGAGGGGGTTCTTTCTTTTTCCCTGCCCTCCCCCAGTTATGGGCTTCTGGAAGGAGCGCTCTCCTGGGTACCATCTTGGCTTCCCAGGACAGTTCTGTCTCTTGTGAGCTGGGACCTGATTCCCAAGTACACAGCCGCAACCACCACGGGCAAGCCCCATCCTCAGGGACCTTGACCGAAGCCCAAACTTCTCTGCTGGCCGGGGCACAATCTGAGCGGTTGTTTTGGATTTGACGGCAACCTCTCACAGGTCTGAGAGCTCTATGGTGTTCAAGCACACACACACACACACACACACACACACACACTTTGGGCTCCTAAGGGAGGAGCTGCTGGGGAATTCTTGTTGAGGAGCAGGTCACAGTGACCCCACCAACCAAGCCAAGTCAAACTGTCTGCAGGACCCAGAACCCCAGGAGGCAGGAGGGCACTGAGCTGGCCCTTGGGGAAGCTGGGGCGTTGCGGATCAGCGGTTCCACCAGCCGGCAGCGCCGAGGGGCAGGAGGGACAGATCGGGACACCCCTGCCTCCCCGTGGGACCTCCCAGGGCACCTGCCCAAGGCCACCCAGCGTGCAAGGCCGCGGCAGAGCAGGACCTCCCAGCCGTCGGTGGGGGCGGTGACCGCCCGGGGCCTTCCCACGGCTCGGTGGCGCGTCACCGCGGGGGCGAGGGGGCGCCGGGGCGCCGGGGGCGGCGGCGCAGGAAGGGCCCTGGGAAAGGGCGATGTCTGAGCCCCGGGGCGGGGCCGCGACCGGGGCCGGGCGGGACGAAGCGGGGCGGGCAGACTGAGAGCCGACGGCGGCCGCAGATCTCGGCCGCCTGCGCGCGCCATGAAGCGGCCTAGGGAGCAGGGCGGCTCGGACGGCGAGTCCGACGGACTCATCGACTTGGGCAGCGAGGGCGACCTGAGGTAAGGCCGGGGTGGGGCGCGCCTCGACTGGCTCGCGAGCGAGGCCGCTGCGGGGCTCGGCCCGGCCTCGGAAGGGGCAGGTGCGCGGCAGGCAGCTCGCAGGTGCCGGTGGGCGTGCGGGGCGTGCGCGGCGTGTCGCGTTGCACGACCGCGGGATTCCCTGTGCTCTCCCCGGTGTAGGGTTGCGGATATTGAGGGAAGGCAGAGTTCAGCTCCGGGGTCGGATGACCGGTTGGTGATGGTCTTTCTGTTGACGCCCTCCCCGCAGGAAGGTCTCTGGAGAGTTTTCCTGAAGACCTTAGGAAACCCCCATAGGTTGTTGGTGCCACATGCTCCGTCCCGAATCTGCCTAGGACGCCGAATAACCGCACTTCCCTTATTTTACCTTAGTTCAGGTGCAGCTTTCATGTAGTCCACAAAAAACTTCACAGGAAAGGAAACCTCTCCTCTTCTGAGAAAACTGGACTTTGGAAGTAGAGTTTGGGTATTCAAGTCAATACTGGGCCGGGGATATAGCGCAGTGGCACAAGCGCCTGCCTGCCAAGGGCAAGGTCCTGAGTTCAATTCCTAGTACCAAAAATAAAAAGGTGGATGAAGTCAGTACTAACTTGTAAGGGCCTAGACTCCAATTCCAGTGCTCTGTCTTCCAAAACAACTTTGTTGCCAGTGTCCTTCAGCTCTTGGTAAATATTCAGACCTCCTTCAAACCTGTACAACAAACTGGGCAAGTACAGTTCTGCTACCCCCCAGCTCTGTGAACACTAAGCATCAGTTTTCTCATCTGCCCACTGGGTATGAACAATAGAACTGACTTCCTAAGGGAAATCAAATGAAAGAATGAATGTCAAGGGCTTAGCAAATGCTTTAAGAGGGCAGGGACTGGCTGGGAGTCTGTCTGCAGGTGTGAATTCCAGCCCGACTCGTGCCAACTCCTCATATATATAGCCAGCTTTCCTTCCTTCTGTTTCCTCCTCCTCTTCTCCCTCCTCCTCCTTTCTGGTGCTAAGGATGGAATCCAGGGCCTCACACGTGCTAAACAAGTGTTGTACCACCACGTAGCCTTGAGCCACTGGATTCTGAGTCTGTCTCCTTATCAATAAAATAGAAGAGCATGGGTGTAGGAAGGGGAACACTGCCTCATCTCCCTTGCCTCATTCAAATCTAACTCTCCAGAACAGAATTGGATGTTTTCAAAGGGCACTTTATGATCGCAATGGTCTCCAGTTTTCTGAGATCAGGAGATCCTGGTTCAGTCACAGGTCCTCTCTGGGGATATAGCTCAATGGCAGAGCGCTTGCCAAGCACAGGGCTTTGGTTTTGATCCCCTGCACCACAAATAAATAAATTCCAAATAAAATGTCACCAACTACCAATTATTTGTAGTTTATCATGGGGAATAGGGCAATAGGTATTCCTCTTACATCTTGTACATTAGGTTTTGGGGTGTATAATATAATGTCTTACCACCAGATAAACCTTTTTTTGAGACAGGGTCTCATCATGTACCATGTAGTTTAGGAGGCTGGCCTTGAACTCATTGTGTAGCCCAATCACTTGAACTCACTTATTCTCCTGCCTCATCCTCCTGAGTGCTGGGATTACAGGCATGCACCACCACACCTGGCAGGAGATAAATCTTTTTAAAAATTGTTTAGCAGAGACTGCCATTGAGAGAAACAAATCTCTGAGCCTGTGCCCTCTAGCAAGAGAAGGGCCCAGCACCACGTGGTGGTATGGAGGAGGAGGCCCCGAGTTCAGCGTCATCTGGCCCTCATGGATCAAAGGCACAAAATCAATGCCAGAGAACTGAGTCGATCAGAGCTGGCTTCTGTCTCCACCGGTTTGCAGCCTGGGCAGTGAGTAACTCCCAGGTCACACAGAGACTCTGGATAGAATGGCAAAAGAACCCGACTGGGCTGTGAGGGGACCTCAGTGGGAAGAGGCCACACACAACTGCATATGGCAGTGAGGGTGAGGGCTTGTTGAAGGTGTCGCCACTAGGGATAAGACATTAAGGGTCAGTGCACAGTTTTTTCTTCTACAGCATTTTGCCGTTTTAAGCCACAGGGCATTTTAAGAGACTGTTCTTAGAAGAGCAGACCCCTCGGAGAAGGGCAAGCAGCTGGACATCTGGCAGAGGCTGCCTTATAGATGCCTCTTTGTAGCTCTCCCCAAAGGGCCCTCCCCCTGCACACATAAATGCTTCAATTCAGGGGCTGCTGAACAGTGCCTGCTGTGGCCCAGACCCTGAGCTGGCATCAGGGCCCAGATGTATCCTGCTCAGCCTCTGCCCTCAGGGAGCTCCCAGGGAAGAAGAGCTTTATGTACAAAGAAAGCCACGTAAACAGTAACAAAGGCCGCAGGGCAGGGGCAGCCAGCCACTGTGGGGTCAGGGGCAGTGCGCTAATGCCCCACACTCAGAGACACGAGAGCAATAGCAGGCTGTGTTCCCTTGTCACTAGGGACATCTGCGTGGCGCTAGCATCTTGCTGTATCCGTGAGACTCGCCCGCAGAGCTCCTTCTGAACCTGGCCCCCTGACACGTGTTGGGTCTAAACACAGTGCAGCTTCTCTTTACTCATCTGCAAACCCTAATGCTAACCCTGGTGAGCACCTGTCACATGCCAGACTCTGGGTGAGGGTCTGGGTATTTCCTGTATGACTTAAGGTACGTGGTTGCCTTTGATGTCAGACAGATGTGAGCTTGGCTGTCTCCACCATTTATTTGTGCAAGCAGCTTGATACTTCTTTCTGAGCCTCAGTTTCCTTTCCTACAAAATGGGGGTGTAAACACCTACCTCCCAGGATGAGACTTTGATATATGTCTATAAAACATATAGCTCCTTCCCTTGGCCTAAGGTAATTTCCAGTACATGTTGCTTTCTAAGGAGTCATGAGTGTGTGTGGTGGGAAGAAGGGCACACACCAGGTGGTAGAGGCTACAGGGTCTAATGAAAAGACTGGAAGTCTGAAGACTGGACTTACTGGGCACATTCTGTTTTTTTTTTGTTTTGTTTTGTTTTTGAGACAGGGTCTCACTGTGCAATTCAGGCTGGCCCTTGAGTTCAATATGTAGCCTAGGCTGGCCTCGAATTCACGGTGGTCCTCCTGCCCCAGCCTCCTGAGTGCTGGGATTACAGGGTGTACCACCATGCCCAGCCAACTAGGCATGTTCTTAACTCAGTGTTTGTCACCCCCACCTAGAAAATGATTATTTTTCCCAAAGATAAAATGGCCCAAGGGGCTGGGGATTTAGCTCAGTGGCACAGTGCCTGCCTGGCAAGTGCAAGGTCATGAGTTTGATTCCCTGTACTGGAAAAAAAAAAAATAAATAAATAAAATAAAATAAAATGGCCCAAATAATTCCTTTCAGGCCCATATGCAATGACTGGGACAAATGGATATGAATGTGCTGTCTAAAACATAAAGTACCAGCTGCGGGATACACATGATGGGATAATAAATACTTGGGGTACATCGGGAGGATCACTGGTGAAAAGGCAGTAGCTCTGGCTCTACTTCTGGGGTCTCCTGTCATTTGGCTTGGAGCCAGTGCCTTCCCATCTCTGGACGTTCTCATTTGACAAACGGGCTGCGTGTTCTCTGAGATCTGTTCAGTTGGAACATTTAGATCCTACCTTTGGTTGATGCTAAATGAGTAGGGTCGTTGACCAGTGCCCTAGGGGAGTTCCCGGGTGGAGTCAGCACTGGGGGTGTTCAGGGGCGGCAGCCAGACCACCTGGAAAGCCATGTCGCTCCCAGAGACTGCCCTGGAATTCCAGCTGAGGGCCTGACAGAGGCGAGTGGAGCAGGTCTTGGTGATCACTGTATCCTTTCTGGTCCATGAACATCTGCCTTACTTTCAGACTGTCAGGGCAGAAGCTCCTACCCCTCCTCCCACGGTCAGGGCCAGATCACAGGCTGGAGTGAGCTCTGGCTAGGAGCTTTGAGGAGAAGGGGACTGGAGGACTATTCAGACAGGCAGGAAGTAGGACTTAGGAGGGGAAACAATGCTGAATTGGGAGCCAGAAGACATGGATTCCCATGCTGGCTCTGATCCTTAGCAGCTGCATGGGTCAGGCAAGCTGTGTTAGCTCCCTGAGGCTCAGCACCCTCATCTGCGAAATGGGACCTTTATAAGTCTCAAAGGTGAGAAACATATGTAGTGGTGCAAAGAAAATTATAAAGTGAGGGCTGCCTGTGCGATACAAGGGAGAGGTAGATGCTGCTGCGGAAAAAAACTGAGCAGGAGGCTGAAGAAAGGAGAGCAGAGCTGCCTTGCCCTGACATGGGCGTGTCAGCCTCTGACAGATGGTCCCTGGGGAGGGATCAGGCTGAGAGCAGTGACGTCCACACGGATAACCCAACACCCCGAGAGGAGCTTTATCCAGCAGTGGGAAACAAAGGCTATGTTTCTTCGTGTCCCCAGTGAACCAGGGGAGCTTTGTAAACAAGCTGCCCTACAGATCTCAGGATCTGGCGGTCTGAGCTCTGGGCCTAGCTCTCTGGGCCTTGCCTCCTGGGAGCTTTCCCAGGTTTTTTTTTTTTTTTTGCCAGCTCTGCTTGTCCAGATGTTTGGGTTGAAGATAGCCTTTTCCAGATGTGGCCAGACAAAGCCAGAGCACAGCAGTAAGATCCAGTAAGTGCAGTCTGGTCTCTCCTACAACCTTCTCTTCTTGAGGTGTTGATGAAAAGGATCCAACCTCAGATGCCAAGAAGATACTCACAGAGGCTGGGGCCTCCTGGTGAGCCACATGTGCCCCCATTCCACAGAGGTCTAGAATGTTGTTTTTTTGGTGTTTACATCTGTGTTCTTTAGTGATACCAAAGGTAAGAGTGGTAGGAGGATGCTCTACCCTCAGCACTTGCTAAGGACTGGGACGATAGTGAATGAAATGGACACAGTTCATGGCCTCATGGATTTGTTGGAGAGATAGACATTAATCAAATAATCATATGAGTACAAAATAACAAACTGGCATAAATGTAGTGAATGCAGAAGGCTAGGAGAGTCTTGAGCAGGGGACATCAAGCAGGAAGATAGCCATCAGAAAAGGCTGTGGATGGAGGTACACTCCCCTGAGATCTGGAGGGGGCAGCAGGGTGAGGCATGCAGGAAGGAGGAGATGCACTCAAAAGCTGGAGCGTGCAGTGCAGAACAGACTTGGGTCTGAGAGGCGAAGGGCCAGCTGAAGGATGGTGGGAAGCCACTGAGGAGTTTTAAGAATGACAAGATCTGGTTTGCATTTAAATGATCACAGCCTGCAGAGGGACCCAACACGAGGCTGCTGCAGTCTGCCAGGTGAGAGACAGGGAAGTACGGTCCTGAGAGGGCTTATGGACATAAGAAGGACAGAAACGAGAAGTATTTCAGACGTGGCCGGGTTTTGATGCGTGAGGCTGAGGACAGGAAGAATCAAAGACAGTGCCAGGGTTCTGCTTTGCAGAACTGGACGCTGGGGTCCCTTCCCTGAGGCGGGGAATCCGGGGCATCCAGGAGCTGGGATTACAGGCAAGGTCCTGAGTTCCTGTTCAGATGTGGGCCCTTTGGCATCCAAAATGACAGGGTAAGCATCTTGTCCAGTGGTTGGAGCTCAGGACCCCGAGGGCTGGGGCCCTGGGGCTAAACAGGGTTTCCCAAAGGTTGGGCCCAAGAAGGGTGCCTTAGTGCTGCCTGGCAAACCTCTGTTCCGAGGGAACCTCTGGAACAAACACCCCCTTGAAGGGGCCAACAGTCAGGGTGCAGACTGTTTTGGTCAAAATCTGGGCCGGAAACTCCAGACTGAGCCTCTTCTCCGAAGTGGGGCTCCTGGGTGGGAGCTAACATGCAGAGGAAGGGCCCGGATGGGAGGGAGGCCGAGGTTACAGGCCGGGCCTTCTGGGAGGCCGGAGCAGGTCCCAGAGCGTGCGAGAGGGGCCGGTGACCCCGATGCCGCCCCCGTGCCCCCGCCGCGCAGCGTGGGAGGAGGCGGCAGCTGCGGGCCGGCGGGGTGGAGGGAGAGGGAGAGGGAGAGGGAGAGGGCGGCGCGCCGGCCCGTGGGAAGCGGCGGCATCTGCTCTTTCCACGCTCCTTCCCGGCGGCTCCCTGTGAAACCCAAGCCGCCTGGCCCGGCCCGGCCCGTGCCCTCCGCCGCCCGCCCCCCGGATCGGGTTGCAGGAGGCTAGGGCTGCGCGCAGCGGTTCACTGTTGCCCGACTGCCGCCACCGCAGCGAGGAACAGCGGCGAGGCGAGCAGGTCAGGTCCCGGCCCAGGGGGGTCTCCCGGGCGCCGCGAGGCTGGGGTGGTGGGAGGACGTGGCCCGTGGAGAAAGGGGCCCCGGGGAGAAGGTGGGAGCAGGTGCCCCTCTCACACCCGCCCTGGGGCGCTGCCCAGCCCAGCTCGCGGGGCTGCAGGGACAGTGCCTCCCTCCACCCGGCCTCCCAGGTCAGCCTGGGCCAGGGATGTTGCCCCCACCTCTGAGAAACCAGCCTTTCTCTTCGTCTCCAGCCAGATGGCCAGGCCGCTGTCCACTCCCAGCCCTTCGCAGATGCAAGCCAGGAAGAAACGCAGAGGGGTGAGTGTCCGTTTTAGCCTTTGAGTGGCCCAACTCAGGTTTGCTGGAGTCCGCTTGGACCTGGCCCAGACCTGATCAGAAGCTTCGCCCCAAGCTGCCTACCTGCCTGGGTTCAAATCCCGACTGCCAGTGACTGTCTGGATGATGGGGCAAATCCCTTAACCAGTCTGAGGCTTGATTCCTTCTTGGTGTAACTGGAGTAATAACTGAATCTACCCCATGCTGGCGAATCAGTGCAACACTGAGCAAAACCCAACACACAATAGCCGTATTACTTTTGTTCCAGTCCTCCCTCTTCTGTCTCCTCTCTGAATTCAGAACTTTGCTTTGGTCTAAGGAAGGGGAGGCAGATGAAAGGCTCACTGCTTACTGCTCTCCATCTTTTCCTTTTCCTTTTGAACTCTACTGTGGATTGAACCCAGAACTTTCACACTGAGCTACATCCCCAGCCCTTTTGAAATTTTTTTTACTTTGAGACAAGGTCTCATTGAGTCACTAAATTGCTCAAACTGGGCTCAAACTTTCAGTCCTCCTGCCTCAGCCTCCCAGAATGCTGGGATTACAGGCCTGTGCCACCACGCCCAGCTGATTGCTGCTGTGCATTTTATGCAGCCTTGCCTTTCCCCTTCGCACACTGAGAGTCCAGAGACCCAGCAACCAGCAGAGCGCAGCGGTGCTGTGCCTCACCACGAGCCTTGGGCAGACCCCCCACAGACGTGCTACCAGCAGTGGGAGGGGGGAGGCGGTGTGAGAGGCCTCTGCAGCCTAGAGAGCCTAGGACTCTCAGACCCACAGCTGAAGGGGTAACCCTGGACCAGCAAGGGCCCCCTGGGCATATGCTGGCGCTGTGGCTGTTGTCCCCATTCTGATTGGATGGTGCCCAGTTGTACCAGTGGCTGGGCGTTTTGAATATCATCCCTACAGACCACGACAAGAGATCTGAGTGCACCTTCCAGCTCTGCACTTTCTTGCTGTGTGACTTTACACACATTACTTGTTCCTCTCTGAGCCTCAGTTTATTTTTCCCTAAAGTAAGAAAATATAGGGGCCAGGCATATAGCTCAGTGGCATAAGTGCTTGCCTGGTAAGCCTGAGGTCATGAGTTCAATTCCCGGTACCAAAAAGAAAAAAAGAAGAAGAAAATATAATGCAGGAAAATGCAAGTCAGTGTCCAACAGGGCGTGCTGGAAACTGACAAAGTACCTGTGTGTAACTTTCTGTCATTGTTTTTCAGATCATAGAGAAACGGCGCCGAGACCGCATCAACAGCAGCCTTTCTGAACTGCGGCACTTGGTGCCCTCCGCCTTTGAGAAGCAGGTATTGCCAGCTGTGCCAGAGGAGGTCCTGAGTGGGGGCAGATGCAGCTTGTTTCTCATGGCCTCTCCGATTAATGGGCAGGGGCTGCTGAGGTGCCTTGAACATTTATAAACATCTGTCACTGGCCAGGGGACCAAGGGGATGGGAATTCATACCGTCTCAGGTGTGGTGGCTTTATGTCTCACATGTGTCCATTTGAGCTGAATCCTAAACATGGTCCTGAAGTATAGAGACAGATTCTGCCTATCGCAGGCAAGGAAAATGAAACACAGAGACAGAAGTACTATAAATTGTACTAAAGCGCACAGCTAGTAATTAGCAGAGCACCATTGGGGCCCAGGACAGTGTGACATGTCTCTTAATGTTTCCAGAACAATTTGAAAATGGAACAGGATGCTCAGGGAGTGGGCACCCCGTGGTTGCATATGTTGGGGTGGGGAGACTGCACTGGGGAGTCAAATGGTTAAGTCAGGGCTGGGGATATAGCTCAGTGGCATAAGCGCCTGCCTGGCAAGTGCAAGGTCCTGAGTTTGATTCCTGGTACCCCCCTCAAATGGTTAAATCAGACAGCCTCAAGGATTCTGACCCTCTGTCTCCAGGGTCCCGGTTGTCTGTCTTCCCTTAGACTGGGGAGAGCAAGTCGATCGTTCCACAAATGTTTACTGAAACTCTCACGGGGTCAGCCATGGACTGGACCTGCTGTCCACCCTCAAGGGATTTACCTGGAAAGTGTGGCTCTGAGGTTTCCCCTGGGAGGCCAGGTGGTCCTGGAGGCTCAGGAAACGTTTCCTAAGAAAAATACAGAAAGAGCATGTACTTCAGGGCCAAGATGCTGAACTAGGTCGTGGGCAGGCTGAGGATGGAGTCGGATTCCCGGGGCAGCTGGTCCAGGAGGCGGGTGCGTGATCGGAGATGATGCCATGGGCGTAGACAAGACCCTCTGCGGAGAGTGCGCAGAGCAAGAAGAAAGGGGGGCGACATGCGCTGGGCTGCACTGTTTTGAAGGAAGAGGAAGAGGCAAGCCAGAAGGAACACATAGAAGTGGTTTGAGGGGAAAGAGCAGAGGTGCAGTGCACAGGTGGACTGAGAAGAGAAGCAGAGCGTGATTTCAGATCTGGAGATGCTGGGCAGATGGGAAGCAGGCGAGGATCCGGACGGGAGGCTTGTGACCACGGGTGACGAGGTGAGCTGTAGGCTGCACACTCCGCCTCTGTACCCACAGGGCTCGTCCAAGCTGGAGAAAGCCGAGGTCTTGCAGATGACGGTGGATCACTTGAAAATGCTCCACGCCACTGGTGGGACAGGTACAGGTGCTCCTCTCCGGGGTCATTCATACAATAAGTATCTTAAGGCTGGGTCCCGGGATCTACGGTAAGGAAGGCCCACATGGTCCCCGCCCTGTGGGAGCTCACGGTCTCTGGGGGTGGAAGCGGGTCCAGGTGAACGTTTGCCAGGCTCTCTCTGCTTTCATCCTCTCTCTCCACTATGAGTGTGGCCCTGGCCCCAACCCTTCCTCCACTCAACGCCTCCCAGCCTCAGACCTACTTCTGTGTGCCGGACTGTTCCATGTGCTACCCCAGGGCCTCGTGAGGAGCAGGCTGAATGGGCTCATTCTCACTGGCGTCCCAGCCCATGTCCTGCATGGGCCCAAGGTGGGACCTGCACAGGATTTTAAGTCACTGACATTCCTTTAGTGTCTCTACCCATTGGCCTAGCCTTCTGTGCTACTGTGTGCAGGGCAGAGCTAGGGGCAGGAGATAGGACTGGAGTAGAACACAATGTCACTCATCCTTTTTTTTGAGACAGTCTCACCGTGTAGCCGAGGCTGGCCTTGAGTTCACTATGTAGCCCAGGCTGGCCTCGAACTCCCAGTGATTCTCCTGCCTCAGCCTCCTGAGTGCTGGGATTACAGGCATGCGCCATCATAATAATCATTCTATTATTCTAAACTAGTTGATTACGTTAAAATTTTGAGATTTTGGCCAACTGTGGTGGTACATGCCTGTAAGCCCAGCACTCGGGAGGCTGAAGCAGGAGGAGTGCCCTGAGTTTGAGGCCAGACTGGGCTAAATAAATTCAAGGCCAGCCTATACCACATAGCAAGATCCTGTCTCAAAAATTTTTTTTGAAAATAAAAATAAATAAAAAATTAAAAAATTCAACAAGATCATGGAATTATGAGTTTAAAAAGACTTCTAGACAAATGGAAAATTTGTCTTGAAGCTTCTGTATGTGTTGGGTGATGTTATAGTCGGGGAATCTTGAAAGTTCCACAGACTGTGGTCACAAAGATGTACTGCTGTGACTTTTTGGAGGGGTGAGGAACAGGGTCTGTCTGTATAGTTCAGGCTGCCCTTGGACTCCCAACATACCCCAGGCTGGCCTCAAACTTGCTGCAGCCCTTGTGCCTCAGCCTCCTGAGTGCTGGGATCACAGGCATGTGCCACCACACTTGGCACTTGCCATTTTGTGAAGCAGTTCTAGAAGTCATTTTTTGTAAGTATTTTTAGTTGTGCTCTCATGGCTGTCTCAGTGTCCTGAAATGATTCGAAACATTTACCTTGCATGGTCATTTTGACTTTGCTAGAGCGCCAGAAGTCGTACAGCGCCAGATCTGGTTAGTAAGGTAGATGGATAAGAATGCATTGTAATGTTTATATAAGCCTGCTTTTCCACTGGATAGCACACAACAGCAGTATTCACTGTATTTTTTTTAATCACACCTTGTAAAAACACAGAAGACTTCCACAGCTACCCCAGAAAGTAGCAAGAATGATGGGATGAGTGTGTTTGAAGCAAGGGGGAGTATTTTGAGGGAGATTAATGGCAGTGTGTCATTTATTATAATAAACTTTTAAAATTTCAATTTCAGACTGAGCATGGTGGCCCACGCCTGTAATCCCAGCACTCAGGAGGCTGAGGCAGGAGGATCACTGTGAATTCGAGGCCAGCATGGGCTATATAGTGAGTTCAAGGCCGGCCTGAAGCACATGCAAAGCCCTGCCTCAAAAACAAAACAAAACAAAAATTCAGCTTAACAGTTTTTTGTTTTTGTTTTTGTTTTGAGACAGGGTCTTGCTATATAGTGCAGACTGGCCTCAAACTCACAGCCATCCTCTTGCCTGAGCTTCCCTAGTGCTGGGATTACAGGCATGTGCTACCATGCTCAGCAGCTTCACTGTATTTTTGATCACCCTTATAAGTCCCCAAAACAATTTTCTACCATGGAAAAGGACAGTTGCATTTTAAGGGGCCCAACCTGGTGTTTCTCAAGCCTTAGCATGTAGACGTATCTCTGGGGGCAGGCAGAGTTGTGGCCACCAACCTCTCCCACCCCCAGGTTCTGAGGCAGCAGGTCTGACTTGGAGTTTAGGCATCTGCAGTTTGACAAGCCTGCCTGATGACTTTTTTTTTTTTTTTTTTTTTTTGGTTTTTCTCTGGTACCGGGAACCGAACTCACAACCTTGCACTTGCCGGGCAGGCGCTTTTGGCCGCTGAGCTAAATCCCCAGCTCCTCTGCCTGATGACTTTGACGCAGATCGCTCTTAGGAGACCCTCCACCAAAGCAGTGTATCACTGGCTGAGGAGACTTCTGTGGCTAGGCATGCAGAGGGGCACATGTTTCAAATGACATTCATGGTTACTCTGTGAGAAGCAGGGGTTAATGTATGGGCAGCATTTTATAGCTTTCAAAGTGCTTCCACTTATGTTACGTCCTTTGATTCCCACAAGAACCTGGAAGTGAGGCTGCTCTTGTCACTACTGTCGGGCTCAGAACTAATAGGAAGATAAGAAATTATGGTTAAAAGGTGTACAGAGTATGGATTTGAATCCTAGCACTACTAACTTTATGACCTTAAACAAACGATTTAGCCTTTATTCCTCAGTTTCCTTATCTCTAAAATGGGAATAGCTGGTCATGTTGCTGCACACCTGTAATCCCAGCATTCAGGAGGCTGAGGCAGGAGGACTGCTGCAAGTTCAAGGCCAGCCTGAACTACATAGTGAGACTCTGTCTTAAAAAGCCAAAAATAAAAAAAAAAAAATGGGAATAATAAAGGGTTTTTTTGAAGATTAAATTAGATAATGCAATTGAAGTACGTCCTTAGCAAAAACTCAGCAAGTGTTTGTTCAAACAGAGTAGCAAGCAGGATATGGTAGCACATAGCTGTAATCCCAGCACTCTGGTAGGCTGAGGCAGGAGGATAAAAAGTTTAAAACCAACCATTTGGGCAACTTACCAATTTAACCAGACCCTGTCTCAAAATAAAAAAAAAAGCTGGGTGTGGTAGCACATGCCTGTAATCCAAGCCCTGGCAGGGGGGATGAGGCAGGAGAATTATTATGAGTTCAAGACCAACCTGAGCTACATAGTGAGTTCAAGGCCACACTGAACAACATAGCAAGACCCTGTCTCAAAAGGAGGGGTGGAGGGGATATAGCTCAGCGCAAAAACTGCGGGTTAAGTCCCCATTACAAAAAATAAAGTAAGTAGCAAACACTGAAAGGTAAAGGCATTTATGCACAGTAGCACAGCTAAGTATAGAGCAGGGCCAGGTCTCATCTGAAAGTTGACCTGACTCCAAAGATAACTGTCCCGCTGGGGGACCTCAGCCTTGAACCAGGGACCGATTTTTGCTGCCTGGGCCTGTTCACCCAGAAGCAGTCTAGAGAGGAGCCGGCACGTAGGGGCTGTGAGTGTCAGTGCCGGTGTGACAGCCACCTGGTCTCTCATTGACATCAGGCCAAAGAGAGGGCGCTGGCCTGGTGGCAGCAGCTGAGGACCAGCGAGCAGTCTTGCATCCTAGGCTGCCTTTGGAACCGGCGGAAAAACCAGGTGCAACAAAAGGCAAGGCAGTGACAGCGATAGCGCCCTCTTCATGTATGGAGCATTTTATGTGCACTACCTCACTTCACCCTCACAACTCTGTAGCGTGTACTATCATCTCCCCATTCCATAGCTAAGTAAACCGAGGTATAGAGAGATTTGGAAACTTGTTCACAGTCAGGCCTCAAGTTAAGCGGCAGGGCAGGATTTGAACCCAGCTTCTGGAGACCTTGTGCTTCACATCTACACAACCCTACTGTCTCCAGGGGACTTCAGGCTCTTGTGGCTAGGAAGCCCCTCTCCGGGGCTGCTCCCATCAGCAGGTGGGGTTTATTCTCCCCTCATATGCCCAGCCTGTTTGCCTCGAGTGTCTGCTTAATGAGTTGTCTTGGCCATTGGGTTCCTTTTCTGCATTGATCATGCACTCTGATAAAAACTGTATATTTTTTGTAGTTCCAAGTTCATAGTTTAGTTAACTCATTTGATCCTCACAATTCACTATCCTCCACCCCGGTAGGAATTTTTATTCCCATTTTAAACATGGGAAGGCTGCGCCTCAGAGAGGTACAGGGACACAGCCAGGGTCACTGAGGGAGGGAGTGGGAGGAACGGGTCTGGAACGCAGGCCATCTGGCGCAGGCCCTGCGCTTGTCCCAGCTCAGCATGCCCTCGTGGTGCCTTGCTTTGCAGGATTCTTGGATGCCCGAGCCCTCGCAGTTGACTTCCGGAGCATTGGTTTCCGGGAGTGCCTCACGGAGGTCATCAGGTACCTGGGGGTCCTGGAAGGGCCCAGTAGCCGTGCAGACCCTGTCCGGATTCGCCTTCTCTCCCACCTCAACAGCTACGCAGCTGAGATGGAGCCTTCGCCCGTACCCACCAGTCCCCTGGCCGTGCCTGTGTGGCCCTGGTGCTTCTTCCACAGCTGCCCGGGGCTGCCAGCCCTGAGCAACCAGCTCGCCATTCTGGGAAGAGTGCCCAGCCCTGTGGTCCCCAGCGCCGGCCCTCTCGCTTACCCCGTCCCAGCCCTCCGGACCACACCCGTGCGCAGAGCCCCCAGCTGCGTCCTGCCCACACGCAGGAGTCTGCTGCCTGGTCGAGGGGCATCTTCCACCCACAGGGCCCACCCCTTGGAAAGGCCAGCTGCCCCTCTTCATGTGGCCCCCGGCAGCAAGGCTTCCAAGGGCAGCCACCTCCTTCCCCCGCTGCGGTCCTGCTCCCCCACAGCCCCTGGTGCTATAGGGAGCCCGGCTACTGCGGCTGTTCCTGTCTCCAGCCCGTCTTCTGCAGCACCAGCTGGGCGGCCTTCAGGAGCTGTGCCGTGCCGCTCCTGGGCCCCGGAAATCACTGAAATTGGTGCTTTCTGAGCTGCCTCTCCCAGCCCCCAGGAGCAAGGAAGCTCTAAAACTTGCCACTGCCTTTTCTGCTTTCGCTCTATGGAGGCCTCTTCTTCCCCTTCAGAGGTCCCTTCCTCCTCCTCTCCGCTAACCCGGTCTGTCCCCCTGGCTGCTCTCCCCTCGAGCTGCTCTGATCCCGGAGATCTGGTCTCATTTCTCACCTGAGCGGTGGGTGAGTCCTGGTGCCTCATGAGCCCCTCAGAGCCGTGCCCAGACCCCTTTCTCACCCAGAACGCATGGATCTTGGGTGTGGGGTGGAAGCTGTAGCATAGGAGCTCCCATGGCTAGAGGAAGGCTGCCTCCTGTCCTGGAGACGGTAGCTGAGCAAGGGCCACCCACAGGTTTCTTGGGCATCCTGCCTGCTCCTGCCCACCTGGCTTTGGCCGCCTCATCATGGTGAGGCACAGGACAGACCCATTCTCCGCTGCAGCCAAAGCCTGGATGCTGGGGCCCGGCAGGGGTTGCCTCTGCTCTCCTGCTGGCGAGGACTCTCGCCCTCCTGCAGACCAGCAGACACCTCTGCCCAAGGCTGGCTTCACCAGGGAGGCCAGGAGGTTTCTGGGCAACCACAGAATTCTGGGACAGGATGCCTTCATGACCGCCAGGCCACAAGAGCACTGCCAGGCAGGAGGCAGGGATGGGCAAGCGAGCACCCAGCTCCGGCAGCCACCATCTTCCCTGCGTGTGGTCCCGCCCCGGGGGCTGCACAGAGCAGAGCATCCTCTGGGGATTCAGCACCAGCCGTCGGAGCTGCCTGGTTTGCGTCGGCTTGCAGAGCCCAGACTGCTGCCGCAGCCAAGGGCTGTCACGCGGGACAGAAATAACTGTGAGGAGGGGCAGGAGGAAGAGCACGCAGAGGCGCTGGGCCTTCAAGCTCACACAGAAGGTCGAGGCCTGAGATCTTGCTCACCCAGGGGCCGCACACTGGCTCTGCTCGGAGGCTCTTTCATGCCGCAGCTCTGCCGTAGGCTGTTCTCTAGTGGAAGAACAAAGGGCCTGGTGTCCATTCGCAGTGGAGCAGCAGAGGCCGAGTGACCCTCAGGGCTGCCACGTTAGTTGAAAAAGAGCAGAAACGTTTCCATGCTCACTGGAGAAGACCTGCCCCCGCCTCCCGCCAGGGCCGCCGAGTACCCCTGGCACCGGGCATTTTTCCCAGGACCACCTCCGTCTGGCTGTGCCCGGGGGACCCCAGGCTTTGGGGTTCTCCCTCCGACTGCTCGTTAGTGCTCATGCCACACTGGTTATTAAACACTTTGCATGTCTCTGACCCAAGGCTCTTGGACCCCAGCCTTTGATGGGACCTGCCCTCCTCAGAGGCTATAGCAAGGAGGCACCAGGGCCACAAAAGTAGAGTTTGCAAAAACCCTGGGCCAATGGGCCCTTTCAGAGAAGTGGGGCAGAGGGCAGAGGTTATTTGAGTGATCCAGAAAGCTCTTTTAAAAAGCAAGTTGCTCAGGAAAGGATACAAAGGTAAGTACACCTTTCCTTTCTTAGGAGAGCCAGCTTGATCAGGTTGCTGTCCTGTGGACCCATCTGAAACGGGCGACAGCAAGGCAAGAAGGCCTCGAGGCAGAGAGCAGATCAGGGCAGGGGCTGCCCTGAGGGGAAGGGAGGGCAGCACAGCATGCAGGCTTCCCGGAGGTGGGAGAGGGGACAGAGGACAGGACAGAAGGCAAAGACTGGGCTCCCTTTTCTCACGAAGGAGCACACTCAGGACAGGAAGGGGCGCCCAGCCCCCTCCCCTTCCTGGCCCTCCCTCTTCACCTCCCCCTGCTCTCCAGCCACTCCCGAGTCCCAGAGTGCCCTGGGGCCCTGCTGTTTTGTGATCTCCTAGCCTGAGAGCCCAGTGAGACTGTGGGAAGTGCGTTTCCATGCTGTGGTACCCAGCTTTGAGACTGTCTGCCGACCCCACTGAAAGAAGTTGGAAATGGCAGGCACATTCAGCACTTGGTTGGTCTCAGGTTTGCTCTCCCGAGAGCTGTCAGAAAGGTGACTGGGTGTGCATCCACAGAGATGGGGACTCGGGTCCTCAGTTTCTGTTCTCGAACCTTCCTGTACCCTGACTCCCTGCACCCCACTGCAGGGTGTCACAGTCGATAAAGATTCAGTTCTGGAAACTCCCAGCAGATTCTGCTTAGAAGTGTAGGGAGTCCATCCACTCGCAAGTCCACAGTCATGCTGACCTGGCCACATCTCTTCCCCCCAGACCACTGCCCCGCCTCCACAAGCCCTCCTAGCTTCACCTGTTTGTCAGTCGCTTCTTTTTTCTTTAAGACAGGGTCTCACTCTGCAGTGCAGGTTGGCCTTGAACTCACTATGTAGCCCAAGCTGGTCTCAAACTCACAGCAACCCTCCTGCCTCAGCCTCCCAAGTGCTGGGATTACAGGCATGCGCCACCGCGCCCAGCATTGTCAGTCGGTTCTTAACAACCGCAGAGAATCTGAAGCTGTGAATCGCATCATACCCACTTTTCCTTAAAACCCTTTCTCTGTTCCTCTGTTATCCTAGAGCTAAAACCCAAGCTCTTCTGCTTTTATTCCCAGCCCTGCTTCAAGCCTCAGTTCCCTCCAGGCCCAAACCTGTACTGCCACATCTGCCCTCAGCTTGCCTTTAGTTCCTCAGCTTTCCAACACTGTTCCCCGGGAATATGCTGTTCCCTTCACAGAATAGTCCTCCCTGCAGTGTCCATGGCTCAGGCCTTTGAACCCTGAGGCCTTGGCTTCAGTGTTATCTCTCCCTGGAGCCCTTCCCTGACCGCTGTACGTGAGTAGTAATCCGATCCCAAAGGTCCCTGCCGTTCCACCTGTTCTCAGGGAGCTTGCCCTTGTGCACCCACTTGTGTATTTGCTCCTTGGCTCATACCACCCGCCTGACGGCAGACTCTGCAGGCCAAGGGCCACTTTCCGCCCTGTACCCAGCGCCAGGTGTGGCCCGAGGCTCATCATCAGTGTCCAGTGAATCTTTGTGGAATAAATAAACTGAAGAGGTGAGATGTCTGCTGGGCTCGTGCTGTGGGTGCCACAAGCCCTTCTGGGGCCCCTCGCCCTGCGCTGACTCTGGGGGAAGCAGGAGAGCAAAGGGAGCCGGGCAAGGGGCTGGATGTCTCGTCAGGAGGGTCCGAGGAGGCGCGAGCGAGTCCACCTTGGCTTGGCTTGGGTGGTTCAGCTCCCAGCAGCTCCAGCAAACACTCCAGGCCCGCTGGCGGTGGCAAGGACAGTGTCCCCGAGGGGCACAGGCCCTCCGCCTGAGCAGTGGCGGTGAGTGCGGATGGGCGAGTCCGGGCGTAAAGCCCTGACACTGCTTGATCGTGGGCCTTGAACCTCTGAGACTGTGAGGTGTAAAACCTCCTCCTCCTAAGTAGCTCGCGTAAGTAGTTCATTTCAGCGATACAGAGCTAACATGCAGAGCTAGGGCCGAGAGCCTTGGAACATGTAATTTAGGAGACACTGAGTATTTGCGGCTTTGTGCAAAACTCAAGACATTAGCTTCCTTCTCTCCTTTCTGGGGAAAGCAGATAGGAAAAATCAGGTCTGGAATTCAACCGATCCAAATATAAAAATAAGCTGTTTTGTTTTGTTTCTTTTTGTTTTTGGAGACAGGGTCTCACTATGCAGTTCAGGCTGGCCTGGAACTTGCAGCAGTCCTCCTGCCCCTGCCTCCCGAGTTCTGGGGTGACAGGTGTGTGCCCCACGCTCACACACTTGTTATTAGAACTGTGTTATCCAGATCCAAGCCTAACTAACCAGGTTGGCACAGGAGATAACACCCATTTGACCTCTCCGGACTAACGGGTGAGAGAGGGAGGCCTGCTTGGCCTTCACACCGGACTGGGTTAACCGGTACCAGGCTTGGGGATCTCCAAGCCTCGTGGCCGAAGCGCCTGGCCCAGTACAGCGAGATAGCAGAGGTGCGGCTGTTACCGACACTGCCGCAGGCACCGAGGACAGTGCGCTGTGGGGACACCCGTGGGGACACCCGTGGGGACACCCGTGGGGACACCCGTGGGCAAGCGTGGGGTGGCTGGGAAACAGGCTGCAGCAGGCCCCCTGGGTCGCAGCCCAGTGCCTGGGCACTGAGGGAGGAGCCCGTCTGCCTCCCTGCGTGGCTGGAGGCCAGGGCCCACTCACAGCTGCCTCCGTGACGTCTCCGGCCCAGGCCTGCGGTCCAGACCTGGATATCAGGAGCTGTGCCCAGAGGCGTCCCAATGGACATGGCCAAACCACACCACTGATGCCTGCTGCCCTCTGAGACATGAGTGTCCTCCAGTCCCTCGGCCTCAGGAGAGAGCAATGCAGTGCTCCAGGTGCTCAAGGCCAAGAGCTCTGGCGTTGCCCCTGGCATTGCCCCGGTGCCCTTCTTTCTCACCCAGTCCACATCCCATCTGCTGACAGATCTCCTCAGTTCTTCCCTCAGTGGACACCCAGAGCCTCTGCCCTTCTCACGCGTGCTCTGCTGCCCAGTCCTTGCTGGTCTCCTTCCCCTCTGATCCCTCGCTGACCTCCTACCACTCCTGTTTGGCCCACTGTCCAACTCCTCATGGTGGCCCCAGGGCCTTTGAGCACAGGGCAGCTGAAGCCACCCTTTGGCTTGGACTCCTCCAATAACTCCCCAGGGTGCATGAAGGCCAGAGCCTTCTGGTATCCATCACCTCCCCCACCGCCGCCACCGCAGCCTCCCCATAGTCCACCGTATCTGTCAGATCTGACCCGTCCTGCGCTCCCTTCCCCAGCCCCGCCTCTGCCTCTCCTTGAAGGAGGCACAGTCCTCTCTTGGCCTTGGCCCTCTGCCCACAGGCTGTGCTCCCAGATACCCATGCAGCCCCAGATCCACATGGCTGCCCCCCATATCCTTTGGGTTGTTTTTGAGACACTGTCCTACTATGTAGGCCAGGCTGGCTTGGAATTGGGGCCTTCCTGCCTCAGCCCTCAGCGCTGAGGTTACAGGTGTACACCCCTGTTCTGCTCTCCTTGCGGTTTTGCTCAGGGTCACGCAGGGCAGCCTTCTCCAACAGCTCCATTTCGAATGCAGGGCTCCTCCAGCCTCAGCCTCCTGTCCACTTCCACGCTGTCCTTTGGCCTTCTGCATGCTCACACTATGACAAACACTACATTGCTTTGATCCTGTGTGCTGTCACTCTCCCTCCCTAGAGCGTTCCAGGAGCAGGGATTGCTCCGTGTCATTGCTATTCCCAGCGCCCAGAGTGCTGGGATCAGAACACAGTGATAATACACAGCAGCAATGCATCGTCTGTCATTAATGAATAGTAAATACTGCTTGAGTTCATGATAGCTTGATTTTCTGGGGGGGGGTTGTTTTGTTTTGTTTGTCTTGTTTTTGTTTTTGAGATAGGGTTTCTCTATGTAATTCAGGCTAATCTTGAACTCACGATGCAGCCCAGGCTGATCTTGACCTCATGGTGATCCTCCTGCCTCAGCCTCCTGAGTACTGATGTTACAGGTGTGCATCATCGTGCTTGGCTGGGGCCAGAATCTTCTCCCGATGCTCTGACTCCAGAGACTAGATCTGTAGCAAGTCTTCTCTGTTGTTTTCTTTTTTGTTGTTTATGGGGAATTTTTTTTGAAACAGAGTCTGTATGGTAGCCCAGACTGGCCTTAAACCCACTGTGCAGCCCTGACTGATCTCAAACTCACAGTGATCCTCTTGCTTCAGCCTCCAAAGTGCTAATTATAGCATGCGCCACCACACTAGGCTGCTGTATTGGTTTAAAATGAACGAAGAAAAAAAGGAATAGAAGAAAAATGGAAACAAAGCTTTTGTAAAAACAGGGAAAAAGAGGGGTTGAAGGGAGGGGAGAGGAATGGGAAAAATAGAAGTAGCAAGTTATATCATGTACAGGTTGGTGCACGCCTGTAATCCCAGCACTCAGGAGGCTGAGGCAGGAGGATCATTGTGAGTTTGAGACCAGCCTGGGCTACAAAGTGAGCTCAAAGCCAGCCTGAACTGCATAGGGAGACCCTGTCTCAAAAAAGACAAAACAAACAAACAAACATGTACAGGCGCAACTTTCTTATGATGCATACGATCATTATGTATATCTAAAATTTACCAATAAAACATTAAATTAAAATTAAATTCTACACCAGAAAAAAAAATGAATGAGCCAGGAATGGTGGTGCACACATGTAATCCCAGCATTTGGGAAGCTGAGGCAGGACAAACAAAAAAAGCAAACAAACAAAAGCCTGAACTGCATAGCAAAACCCAGCCTCAAAAAGACAAAAAAAAAAAATAAAATAAATAGAATACATGGTTTGGACAGTTTTGTTTTGTTTTGTTTTTAGGCAGGGTCTTGCTATTCAGTTCAGGCTGGCCTTGAATTCACTATGTAGCCCAAGATGGCCTTGAACTTGTGGCAATCCTCCTGCCTCAGCCTCCCAAGTGCTGGGATTACAGATGTGCACTACCCTGCCTGGCAGGACAAGTTTCTCATCTTTTTAAATCCCAGGATTTGCATGAACAAAAAGGGGATAAAAACTATGTTTTGGCAGAGGTGGTGGCACATGGCTGTAAGCCCAGCACTAGAGAGGCTGAAGCAGGAGGATTGTGGTAGCTCAAGGCCAGCCTGAGCTACAAAAGTGAGTTCAAGGTCAACCCGGGCTACATAAGCGAGTTCAAGGCAAGCTTGAACTATACAGTGAGACCCTGACTCAAAACAGTGTGTGCACACACTGTTTTAACTACCTTTCCTTAGCTATCCCTAACCCTTTTATTGTACTAAGTTCGTTATCCCTTACTGCCCTCTAGTGGTCAGTTGAAATAACGTCATTACTGCTATGCAAAACACAGGCTCCTTGTACTATCAGTTAGGTCCCAATACTGTACACCCATAGAAAGTTGAAAATGCAGCAAGCTGAAAATGCACTGAGCGCAGCTCCCTCGCAGGAGAGCCCCGCAGCACAGCCCCGGTGGGCGTTGGTTAAGAACCCTGATTGCAGCCTACCTGGGACCTGCTGCTTGCTGTTGCCACCCAGCTGTGGCGGCATGCAGAACTGCATGCTGCTAGCCCAATATCAAAATTCAAAGTGTGGTTTATACTAAATTCACATCACTTCTGCACCACTATGAAGTCAAAAATTATAACTCAAACCTGCAGCCAGGCCTGTAATTCCAGCTCTCTGGGAGGCTGAGGCAGGAGAATGGCAAGTTCAAGCCCAGCCAGGGCAACTTAGTGACTTACTGAGATCCTGTCTCAGAATAAGAAATTAAAAAATGGGTTAGGCTCAGGAGGCTGAGGCAGGAGGATCATTGCAAGTTCCAGACCAACCTGGGCTACAAAGTGAGCTCAAGGCCAGCCTGAACTGCATAGGGAGACCCTGTCTCAAAAACACCAAAAAAAAAAAAAAACCCGAGCTGAGGATATAGTTCAGTGCAAGTTCAACCACCAGTACGATAGATAAATAAATAAATAAATAAATCATGAAAGCATGGTGTGGTGGCACACACCTGTAAGCCCAGCACTGGGGAGGCTGAGGCAGGAGGATTTTGATGAGTTCAAGGCCAGTTTGGAATACACAGTGAGACTGTGTCTCAAAAATACAAAACAAATCAAATCAAAAACCTGAAAACTGTAAGGCAGGGTCTGTCAGCACAAAGTACCTAACTGGTGTAAGCCCCAAATTGCTAGTTTCCAAAAATAAAACAGACATAGTTCTTTGGACCCCTGAATAACAGGTCAGCAGGTTTCACAGCTGAACCCTCCAGGTCTTCAGAGCACACATTCTCCCCCCACTGAGCGGTGTTACCGCTCAGCCTGTTGGGGTCATGGGATCCCAGACATTTGGTCAACATTATTCGGGATGTGGGCTGGGGATTTAGCTCAGTGACAAAAGCACCTGCCTGGCAAGCGCAAGGTCGTGAGTTCAGTTCCTGGTACCGGAGAAAAAAAAAACATTATTCGGGATGCAAACCCAACGGTGTCTCTCAATGAGATTAAGGTTTGAATCAGTAGACTGAATAAATAGATTGCCAGGTGTGGCGCTGCAGCCTGGAATGCCAGCACTCAGGAGGCTGAGGAAGAAGGATTGCTGGGAGTTTGAGGCCAGCCTGGGCTACACAGTGATTCAAGTTCAGCCTGAACTGCATAGTGAGACCCTGTTTCAAAAAAACCAAAGAAAAAAGTAAAGCAGTTGCTCACCTAATGTGGGTGGTTCTCATCCAATCAATTGAATGGGTCAATAGAACAAAACACTGACCCTCCCTCAAATAAGAGGCAGCTCCTCCTACTCTACCACAGAGCTAAGATGTGCATCTTTTGCAGAACTTGGACAAGAGCCTATTGTTCTCCTAGATCTCCAGCTGGCAGATCCAGGACTTTTCAATCTCTGCAATCACATGAGCCAATTTCTTAAAAGAATAAAGGTAGCAGACTTGGTGGTACACACCTATAATCCCAGCACTCTTGGAGGCTGAGGCAGGAGGATCACAAATCTGATCCCAAGGTCAGGTGTGGTGGCGCATACCTGTAATCCCAGCACTTGGGAGGCTGAGGCAGGAGGATTGTTGTGAGTTTGGGACCAGCCTGGGCTACAAAGTGAGCTCAAGGCCAGCCTGAGCTGCGTAGTGAGACCCTGTCTCAAAAAGATAAAAAAAAAAAAAAAAAATCTGATCCCAGCCTGGGCAATTTAGTGATGTAGTGAAACCTTGTCTTAAAATCAAAATAATTTGTTTTGGAAAGGGACTGGGAATGTAGCTTAATACAAAGGTCCTGGGTTCAATCCCTAGTACCAGAAGAATAAGGAGGAAGAGGAAAAGAAGGAAGAGCCAGGAAAACAGAGGAGTCAGGGAGGAGCTACTCTTTTCCCTTTTTTGTTAGTTGCTTTTGTGGTACTAGGGGTTGAAAATCAATCAATCAATCTCTCCTCCCCCCACCTTTTTTTTTTTTTTTTTTTTTTTTTTTTTTTTTTTTT
>NW_004955452.1:17127364-17128722 GCF_000276665.1 Chinchilla lanigera | reverse complement strand
TCCTGCTTCACCCTCCCCAGTGCTGGGATTACAGAGCTGTGCCACCACGCCCAGTTTTTTCTTTGTTTTGTGGTACTGGGGATTGAACACAGGACCGTCATGCTAAGCTACAACCCTAGTCCGTTTTTATTTTTAATTTTGAGACATGGTCTTGCTAAGTTGCTGAGGCTGGGCTGCAGTTTACAATCCTCCTGCCTCAGCCTCCCAGAACGCTGGAGTTTCAAGTGTGCACCACCATACACAGCCAGGTGCTCTCTTGTAAGAACCCCTTCTCCAGAGAACTAAGTGAAATGAAAGACACCCAAGTTCATCCCTTGTGAGAGCCGCACTCACAGACCTAAACACTTGCCACCAGGACTCACCACTTGCCATGTCACCATCACTACAGGGGGACCTCACTGCCGTCAGGAGAGCCCGGGAGGGACCCGCTGACCCCAGAGCCAAGCGCGGCAGAGCCCGCTGCAAAACCGCGCATGTGTGACCCCGACGCGGCATTCAGGAGAAGGCAAAGCTGGAAGCCAGCAAGAGAAGGATCTGTGGTTGCCATGGATTCCGGGGAGGGAGGGAGGCCAGCTGGCGCAGGAGGACCCATGAAGGTGGGGACGTGTCACACACAGACTTCAGCCGCAGTGTTACAGGGCTGGGGGCTGGTCTCCCCACTGGGGATTCGGGGATAGGGGTACAGGGCGGGGGTGGGGGAGGTTGTGACTTAGGAGGTGGAAACTCCACTGTTGCCACTTAGCTTTGCTGCGAACCCCCGAAATAAAAGAAGACCTGAATAAACGGAAATACAGAATGTGTGCGTGGGTGGGATTACTGAGTGTGGTAATGTGCCAGTTCGTGTATCATTCAGTCAGAGGCGGGAGCACACGCTTGTAATCCTAGCACTCTGGGAGGCTGAGGCAGGAGGATCACTGAGAGTTCAAAGCTAGCTTTGGTTACAAAGTGAGCTCAAGGCCACCCTGAACTGCATAGAGAGATCCTGACTCAAAAAGACAAAAAAGAAAAAGAGTCTGTCTGCTCATCACACAGAGCAGTCAGCTCGGAACAGTACTCCGGCCTCAGCCCCTCAGGGGTGCGCCACCAGGCCTGACTCAAGGTGTTTGTTACATTAGTTTTAGGCTTTCCTGCATTTTAAATTTTAATTAAAACATGTGCATTCTCACCCGGACATGATGGCACATGCCTGCAATTCCAGCACTCACCTGGGAGGCTGAGGCAGGAGGATTGCCATGAGTTCGAGGCCAGCCTGAACTGCATAGCACCCATCTCAAAAAAAATTAATAAATAAAATAAAACATGTATTCTTGGGGCTGGGGATTTAGCTCAGCGGCAAAAGTGCCTGCCTGGCAAGCACA
>NW_004955452.1:17101169-17127264 GCF_000276665.1 Chinchilla lanigera | reverse complement strand
AAAAAAAAAAAAAATGTATTCTTAACCTAGACCTTCTATAGCAAAAGTCTGGTGGCATCAGGGCCCATGGTGTCCAAGATAAGCAACCACTGAAGTGTGGAGAGGCCCAGAAGGAAGAGGCCAAGGCCACAGCCAGGGAAAAGAAGGTAGAGGTTCTCAGAAACTTTGCCCCTCCCGGCTGGGTGTGGTGGTGCACACCTGTAATCCCACCAATCTGGGAGGCTGAAGCAGGAGGATCACAAGTTAAAGCCCACCTTCAGCAACCTACTGACTTAGCCAGACTCTGTCTCAAAATAAATACTAAAGGGCTGGGAATGCAGCTCAGTGCAAAGGCCCTGGGTTCAGTCCTCAGTACTGCAGAAGGGAGGGAGGGAGAGAGGGACCTCACCCCTGACCTCCTGGGAGGAAACCCCAGATCTGACCTCTATGATTTCTGAGGAGAATCTGTAACCCTGAGCCTCCCTCCTTCTCAGGCACTCTGGAAGGAGCCATCTACGCCAGCAGCCTGTGTCCTCTGCCCAGGACCTGCCACATAATTTGAGAGGCTGGTGCTAAGGTGATCCCTGACTCCCGGCGTGTGCAGCCACAAGCTGCGCGGTCACCCCAGGGACTGAGGCAGGGACCCCTGGGTTGCTCTCCGAGTTCATTTGTTCCTTCATGCACTTATTCATTCGAGCGAGCACTCACTCTGCGCCTGGCTCTGCTCAGTGGTGAGCAAGATGCAGTCAAGCTTCAAGAGTTTACCTTCAACCAGGAGTGATGCACACCCCTGTAATCCCTGTACTCGGGAGGCTGAGGCAGGAGGATCGTGAGTTCAAGTCCAGCCTGTGCTTGATAGTGAGACCCTGTCTTAAAAAACATAAATGAAGAGGAACAAAGAGAAGAAGAAGAAGAGGGAGATAAGAACGACGAGGAGGACGAGGACAAGGAGGAGGACGAGGAGGACGGGGAGGACGGGGAGGACGGGGAGGAAGGAGGGGAAAGAAGAAACAGTGTACGAATCAGTGTGGGGACCGACGTGATCGCAGATGCACGAACAGACAGGCCCACACTGCGGAAGCACTGGAAGGGAAAGTAGAGGGCCTCTGAGGGGCCGGCACAGACCCCGAGCAGCCTTCTAAGGGTGGGTGTCTTGCAAAGGGGTGGGGGGATGTGTGGGGCTGGGCAGAAATTTCCGAACCCTCCTGGAAGGGCGCTCGGACATTCGGGGACTGCAGACCCTGTGCGTGGGCTGCAGGGGAGGGTGGGACAGACGAGACCTGAGTCCGAGCCTGTCTCAGCGCCCTGGTGCTGGGTCCTGCACCTTTATTTCTTTCCTGGTTTCCTTCCGCCGGCTCCCTCTGTGTCCCTTCCTCAGCAAGATCATCCATGTGATCTGGAGACTGACATGCGCAGGTGTCTAACCCACAGCTCAAAGCTTAAAATATTTTTCCACCTGAAATTCCTGGGTCCGCACCGCAGCGTGAAAGCTCTCTCTCTCTCTCTCTCTATTTTTCCACCTGAAATTCCTGGGTCCCCACCACAGCATGAAAGGCGCTGCTGCCCGCGGCTGCCTGCTGTCCTAGGGAGGACTCGCCACCCTCTGGCCTGTGACACTGATGACAGGGCCTTGTTGACTTTTTTTTTTTCTTTTTGAAACAGGGTCCCACTGTGTAGTTCAGGCTGGTCTTGAATTCACTACCTAGCCCAGGCTGACCTAGAACTCATGGCAGTCCTCCTGCCTCAGCCTCCCAAATGCTGGGACTACAGGTGTGTAATGCCACACCCACCTTACGTTTGATGAGTGACCAGCTGCCTGTGCAGAGGAGATGGCAGCAGCGCTGCAGGCAAACACAGGGAGATGGGACGAGCAGGGTGCTGCTGTCGAGGAGGCCGGGGGGACCTGAGCGGGGAACAGGCGAGAAGGGGCACAGGCCTTTCCCCCCAGGGCTGCGTAAGCCCTGCCCCAGCCCCTCTCCTCTTCCCAGCTGACCCAGGCCTTTCCAGGCTGGCCAGCATACCTTCTGATCCACCCTCTCAGTGCCACGGCTGCAGGCACACAGGACTCTGCCCGCAGCCGCCAGGTGAGCCCGGCCCCTGACCAGCCCGGGCGGACCACAGGTAGCAATAGTCCAGCCAGGCCCAGCGGTCCCCAAGCCGTGGCAACAGCTTCTGTGGACTCCGCACTTGGGCCAGGAACTAAGCAAGGTCAGTGGTTCCTATACCGAGATGCTGATGTTTCGTCCACCTATGCAGCTGAAGTCCCTGCCCCAGGCCCCAGGGCCACAGTGCTCCATGCCCCCTCAGGACCCACCCTCCACCACCACGTCCCTCCCGCCGCCTGCAGGGCGAGGGACACTGCCTGTCCTCACTGCCTCCCGGGCCTCTGTCCCCACTCACTCACTCGTACCGGGAATGGCCCTTTTTTTTTTCTTCTTACTTTGTCTAAGCCTGTGCTCCTTCACTCTCCTAGAAAACAATCTCATCTGGAAAACAAAATCTTGGTTGCTTTGCTTTGCTTTTGTTTGTTTGTTTGTTTGTTTTAATGACAGGGTTTTACTAAGTCACTAAATTGCCCCAGCTGGGATCAAATTTGCAATCCTCCTGCCTCAGCCTCCCAGAGCTGGAATTACAGGCCTGCACCACCACACCAGGCCGATGCCCAGGTTCTGCTGGTTTGGCAGCTGGCACGTAGGGAGGACTGCTTGGAGGATCTGAGGTACCAGCAGTCATGAGCCCTGCTAGGCCCCTGGCCTCAGGGAGCTCCGCTCCAAAGGGCGAGTCCAGGGGAGAGCTCCAGGCACCTGGACAGTAACGAGCAGAGGATCCCAGTGGCCCCTGCTGTGGAAGGGTGGCCAAGGGTCAGATGCTGTGGGGCCAGGCGTGGGAGTCTGGCAGGACTGATTTTCCAAGCCAGGGAGGAGAGGAGATGCCTGGGGGCAGGGGCCAGAGCCAGCTCCACCTTCAGCCTGCCATGGAGTCACCTGGAGGTACTGGTAAAACACACACTGTCCAGCTCCACCCCTGGAGGGTTTTTTCTCTCTCTCTTTCTTTCTCTTTTTCAGACAGGGTCTTGCTGTTGTGTAGTTCTTTTTTTTTTTTTTTTGGTTTGTTGTTTTTTTTCTTTTGGTACCAGGAATTAAACTCATGACCTTGTACTGTGCCATTGAGCTAAATCCCCAGCCTTTATAGTTCAGGCTGGCCCTTGAACTCACTCTGTAACCCAAGCTGGCCCCAAACTCATGGCAATTCTCCTGTCTTGGCCTCCCTAGTGCTGGGATTACAGCATGTACTACCACACCTCGTGGGAGTTTCTGACTCAGGGGATCTCTTACCCCTGCCCAGCCCTGTACTGCCTATTGACCTTGATGAATTTCTACCCACCCTAATCTTGTTCATCTTTGAGAACCAGATGCCTGTAGGCCAGAGGTCACTCTTTAGATGGGCTAGCTGAAACTGTTTGCATCTAAAATGGCTTACAGAGCAACACCAGACAATCACTACCATCAGTATAATCCCACCTGTGATGGGCGTGGTGGTGCAAGCCTGTAATCCTAGTACTAGGAAAGCTGAGGCAGGAGCATCTCCAGTTCCAGACCAGTTTGAGCTACATGCTGAGTTTGAGACCAACCTGGACTACAAAATGAAACTCTGCCTAGCTAAAATAAAAAATTAAAAAAAAAAAATTAAAAAAAATCTGTATGCTAAATCACACACACACATACACACAGCACCATGATTGCTATGACAATGACCAAAAAGAAAAAAGGAGCAAAAAGAAGTGGCACCCAAGTTCCTGGAAGATCTACTCCTGCTCTGAGGAAAGACATGAACCATTCCTCCCCTTTATTAGCATATTCCTCCCTCACGTTACTGCATCTGTAACCTCCTGACCCCCGTGGGGTGAGAGGGTCATTTGTGAGTTTAACTCCTGCTTCTCTTATTCTTAGCCAAGAAAAAAGTCTTTGCTGCTCAATTGGTGCTGTCTTGCTATTGGGTCTACAATTCTCAGGGGAGAGGACCTAATTTGGGTTAGAAATCAGTAGCACATCCGGGGTTGGGGCCTGTGAGTTTCTTTTTCTTGTTTTGTTTTGTTTTTGTGACAGTGTCTCACTGTGTTGTCCAGGTTGGCCTAGAACGTGTCATTCTCCTGCCTCAGCTTCCCAGTTGTTGGTGTTGCATCCAGTGGACCTGGGGTCACCAGCCCCCCACAAACACTCCTGAGCTTGTCTCTCTGTCTAACACAGAAGGAGGAAGAGGAGTCAAAAGTCACAGTGCAGAGTGGAAGTAGATTTATTGTAGATTTATTGCAGCAAAGCAAAAGCAAATTTATTGCAGAAGCAGTTCAAAGCCACTCCAGGGAGTCAGGGCTCAGAGTTGGGTGGCTGCTGGATATAGGGCAGCAGTCCTGTCTTTATGGGACAGGGACTGTCTCCACTCACCCACTTAACTGGCTAGTGGGCTCATTGCTAAGGGTACAGGGTCATATAGTCAGGAATTACAGCACAAAGTTAGGAACACTTCAGGATATTCAAAGCACAAAGGGGTGAGGGGAACAGCTTGAGAGCTGGTCTAAGATTATCTACAGGGTCGTGGGCTTGCTGCTTCAGAAGTAAAACCTCAAAACTGTCTGCTCTTAGTCACAGAAGCTTCTTTTCTCCTCCCTTTTAAAAGGGCCCATGTCTCTGGCTCTAACTTTACCTAAGGGTCCCATCTTTCCCTACAATTCCCTAATGGATTACTGTACTTCACTTCTTTTTGTTTTGATTTTGTTTTGGTTTGATTTTTGGTTTTTGAGACAAGGTCTCACTAGTGTAGTCCAGCCTGGCCTTGATCTCACTATACAGCCCAGGTTGGCCTCAAACTCAAGTCAATCCTCCTGCCTCAGCCTCCCAAGTGCTGGTGTTGTGGGAGTGCACCACCACGCCCAGCTACTGTACTTTATTTCTAACAAATTCCTAGATGATTGTGATGGTCCCAAAACCACACGTAGTTGACATCATATTGCTATCATGTGGAGGGAAGGGCGGGCCCAGGACTCAGCAATAAAGCAGGAACATCCAAGATGGATAGAGAAAGAGCAACTTGTGAAGAAATTGCCCAGAAGGGACAAGAAGGAAGTAGAAGAAATCGTGATTACTTGAAAAGTGTCTGTCCGAAAGGCAGGTTGTGAGCTGCAGGAGGGCAGGGCCCAGGGCTATTTTGGTCTGCACTGTGCCCCCGCCTCATAACACAAAGCCTGGGATCGGAGGTATCGTGTTTGATAAATGGAAAAGTTGGAAATCACAGAAGCCAGGAAGGGAAGCATTTCAAAGAGGAAGTGGTTGAACTCTCCAGAAAGGTAACAAGATGGAGACTGAGCACCCCTTACTGATTCTGCACCTCCTTCTTCTCATCACAGCACTTTTTGCAGAAAACTGATGTTACCAGCCAAGAGCGGCCTCGACTCTGCAGATGCTGCCTCCCGCCCTTGCTTTCCTCTCCTCCTGGGAGCAATCACGGAGGACAGAGCCCTCCCCTGTCCCAGCCTAATTCCTCCAACAGAGGCCCGGAGCAGACCTCTCCTCATTCCCTGGAGTCTCCACTTCTGATTCTTCACTCTCCCTGGGATCTCCCATCTCTTCCCTTTCGACTCTCTCATCTCCCACAGCGGTGAACCTCCTCCACGTGCCGCCATCTTTAAACCCACGGATTGGAGTCCCACCCAGTGAACGCCACTGGCACTGTTCCCAGGACTCGTGACCCTTGGCTGCTCCGCTGGCCTTTCCATGTGGGTGTCCCGCAGGCTTTCACTGGTCTACCTTCTCCACTGCACTCCCTGCTGCCATCGTACGAAGGACACAAACCTATTTAGCCATGGGTTCACTCAGCCAAAATTTCTGCAGCAGTCTCCCCAGCAGACTTTGCGCTGGGCAGTGGGGTGCAGCATGAGCAAGCCCTTGGCATGGGCTTGCTAAACACACACCGTCACTGAGCTGCACCCAGTCACTGCCTTCTGACCTGCCCTGTGTATAGTCTGAGAAGGCAGATACACTAGAATTGACAGAGAACTTTACAGGCTATGAAGGAAACAGCACAATGCTGCCTTAGACAGGACTGTCATCAAAGGCCTCTGCAGAGAGGCAATAGTGGTACCAGGCTTTGGAGTGTTGCAGTCTCCTTCTAGAGATGGACCCCAGGTTCTTTTTGTCTTGAGCAAAATATTGGTTAAAAAAATACCAAAAGGAAGTCATGTGTGGTAGCCCACACCTATAATCCCAGACCTTAGAAAGTTGAGGCAGGAGGATTGCCACGAGTTTGAGAGCAGCCTGGGTTACATACTCAGTTCAAAGCCAACCTGGACTTCACAGTGAGACCTTGCCTCAAAAAAAAAAAAAAGAAAAGAAAAAAATACCTTGTAGGGGCCGGGGATATAGCTCAGTGGCACAAGTGCCTGCCTGGCAAGTGCAAGGTCCTGAGTTCAATTCCCGGACCAGAAAACAATAACAACAACAAAAACTTGCAGGAGTTCTCAAAAGAAGAATTGAAGACAACACTCTCTGATTGGTTCTACATGGTGCAGGGCTTTAGGAACTGTTCTATGCAGTGTGTCCTGGAACTTGCAAATTAGCAAGTCATGCCCACTTCTCCAGCCAGTTTGCCTCTCCCTGAACTCCTGCCTTCACAGTAACAGCATTAGAAAAAGTACAGAAGGCTGTTGCTTGACACTCTGCAGGTCCCGACACACAGGCTGAAAATGAAAATGGACTCACTCATGTTGAAGGACCACTGTCACCAACTTGAAATTAGGCTGTTTATCTGAACTTCTGGGAAATCAAATTTAGAGAGATAACAACCACATTTCCTAAACAGGCCAATTTCAACGGCCAAAATGATGATGTTTGTGCTGCCTTGGTCCTTACACAAAAAAAGTAACCTAACTGGGCATGGTATGCATGCTTGGAGTCCCAGCACTCTGGTTAGGCTGAGGTAGGAGGAGCCCAAATTTTAGCCTAGTCTTGGCAACTTGGTGACTTAGCAAGACCTTATCTCAAAATAAAAAGTAGCCGGGTGAGGTGTTGTGGCACACACCTATAATCCCAGCACTCAGGGAACTGATGCAGGAGGATCACCACTCTGAGCCTAGGCTATATAGTGCCTGCAAGGCCAGGCTGAACTATACAGTGAGATCTTACCTCAAAAAAAACCAAAACAAAACAACAAAAACAAAAACACCCAACAATTTTTTAACATAAATAAGTAAATTTTAAAAGGCCTGGGATGTAACTCAACGTGAAAGCGCTGGGCTTAATCCCCCGTACCATTAAAAAAATACCCAAAAAACCCAGTTATTTTCCTTTCTGTCTCCACATTCCTGCCTTACAAGGAAAGTAACTATGAAACAACCAGCTTGCTTTGTTCTGCTTTTTTCAGCCTCCTTCCATTTATAAAACCAACCTCTTCTGCTCGGCCCGTAGGCACTTATTCTGTTTTATGTGATAAAGTATTGTCTGACTCTAGAACCAAAAATAAAGCCAATCAAGATTGCTAAATTGAATTGTGATTTTGTTCTTGGACAAAGGACATCTAAAAATTAAGAAGGAGCTGTGGGAAGAACATGAGCAGAAGCGCTGAAATGGAAAGGGCTCAAGGAACAGGAAAAAGACCAAAGCCAGTAGTCGGAGCATCACACACAAAGCTTAAAGTCAAAGAAAGTCACGGCTGCAGGGATGACTCTCAATACTGGCTTTGCCCAGATTTGTGAGCTGCAGCATGGAGCCCGATGTTCTTGTAAGAGCACCAAGACACCTTGCAGGACTTGAGCACAGGGCAGGGCTTTTGAAACTATGCTGGCTGCTGTGTGAAAAGTGGATTGGCACACCTGTGATCCCAGTGCTCTCGGTGCTGGGGTGCGAGGATTGTGGTTTGATGCCGGCCTGGGTTACACAGTGAGACCCTGTCCCCAAACGCAATGGTTGGGAAGCAGCAACAGCTGCTTGGTCCAGGGGGGAACCACTGATCAGCAGCTGTCTTCACAGGGCTGCCCATGTTTACATCACAAGCTTTCCATGGGGCACCCTCCTGCCCACCAGAGTCCTCCTCCTTCACAGAGGCCACCGTGCATCCCACACGCTAACCTACAGCCCTGGGAGTGCCTTTCTCCTCCCCTTCCATTCACTCTCCAACTCCTGTGGCTTCCACCTCCTAAACTTCTCTAAGATGTGACCCTTCTCATCTGTCCCTGCTATTGTTGTCCTTGTCTGGGCGCATTAAATATCCTCCTTATGAATATTTTCCTCCCCTTTCTTATGGACTGTGTCTGCCTGTGAAAAGATATGCAGAAGTCTAGCCAGGTGTTGGGGCACACACTTGCAGTCCTAGCACTCTGGGAGGCTGATGCAGGAGGATCACAAGTCGAGGTTCATCTGGGCAAATTAGTAAGACCCTTCCTCAAAATAAAAAAATCAAAAAGGGAAAAAAGGGCTTTGTTTGGATGTAGCTTAGTGTGAAGTCGCCACGTTCAATCCCCAGTGCCAAAAAAAAGAAAAATCAGATATGCAGAAGTCCTGACCCTCAGGATTCAGAATGAGACCTTGTTTTGTAGGGGAAAAGAACTTATATATTCTCCCACCCATCAAAATGTTCATGGCTGATACCCCATAACAAAAGACAGATAGAAAAAGCAAAACAAATTTATTTAATCAACGTTTTGTATGAAGATGGACATGGTGGTACATACCTGTAACCCTAGCTACTCCAGAGGCTGAGACACAGGCATCACAAGTGTGAGCCCAGCCTGGGCATTTGGTGACATCTTGTCTCAAAATAAAAAATAAAATGGGCTGGGAAGTAGCTGAGTGCAAAGGATCTGGGTTGAATCCCCAGTACTGCCAAAAAGAACAGGAAGAACCAAAGACGAATTCCTTTCTGTGTTACAGAGGAACATGGCCCTGCTGACACCTGGATTTTGGACTCTTAGCTTCTAGAATTGTGAGACAATAAAGTTCTGGGTTTTGTAAGTTTGGTTGGTTAGGATTTTTTTTTTGAGACAGGGTCTCACTGTGTAGTCTAGGCTAACTTGAAACTTACTATGTATCCAGCATGGCCTTGAGCTCACCATCCTTCTGGCCAAGCCTCCTGAGTGCTGGAATCACAGGTGTGCACCACCACACCTGGCTAAATTCCATTTATTTTCTTTTGTTTTGAGACAAGGTCTCAATATGTAGCCCAGGCAGGTCAAACTCACAGCGATCTGCCTGCCTCAGCAGGTGTGTACCACCATGCTTGGCTTATTTTTAAAGTCTGGTTTGTGGCACTACTTTGTTATGGTCACACTAAGACACTGTACACTCACTATTTCATCTCTACACCAGTCACGTGAAAAAGCCTTCAGTTAGATAAGTCTAATGTCCCCAGAAGTATTGAGATAGGAGATTAGGTTGTGGTAAAACTGGTTGGGGAAGTAGGCATGATCTGTTAATTACAAGATCCTGGAACACATGCACAGAACAGTTCCCAAAGCCCTGCAGGTGGACTTCTCATGAGACTTGCAGGATTTTAATAGGGTGTCCTACACCTGACGTCAGCCTATGGCATGAGGTCCCAGTGTCACCTCTCAGGACCAAGGTTTCCCTGAGATTGGGACAGTGCAAAGGACACACCAAAGCCATGAAGAGCTATCCTGGCCTTGCTATCCTGGCTTTCCTTGTGGTAGCCCACCCTGTATTCCCCAGGGTGCACTTTTGTCTTGCATTTTCCTCTTTTACTTGGCCCAAGATTGCTCTGTAGAGCCAGTTTCTCCCTTACTCCTCACTATTACTTTTTCAAATAAACTTTGCTGCTGGTTTTCACTTGTTTCCTCCAATACTTTGGTCAGAATGAAAAGAACCTGCAAACCAGCTCCTGAAGGAGATACGAGCACCACAAAATCCAGCAACCTTTAATTGGTGAGCCACTTTTAGAAGAAGCTTCCTGATAACAGGATGGGACTAAGGCATGAAAGATACTTTAAAGACCTGGCTTCCAGGACTGGGGATATAGCTTGGTGGTATAGCACCTGCCTGGCAAGCGCAAGGTCCTAAGTTTGATTCCTGGTACCCCCCCAAAGAAGGTTTCTATCTGCATCTCTACATTTTTTCCCCCTTTTAGTACTGGGGATTTAACCCAGGTGTTTGGCACTGAGCTACTTCCTCAGCCTTTTTTAGTTTTGAGGATTTTTTTGTTGTTTGTTTTTTGAGACATGGTCTTGCTATGTAATTCAGGCTAGCCTTGAACTAGCAGTGATCCTCCTTCCTCAGCCTCCTAAGTGCTAGGATTATAGAAATGTGCCACCACACCCAGTACCCACAACCCTTTTAAAATTTATGTTTGAGACAGGATCTTACTAAAATTCTAAGTTGCCTAGGCTAGGCTCAAACTTGCAATCCTCCTGCCTCAGCCTCCAGAGTGCTGGGGTTACAGTCATGCTCTGTGAAGACCAGCTTGCAGAACTCTACTTCTGTTTCCTGCTTTCTCATCCTACAGAGTGACCATCCAACGATATTAAACCTCTTAGAATTCCCTTTTAAGATGATTCTTGTTTGGGGGTCTTGGCTCAGGCTCTGCTTGGAATGCCAGCTACTAAATTTCTCTGGTTTGTTCTTTCAAAGCCACCTTTAGCTATTCACATGTAAATGAAGGGAGACCTTTAATAAACCTATGAAAAGCTGGTTAACCTTGTAGCATATCAACACAACAGAAAGATACCATTTTTCATCAAGTGGGGAAATTTTTTAAATGCATAACATTTAAAGCCAGGTGTGGTAGGACCTTCCTGTAAGCCCACCACTCAGGAGGCTGAGGCAGGTGGGTCACTGTGAGTTCAAGGCCAGCCTGAGCTACAGCATGAACTATACAGTGAGACCTTGACTCAAAAAACAGAAAAAAATTTTTTTTTCATGATATTCAGAGCCATTAAAGATGGATCGAACTGGTGGGTATGGTAGTATCAGCACACAAGATTTATCAGGAACAAGTTAGATCTACCCGCATTGACCTGGGTGCATGCGTGTGACGCAGTGTTAAGTATATAGCATTGGTATGACCACAGAGAAAAATATAGGCATTCTACAAGATAGTGATTCCTTGGGGAGGTGGAAATTTGGCTTTCTCCCTCCCCCACCAGTATTAAGATTGAACCCAGGGCCTTTGCACTGAGCTTTATCCCCAGCCCTTTTTCATTTTGCAATCTCTGAGGCAGGATCTTGATAAATTCCCCAGGCTGAGCTCAAATTTGCAACACTCCCACTTTAGCTTTGAAAAGTGCTGGGGCTGCAGGTGTGTCCCACCATGCCTGGGCTCCTAATAGGGTCATTTCAGTATCAGTGAAAGGCATAGGCTGATTTATTAGGCAGAGCTAGAAAAAAAAGAAAACAGGGGAGGGACTTTCAGACCGGCATATTAACTAAAGGAAGGAACCAGGTTTTTGGGGTTAGCTAAGGTGGGCTGTGATCTTGTCCATCATTGTCTTGGTTCCAGCTTAGCAAGGTGGTTCTGGAGGACTTGTCACGTGGTCCTATATTCATGGGGTGACTGTTTGCTCAGGGCAGTCTGTTTTGTGGAGGCTCCGCTGGAATCCAAGGTGACCCAGGTTTGGGGCAATGACTGGCCACTTCTGGGTGTTTCTTTGTAGTTGGATGTCCCTGTAAATCTCTTATTTTGGCATCCTCAGTCTTGAAGGGGGTAAGTTAAATTGTGTAAATGTGTATCACTTAGGGTTCACTAGAGAAACAGATATAACACAAGATATACAAATGTATAAGAAATTATGTTTGGCTTACAATAGTCAGCCACAGAGTTGGATGAGGAAGCGTGCAGAGGGTCTGCACGCTGGAGACTGAAGAGCCCAGCCCCGGGCCTGGAGCTCGCTGCAGAGTCCGTGCAAGTCCATATCAAAAGGCTGATGGGTCTGCAACAAAATGCTGAAAAATCTACCACGAGGGCTGGAGAGCCAACACCACAAGGCTGAAGAGTCCCAGGTGGAAGCTGAACAGTCTGCACCAGAAGCCAGGAGAGGACCAAGCTGAAGGTGAAGACTGGAGCTCCTCCAGAGAACCAGCAGCCAGTCCTTTTTAAAATTTTTTTTAATGCAGCCTAACTGCCCTGGGGGTATGGGGGTGATCCTCTACACCCACACCCTCTGCATGCCTTCCTCTTGCACAGGCTCAGAATGAATACAAAGTAAGCACCCTGGCTCCCTGCTGAGTCACTTAGCCAAACCTCTAGACTCCCCAATTGACACAATGTATTAACCATAACACCTGGTATTGCCAGCTTTCAGACAGACACTCCTTAAATGATTAGCATGCGCATGTGCAGACTCAGCCAGGGTCTGACTCCAAGTTTTAAAGTAATAAAGAGACTACAGGGACAGTCTGGTGCAAAGTAAACACACCTATAAGCCCAGCATTCTGGAAGGCTGAGCCAGGAAGATCTTAAATTCCAGTCTAGCCTGGGTAATTTAGCAATTTAGGGAAACACTGCCTCAAAATAAAAAATAAAAGGGGGCTGGGGATATACTCAGTGTGAAGGCCCTCAGTTCAATCCCTAGTGTCATGAAAGAGAGAGAGAGAATGAAGCTCAATCTTTGTTCTGCTCTTCATCACCCACGGGGCATCCACAAACCCAAATGAAGAGTCACTGCTTTTCAGCAAAAGCAGCTTGTAAATGTCTTTTTCCCCAAAAAAGCAGTAATAGTGATGTACACCTGTAATCCCAGCACTTGGGAGGCTGAGGAAGGAGACTGAGGCAGGGGGATCACCAAAAGTTTGAAGCCAGTCTGGACTACATAGTGAGTTCAAGGCCAGACTGAACTGCATAGTGAGACCTGTCTCAAAAAAAAAAAAAAAAAAAAAAAAAAAAATAAAAAAAAAAAAAAAAAAGAAAGAAAGAAAAAAAAGAAAAGAAAAAAGAAATAAAAAAAGCAGTGTCAAGGTTATTTGAAAAAGTAAAAGTAAAAAGTAAAAGACAAACTGGCTCTGTGGAGCAAGCTTGGGCCAAGTAAAAGAGGAACAAGCCAGGTAAAAGTAGACCCTGAAGGTAGTGCGACAGGTTATCATTAATTAGGAAAGCCAAAAGTCAAGCTTTTAACGAATAAAAGTTTAAAGGCCCAGGAGTTTACCTTCAGTCCCTGTGGTGGTCTCTGTCTCAGATGGATGGATGAGCAAATGAATGAATGGGTCAAATTACATTTGAGCAAAAAATCAATTCGCTGAAACAAGGAGTTTATTTGGTAATAACAGAGGATGGCAATTCAGGAATTCAAGACACTTGTTCTATGGCAGACCATAGGTACATCCAAAGAGATCAGAGCAAGGAGAAGCTTTTTGTTTGGTTTGGTTTGGTTTGGGTTGGGTTTAGGGGTGCTAGGGATCTAATCCTGGTGCTGATTATGCTATGCAAGCACTCTAACACGGAGCTACATCCCTAGCCCAAGACTTTATTTGTTTGTTTTTGTTTTTGTGTTTGTTTTTTGAGACAGGGTCTTACTGTGCAGTTCAGGCTGGCCTTGAACTTGCTATGTATTCTAGGCATTGAATTTGAGGCAATCCTCCTGCCTCAGCCTTCCTCAGCTGGGATCACAGGTGTGCCCCACCATGCCCAGCTCCCAATTCATATTCTGTCTCTTTTTTTTTGAGACAAGATCTTGCTACGTAACTCAGGTTGGCCCTAACTCACAGGAATCCTCCTGCCTCAGCTTCCCAAATGCTGAGATTACAGGCATGTGCCTTCTGTTGATTCAAGGTCAAAAATACCAAAACATAGCCAGTATGGTGGTGAAAAGGAAAAACTATACAGAGAAAAAATTATTCTTTTTAGAACTTTGTTCTCTTCGAAGCTGCTTAGCTCTGTAACTGTTTCATGGCTCTGTAATTGCTTTCTTAACTCCTGTAACTAGGAGCACATAACTAAACATTCAGGATGCTTGACTGTAGCTTTGTGGTCATTAATCTAGTTGTGTAACTGATGGTCACTAATCTAGCCCTGTAACTGATGATCTCACTCTGCTAGCTAATCAGAAGAACTGCCAGGCTGCTTTGTCCCACCTTTGCCACCCCTGCTTATGCCTCATATAAAAATGGTCACTGCCTGGCTTTTGTTGGAAGTTATTCCAGTCAGGACCATAGGTGTGAAATAAAGCTGTCTGCTGCCTCCTGACTTCCTTGGGTGTTGTTCCTTTTCCAGACTCAGTTTTGCCGCAACATTCTTGATTCCCCGACCAGGAAGGCTGTGATGGCTGCTTAGGCCTGATGGCCAGAGTGGGGGCCACTTGAGGCTCCTTGATGGGAAGATGCGCCCTCCAGATTTTCCTGGAGTCTCCACAGAGGTTTGGACCAGGGGCTCCTGCTCAACGCTAATGGCCCCTGTCAGACCGAAAGGAGGGGAAAAGGATGCAGCTGAGTTGGGTCATCAGATAAAGTAAGACCCCAGGGGCACCCCAGTCCATCAGCCCGTCAGTCCTGCTCAATTTGAGCAGAAGGCCTGATCACCTCTTGTTAGTTAAGGCCACCCTCAAAGGAGCGGGGTCGGAATGTTTAAAATCTCTGAGTGCCTGCTGGATGACTGTGCAGGGGTTTGCCAAGTGGTGAAAGCAGAAGCCTGTTCCATCTGTGCTCCACGGTGAAAGGCTACTCCAGGACCTCAGAGCTGCGGAGCTCAACTGGGTCAGATTTCTGGGGTTCTGTAGTCTTGGGAGTTTGGCTAAAAGGTGACTCCTCCGAAATGAGTGTCTGATCAGGCTCGGGGTTTACATGAGGGCAGCAATTGCCAGACGAACTCACATCCCCGTGAGGGGAGCAGCCAGAGCTGACAAGTTGGTTCCTCATTTGAGGACCCACCCTTTGTCTGTTGTGCCATCGAAGGTACACAACACACAGTGTAGGGAGATGGGATGGGTGCAAGCCAGAGTAAACCTTCGGGCCTTGATTGTATACCGAAAAACTTCAAAAGAGGAGCTCCTGATGACTATGGAGTAAAAATGAAACCTCAGAAGCTCCATGCCTTTTGTGAAATTAGGTGGCCAAACCTTTTCCCCAGCTGGCCATCTGAGGGGACACTTGATGTTGAAATTGTCAGTCAAGTCTGGGACAAAGTGACAGAGCGGATGAACGAGGCCATCCTGACCTGTTTCCTTATACTGACTCTTGGCTCAACCTATGCCAGAGCCTCCCACCTTGGCTCTGCACCTGGGTCCTGCATGACAAGAAAGCCATCCTAGTTGTCCAAACAAACCCCCAAGGCCATCTGGGAGGCTCTCAGATTCAGCCCAAGCCAGAAAAACTTTATCCCGTTCTGCCTGAGGACCTGAGTCCAACCTGCCCCCTCCTTACATTCATCAATCCCAAGCTGCTCGACCAGCCACGACACCTCCACTGCCCGTTCTGTCTCCTGCACCACAGCCTCCTGCTCTCCCAGATTAATTCACTTGGACTCAATGGCCATAAGGGATTAAGAACTCTTCCACCTTGGCTCCGAACCTGTGTACCCACCTGCCAACATGGGACAGTTGTCAGCAATTCCTCCTGACTCTGTTTAATACTGAAGAACGCTGCCATATTTTAGATGGGGCCCAAGCCTGGTAAAAATCAAAAGTCCCCACCACTGTGGTTGATCCAGACACTTGGGTGAACACAGTCCTCCCCCAGGCACGTCTGAACTGGGACTGTAATACAGCAGAGGGCCATGAGGCCTTAGGTCAGTACTGCACTGCTCTTCTTTCAGGACTCAAAGAAGGAGGCAAAGAGCCAATAAACATGTCTAAAGTTACTGAAGCTACTCAGGAACCCAAAGAAAGTGCAGCCAAATTTTATGAGAGACTCTGCGAAGTCACTAGGTCTGTATATCCTTTGACCCCAAGGCTCCTGAAAATCAACAGATGGTCAATGCTGCCTTTGTTGTATAGTCAGCCTCTGACAGTAGGAGAAAAATCCAAAAGGTTGATGGCTTTGCTGGCATGAATGCTGCCCCATTACTTCAAACTGCTCAGGTCTATAAACCGAGAAAAGGGAAGAAAAAGAGCAAGGACAAGAGGCAGATCACAGAGCACCAGAAAGCTGCTTTTCCAGCTGCAATGTTAGGAAAGCCTGTTCCTGAAGTGTCCCACCCAGGCCAGTCCCATTGTGGCAGCAAATCCAAGGGGGCCCCACAAGCCTCATAGCCGAAAACTGGCAGCAGACCTTATGCCTTGGCAGCGGACCAGTGTGCTCGCTGGTGCTTGGACACTGGAAAGATAAATGCACCCTCCGTCTGTGAGACACAAAGAAACCTGATTATCTGGGGCCACCTCAGCTTGAACCTCTTCTCGCTCTCATCGATGACAACAATGAATAGGACAGACTGGTCTCTATTAGACTGGGCCCGCAGGAGCCCACGGTTGTTGCCAGAATCGGGGAAAACCTATGACTTTTATGGTGGACAGTGGGGCTGAACGTTCAGTTGTGACTCAGCCTGTTGCGTCCTCAGCCTCCCAGCAAATCCAAGTTATTGGCACCACTGGAGCGCCCACTGAAAAGAAATTCTGTCAAAGCAGGTCCTGTGAGATTGGTGGACATTTTATCAAACATGAATTCTTGTACATGCCTGAGTGCCCTATACCTCTCCTGGGATGTGACCTCCTTTCCAAGCTGGGAGCAACTATTTCCCTCCAAACCAGCCAGCCTCCCTCAGACTCGTGCCCACTGTCCCAGACTTGATATTGACTCTGACTGTACCCTGAGAGGAAGAATGGCACCTACATCAGCCTGCAATACCTGACAAGCATAACCCTGAAGTTTTGAGAGACTTGTTTCCAGGAGTATGGGCAGAGGACTCACCCCGAGAGCTTTCTATCAGTCATGCCCCTTTGGTGATCAAGCTCTGTCCCAGTGCAACCCCCACTGCTGTTAAACCCTACCCAGTGTCACAAGAGGCTTGGCTTGACATGCAGCCCCATGTCTCTCATTTGAAACACTTCGGAATTCTGGTAGACTTTCGGTGGCCTTGGAATACTCCTCTCCTCCTGGTGAGAAAGCCTAATGGGGACTAACAGCCAGTGCAGGACCTCTGTGCCATCAACTTAGCCACCACCCCTCCGCACCAGACAGGTCCCAACCCATATACTTTCCTGGGTCTCCTTCCCCCTGATGTTGCCTAGTTCACCTGTCTGGATTTAAAAGATGCTTTCTTCTGTCTGAGGGTCGCATGTGTCAGCCAGCCCATATTCACCTTTGAAGAGAGGACCCAGAGACGGGATGAAAAGACCAACTTCCTGGATTCATTTACCACAAGGTTCTGAGAACTCCCACACTTTTTGGGGAAGCACTAGCTGATGACCTGGCCCAATTTCCACATGTAGATTTTAATTGCATTCTCATGCAGTATGTCGATGATATTATAATTTGCAGTTCGCGTAAATCCAACTGCTGGAAGGGAACACAGGCCCTTCTCTACCACCTGCTGGCCACAGGCTATAAAGACTCCTGGAAGTTACTTCAAGTTTGACTTAGAAAAAGGATTCAGGCACCTGCACCCACAGAGAAAAGAAAGTCATTTACTCCATTCCAAGGCCTGAAAATAAAAGACAGCTGAGGGAATTCCTGGGCACTGCAGGTTTGTGTCCAATTGGGATTCTGGGGTTTGCTGAGAAGGCTAAGCCTCTATGTGACATGCTGATATGAGAAGAAAATAAAAGAGAACAGTTAAATTGGACTTTAGAACAAACTGAATCCTTCCAGACCATAAAACAAGCACTGTCAGCAAGCCCAGCACTGGGCATCCCTGATGTGACTTGGCCCTCTAAGCTGTTTTGTTGATGAACAAAGATACGTAGCATCAAGGGTGCTGACCCAAAAGATCGGCCCATTGTACGTTTGTCAAAGAGCTTAGACTCACCCTGTGGCTGAGGGCTGGCCTCCCTGCCTGACAGCACTGGCAACAACTGTCCTTCTGATTAAAGAAGCTGACAAGTTGGCCCTAGGACAAAATCTGACAGTTCAAGTCCCACATGCTGTTCTGGAGTTATTAAATAGCGAGGCACACCACTGGCTTTCAAACAGCCATGTGACTCAATATCAAGGACTGCTTTGTGAAAATCTCTGACTTACTTTTCAATTGACTAAACCTCTGAACCCAGCTACCTTCTTGCCCCTCTGAGCTTGCCCCCGCCACCTCCACCATGACTGTCTAGCTTTGACCTGAGCTTTTTGCTAGCTGGCCAGCTCGACAGATGGAGCTCTTGTCTGATGCTGAGTATGCCCTGTTTACAGATAGAAGTAGCTCAGTCGAGGATGGACATGTCAGGATATGGTGTTGTTACCACAGAGGAAGTGCTCCTAGCTGGACCTCTTCCACAAAAGTGGTCTGCTCAGCAAGCTAAATTATGGGCCTTGGTAGAAGCTCTTAACTGGGCAATAGGAAAAAAAGTGAACATTTATACTGACTCGAGGCATGCTTTTGCCACTGTTCATGTCCACAGAATGCTGTACCAGAAACATGAACTTCTCACAGCAGAAGGAAAGCAAATTAAAAACAAACATGAACTCTCTCAACTCCTGACTGCGATTTGGAAGCCTAAGAAGGCTGCCATTTTCCACTGTAAAGGACTGAGCCCCCAACCAGGCCTAAACCCCCATCAGCTGTCAGGGCATCAGAAATTCAGCCTTGGGTCCATCACTCTCAGGTCAAAAGGCTCACCTGGATGACTGCTGAAAGTTCTATCCAGACGAGTCAACTCCCCTGAAATAACACTGAAGGGACAGCACACTCCAAGCCTTGCTCCTGTCACTCTGGATGCTGATAGGTCAACGCAGGGCTGAAGGTTGGAGGACAATGTTCACGGGATTCCAAGTGTGACTTTTACCCCAGTCCCTCCCATATGTGCCTGATACTGGGCTATCCAGCTTTGTTCTTGCTCCCGACCCTCTTACTGGTTGTAAACTTTGCCTTGACCTTGTGGACAGTCACCCCGGAAGGGTGGGAGACAACCAGTAAGACTGTTTTCCTTACTCTGTACCTGGTTCTGTTGATCAGCCTGCTGTTTTAAACGGTCTTTCCCATTTAGAAAATCCTAGAGCTATCAGTTATAACCAAAAAATGTTTGTTGTTACTAATGTGTCTGCATTTATCGCTGGGGTTTAGATTTTGGCTCTGTTCAGTTTAACCAAGGGAAATCAAATAGGCCCAACCCAAGCCCTGTTGAGTTTCACCTGGTAAAGACTGACAAAAATAACATAAAATGAAGTAGGCAGTCCTAATTCCTCCAGACATGGAACATGTACTACAGTCTGCTCGTAAGTCCTGTACATTACTCCCCAGATGTTGCCTCTGACTCTTGGCTCTGTCTTAAATCTGTACCTCCCTTTGACTCCAAGCCTGTAAAGGAGAGGAAGAAATAAGTGTCCTGGCCCCAGTGGCCTCTCCTAGGTTTAAGAGGTCCATTGAAGTAATCCCGGTCCTAGCTGGGATGAGCCTAGCTGGTTTTGTTGGGCTGGGAACAACTGCTGTAGTCACCAGGAAAGTGGGACTAAACCTGCCTGATTAATTGGATTACTTGTTTTACTTCAGGATGGATCCACTGAGTAAGTTTCCAAATAGCTTTAAGAGCTACCCCTTCTTATGCAGCTTTAGAGAGAAGCAATACTGAAAAGGGTTTTTCTGAGTAGTAACAAGAGGAGGAAATGAAAAGGAAAGATCATATAAGGAAAACTTGTTCTTAAAACTTTGTTCTCTTTGAAGCTGCCTAGCTCTGTAACTGTTTCACGGCTCTGTAATTGCTTTCTTAACCCCTGTACCCACGAGAGCATAACCAAACATTTAGGATACTTGATTGTACAAGCTTTGTGGTCATTAATCTAGTTCTGTAACTGATGGTCACTAATCTAGCCCTATAACTGATGATCTCACTCTGCTAGCTAATCAGAAGAACTGCCAGGCTGCTTTGTCCCACCTTTGTAACCCTTGCTTATATAAAAATGCTGGCTTGCCAGGTGTGGTGCTGCACACTTGTAATCCCAACCCTGGGAGGCTGAGGCAGGAGGATTGCCACAAGTTAGGGGCCAACCTGGGCTACATAGTGAGTTCAGGGCACCCTGAACTATACAGCAAGACCCTGTCTCAAAAGAAAACAAAACAAAAGAAACAAACAAACAAAAAATGCTGGCTCACAGCAGTTATTCTAGCCAGGATCACTGGTGTAAAATAAAGCTGTTCACTGCCTCCTGACTTCCTCAGGTGTTGTTCCTTCCCCAGACTCAGTTTTGCTGCAACAGTGGCACATGCCTGCCGAGCAACCTTGGCAGCTTCTCTTGAAGCTATTAGGAGTGGCACACAGGGGCTGGGGATTTAGCTCAGTGGCAAAAGCACCTGCCTGGCAAGTGCAAGGTCATGAGTTCGGTTCCCGGTACTGGAGAAAAACCAAAAAACAAAGGAGTGGCACACAGTTTTTTACCAGCTACCAGTGATCAGACTGAGAACAACCCGCTCAGCCTCTCAGGCCACACCTCTGTCCTCCACAGAGGGTTTCTGATAGCACTCCATGACTGTCTAGGGATTACACGAAATGTTTAAGCCTCAATAAATGTCAGAGATTGTTATTATTAGCATGGTTGTAGGCAGCGTGTGAGGTAGAGCAAGAAAACACTTCAGTCTCAGCCCACCCTTCCCGGCATTGTGGCCGAGGCCAGTGACTCTCCAAGGACTGTGGTGTCAGCTGTTTGTCATTATTTCCAAATAGTGTTATATCAATTACTTCTGGAAGCGCTATGCTTTGAGAGTGGTGTCTAGGGATCCCTACAAGATTTTTACTTTGCTGTTTCCTTCCCCTCTACATAAACATACGTGCATGCGTGCACACGCCCGCACACGCACACACACACAATTCCAAGTTCCAGCCTCATGTAGCCATTCACAGCAATCCCGAAAATGTCACGTTATAACACAGTGTGAGCCACTGCCTACCAAATTCTTACAGTGTACCTGCTACTATGTGTAAGTCCACATATATTCCCTTTCTTTCCCTCTTTCAACTTTTTCTCTTTCTCTTCCTTTCTTTCCTGATACCACTATTTGAACCCAGGGCCTTGGCACTGAGCTACATCTCCTGCTTTTTCATTTTTTATTTTGAGACAGGATCTTACTACTTCACTAAATTGTCCAGGCTGGAGTCCAACTTGCAATCTTCCTGCCTTAGCCTCCCAGAGTGCTGAGATTATGAGCATGTGTACTACTGCACCTACCTACTTGACCCCTTTTCTCTTCCTTTCTTTCTTTTCTTTTTTCTTTTTAATAATAAACATACATCCATTTACAAAATAGGACAGGAACAATACAAACATTACACAGTTATGGATAGATTAGTAGGAAAATATCAATGGCTGCTGTAATACATGGTGGTATCTTCAAAGTGGTTTCTCAGGAAGACAGAGATACGCAAGAAGGATCTAACAAGTAGTTCCAGCCTAAGGGTTGTGAAAAATAGCAGATTACCTTCTCACCAGTGACTCCTTTCACTGAGGTATGATGGCTGGAAGGAAGGCCAGGATTGAAAACAAGGACCGAGAGACTTGCACCTGTGTCTAGCAACAGGCTGTTTTCTTGTTCCTCCATAGTCATAATTACCCGGGGCTCCTCCATGGAGATGACGGTCTGGCCAGAGGGAGAAGGCAGAGTATGCCCCGGGCCCCCTCCTTCCTTTTGGACTAACTGGTAGAATGGGTCTGAGCTCTGGGGCCTCCGCTTCAGAGGGCAGACCAATCTCCAGTGGTCACCTTTGCATTCAGGACATGGCCCATGGGGCCTCTTAGGGCAGTTCCTCTTGAGGTCTTTCTTTTCTTTTTGTAGTACTAGGATTGAACCCAAGACCTTCACACTGGATTACATCTCCAGCCCTTTTTTTAATTTTGAGATAGGTCTTGCTAAATCACTAAATTGCCAAGGATGGGTTTGAATTTATCATCCTCCTGCTCAGCCTCCCAGAGTTGCTGGGATTATAGGGGTGTGCCACCACACTTGGTTTAAATTTTTTTGCTGTTGCTTTGTTTTGTTTTTCTGAGACAGGATCTTGCTATGCAAGGTCTTAAACTCACAGTCCTGAATGCTGGGATTACAGGCATGTGCCTCCACACCTGGCACTTAAATATTTCTTTAATCGGGGTATTTCCTTCACCTCACTGACCCCTCACTTTTTTTTAATGGCCCCTAATTTAATGGCCACCCCTGCAAAGGTCTACCCTTACACCAACTCTCTAATCCTTTTCAATCTCCAGCCAGAGAGTTAAAAAAAAAAAAAAAAAAAAAGAATTTGAGCCAAGGGATTCCCTCCTAAAATCTTGCAGTTTTAGCCAGGTGTGGTGGTGCACACCTATAATCCCAGCACTGGGGAGGCTGAGACAGGAGGATCACTACAAATTTGAGGCCAGTCTGGACTACATAGTGAGACCCTATCTCAAAACAACAATAATATTGTAGGGTTTTTTTTTGTTTGTTTGTTTTTGTCTTTTTGAGACAGGGTCTTGCTATGCAGCTCAGGCTGGCCTTGAGCTCACTTTGTAGCCCAGGCTGGTCTCAAACTCACAGTGATCCTCCTACCTCAGCCTCCTGAGTGCTGGGATTACAGGTGTACACCACCACGCCCAGCTAATATTGTAGTTTTGCCTGTGGGTAAAGTGCTGTTTGGATCTCTGGATCAACTAGCTAAAGTCCAAAGGGTTTCATGTCCTCTTTCTTTCCCTCCCTCCTTGCTGTCCTTCCTTCCTCATGGGGGCTGAGAGCAAGCCCTCTCCTCTGGCACCCACAACCCACCATCTGTTCTGCAGGCACAGTAGCAGCTGCCTCAGGGCCTTGGTCCATGCCGTCCTCTGCCTTTACTTTCAGGCTCTCTGCTGTCTTCACATACAGCTTAAGAGCAACACACGCTAATATCTATGGATGTAATTATGTGTTTTTTTGTTTTGTCTTTTTGAGACAGTCTCACTATGCAGTTCAGGCTGGCCTTGAACTCACTTATGTAGCCCAGGCTAGTCTCAAACTCTCAATGATCCTCCTGCCTCAGCCTCCCGAGTGCTGGGATTATAAGCGTGCATCACCACACTCGGCTGTTTTGTTTTTGTTTTTGTTATTTTTGTCAGGATGTGATTATGTGTATCCTTCATGTATTAGTTTACTTTCATAATGCTCTTATTAAGTATGAAGAGTTTATTAGGATACTTATGGATTAGGAATCTAAGGGTCAGAGATGGGGACCAGTTTGAGGTCATAGAGGTGATAAACTCTCACCAAACAGGAAGCTTCACAAGAGCAAGGACTGTGTGGATTTTGCTCATCTCTGCCTAAGACTCAGTTGTTTGGATTTTTGTTGTTTTTTTCCGGTACCGGGAATCGAACTCATGACCTCGCCTTTGCCAGGCAGGCACTGTGCCGCTGAGCTAAATCCCCAGCCCCAGTCGTTTGCATAGTGAATAGCTGATGAACATTTAGTGTGTGCCATGTAGGCATTACTCTGGGTCCTTGTTCTTGTGAAGTTTATGTATCAGGGAAAAGACAAACACTGAACAGGGAAGTGTGTATAGGTCAAGTCTCTTATGCAAAATGTTTTTGAACAGCGTTGTCTGGGATTTCAGATTATAGAATATTTACATATGTATAATGACATATCAAGTCTTAGCAAGAAATTCATTTATTTGTTTCACATACACCTCAGATACAAGGCCTGAAGGTAATTTTATTTTTTTAATTTAAAAAATATATTTTTGGTTTTGTGAGACCTCATCTCACTATGTAGCCCAGGCTGATCTCGAACTTGCAGCAGTCCTCCTGCCTCAGCTTCTCAAGTGCTGGGATTAGAGGCATGTGCCTCTACACCTGGCAAAAAGGTAGTTTTATTTACCTTTGAAACAGGGTCTTGCTATATAGTTCAGAGCAGCCTTGAACTCACTATGTAGCCCAGGCTGGCCTTGAACTCTTGGAGATCCTCCTGCGTCAGCCTCCTGAATGCTGGGATTATAGGCATCTGCCACCACACCCAGCTCTTGAAGGTGGGTTTACAGTATTTGAAGTGTACCTGCCTCCCTTCCAACTCCTGCCCCATACTGGGGATTAAACTCAGGCGTGCTCTACTGACCTACATGCCCAGTCCTTTCTTAATTTATTTTTATTATTTTTCAGATAGGGTCTCACTAAGTTGCTGAGTTTTCCCAAGCAGGGCTTGAACCTGCAGTCCTCCTGTTTCAGCCTCCCAGAATGCTGATTGTACTTGCCTTTTGATTGTGACTGGTCACAGAAAATTGGGTGTGGAATTTTCTGCTTGTGGGCTGTTGGTTTCTCACAGAGTTTCAGGTTTTGGAGCATCTTGGATTTTTGGATTAGGGATGTTCAACCTTTATATGAACAAATAATTTTAGGTAGTAATAAGAACCTCGTAGGCAAGAAGGCAAAATGGTGTGATAGCACTGCCAAGTTACTTTATCCCAGTGCTGGTTGTTCTGTGAAGACTTCCCTGGGAAATCTGAACGTAGAAGGAGCGCTCCAGACATATTTTTTCATTTAAAAATTATTCATACATCGTTGCATTCCATAATGATTCTATTCATCATGAGGAGTTGGTATATGAACATAAAACACCTTAATTCTTTTTACTCCCTCTTCCCATAATTTTTTTTATTTAATACATTTACCAGAATGTAAGTTCCATGAGGGAGGGAGGGTATCTCCTCTATCTTGTCTTCCATGGTGCCTCCAGCACTGGCGTAGACAAGGCTCTGAAGAACCATTTACCAGAGTAAATGAATATGTAAATACATATATTTCTTCATTCATTTACTTAAGTCAGTGGTTTTCAAGAGTGGTACGTGTGTGCCTTTTAGTGATTCCTGGTTTTGGTTGTCTGGGGAGGGTGGTTCCTGGCATTTGTGGAGGAAGAGATATGAAACATTATTCCATAAGGCAATATGACTTTTGGTTAACCTGTCATACCTTCACTTAGGTGGGAAATCATTTTATAATTACCCAAGCCTAGACATTAACTCCCTCTCACATATGGAAACAGAAAGTACCACCACCAACACCATCATCTTGCTGGGGATCAAACCCAGGACCTAGAGCACACCAGGCAAGCACTGTACCACTAAACTATATCCTTAGCCATAGAAAGTCCTTTTGTTTGTTTTGAGGCAAGGTCTTGCTATGCAGTTCACGCTGGCCTTGAACTCATTATGTGGCCCAGACTGACCTTCATGTAGCAGAGATCCTCCTGCCTCAGCCTCCAAGTGCTAGGATTACAGGCATGTGCCACCACGCCCGGCAGAAAGTAATTTCTGACCTTTAAGTACCAACCAAATTTCCAAGAATGACACTAAAATGCAAATAGAGGGGATAGCTGTATCTTGTCTTATTGATGTTTCATTAGAATTTGCTCATTTTTCAGAAAAATCAAACCACCCGTGCATATTTCTGCACTTCCAGTGCCCTCCATGAGCACACTCAAGGTCGCAGTATTCTCAACGCTTCACTAGTCTTGTGTCTTCAAGGCCCAAACATCTACATACTGAACCGCCTATTATTTCATCGTAGTCTGTTGTATGCCTTCCTGTTTTACAACTACGGTTCCTTTGCGGTTTTACACCTTACGGGGCTAAGGCACCCATGGGTCCCTTCCTTCTCCCGGAGGACTGGGGCGAAGGTAGGGTCGCTTCCACCTACTTGTTATGGAAGGAAGCCCCGGGCCGCCCACAGCCGCCAGCCGGTGGTCCTCCGCACGCTAGGGGTCGCTGTGGCGCCGCGCGGCCGCGCGGGTCGCTCTCGCGTGGCCGCCCCGCCTGGGGCCCCCGGGCCGAGTGGGCGGGCACGACTGCGCCCAGGTCGCGAGGCGCCCTTCGACCAGCAGCGCCCGGGGCGGGCGGGTATAAATGGCGCGGTGGCTGCCCCAGCCGCCTCTCTCCGCCCCGGGTCGCTGCCGCCTGCGCTGCTTTCGGGCTCAGCAGCCTGAAGCAAAAAAAAAGAGAAAAAGATAAAAAAAACCCGAAAACGCTTCAAAACCTTAAAAAAAAAAAAAGAACAGAAAGAGCGAGCCCTCCTCGGAGAGCCCGCGGGAAGTCACTGGCGCACGCTTCCGGCCTGCCCGCGCCCGGCG
>NW_004955452.1:17068061-17101026 GCF_000276665.1 Chinchilla lanigera | reverse complement strand
CCCCTCGCCGCCCGCCGCCGGCGCTCGCCGCGTCGGCGCCCGCACAGGTTCGGTTTCCCCGTCCCCGGCGCTGTAATCCTAAACCGCCGGGAGCCCGGGGCCTATATTTATCGAGAAACGCGTGTCCCCAAGGCCGACGTGGGCAGCATCTGGCTGCCTCTGCAAGAATTTTTTTTTGCCCCCCTTCGGTAGGGGATTTCCCCACTGGATTTTTTTTTTTTTTCTTCTGTAATTTGGAGCTTCGAGCCCGGACAGCTGGACATAAACTCCCGGGGAGGGCCATATTGTTTTTGAGAGCCTTTGTCTGGGGTTCTGCGTCCCGTGTGAGCCGACCCGGAGCTTCCCGTGCTGCCTCGGAGCCTCCCGACTGTGTCTTCCCCGCGTCGCCCTGTGCCACCTGTGAGCCGCGGCGCGGGCCCCGGCTCCGAGCCGAACCCCTTTTGTCCTGCGGTGGGCCCGGTGAGAAGTCCTCCTGGCGGGGCTCGGGGTGGTGGGGGGCGGGGAGATGAACGCTGCAGCCAGCAGCTACCCCATGGCCTCCCTCTACGTGGGCGATCTGCACTCGGACGTCACCGAGGCCATGCTCTACGAAAAGTTCAGTCCAGCGGGGCCTGTGCTGTCCATCCGGGTCTGCCGAGATATGATCACCCGCCGCTCCCTGGGTTATGCCTACGTCAACTTCCAGCAGCCAGCTGACGGTGAGTAGCACCAGTGCCCACACACATTCACCGGGTCCCAGGGCACCCGAGAAGTCATCTCGGCAGGACCGTACTGGCACGGAGGGGACATCACGACAGCATGTTGGCACAGAAGCCGCAGTGGCGGGCAGCATGCAGGGATTGAGGACATAGGGCCTGATATGTTGTCATGACCTGAGTTTCAATCTTGCTTCCACACTTGCTAACCGCATGACCTTGGGCTACTCCGTCGTTGGGGGGAAGGGTTGGAATCCAAGGAGGCTGTAAATCGGGATCTGAGGACAGTTAACTTTGTTGTGGCAGTGTGACTGAACCTGCTTCAGTGAGGTTGCGCTGTGACAGACCCTGGCATTGTCAGTGGGCACAGGCTGGTGCCCCTCTGAGGCAGGTGGGTTGAAACAATGCCCTCTTTATAGATTGCTGCCCCGCCCCCCACGTTTCCCTGGACTAAGTAAGAGTCTTGATTTTGTGCTGATAAGAGATGGCTCCTTTAAGGCAGGTAGGAAGCCAGGGAAGCAGTTCTGTGCCTTAGACTGAGGAGGGGCACAGAAGCTGCACGTGCTAGGCCAGCTCCTTCCTGTATTTGGCCACCAGTCTCAGTTCTTTGCTCTGGATGAAACTGTAGTCTGGGGAAGTATCTTTAAAATCGAGTGGGCTGGTAGGAGCTATTGCCTCACCTGTGAACCATACTTTATGTTTGTCAGAGCTCTTTGACCTCATCCTATCTGAAGAACGTAGGGTTCCTGCTTCGGAAAAGGAACTTTGGGACTGCCATTGCAGATAGTGGCCTTCCCTTGGGGCATTGGAGAGGTATGCTGTAGGCGTGGCACAAGTAAGCCCTGAGAGAGGAAACCTAATCAGGGACTGCATGTGACTTCAGATTAAAGGGGAACAACTGCAGAGACCATCACTGGGAGAAACAAGTCATTCTGTGGCAAAGGATCTCCACGTTCCTATTTTTGTCCCTGCTTTACTTTGTTCACTGTCAATGAGGCAGTGACTTGCCTAAGTTGTAGCTGCAACCAGATTTGGGCTAATTGAGAGAGACTAGGCTAGTAGAATGTGCTAGGAGCTGAGTTCTATCTCTCGCTACTGGAACACAAAGGAGGTAGCTGAGTCTGGCCTTTTTAGTGGAGAGTATTGGGTGTATTAGCTGTTGCCTGCCTTGACTCTGAACAAAAGTTGTGTCACTTGGAGATATAGTAGAAGCCATTGGTCAGTGTGTTTGCCAACACATACCTCTGCAGGACTTGTGCCTGCTATAAATAAATGTAGTCAGATTTGTCAGACTAAGCTGACTTGCCCTGTGCAGAACTATCTGGAAATAGATGACGAGCTGTGTTGAAATGGGCTCCTTGGCTGCTAACTAATCGAAGTTTGATGTTTCAGGCTGAGTATCTCAGATAAGTATGTACTTGGACATTTCCTGACTTGGATCTGTCTTTTTCCACTCCCCCTGCCCAATACAAGCTACCCCACCTTCTGGTGAAGATGAAGAAGCTTGATCAAAATGAGTGAAAAGAAATTACCTTGGCTTATTGGACTTGTGGAGGTACAGTTAGTCTTGTCCCTGTTTAAGTGAGGTGCCTTGAGGCCAGGAGTGGGCTCCCCAACGCTACCCGCTTTAATCTCCTCATCCCTCATCACAGGAGCTGCGGGTAGGGTCAGCCACTGGGATGAATTAAGGAAAGTTGCCACCAGTGAAAAGTATTCCTGGCCATCAGGTGATAGGTTTTAGCTTCTGAACTTCCTTCAGTGTGGTCTCTAGTGTACACGTGTATTTGGTTGAGAAATTTATTACCCTGATACACTAGATGGAAAGCCACCAGGGCAGTTGAATTCCTAGAATTCCATAAACTCCGAGTAAGCTTCAAAAGGCCTGACCACCACTAGGACAGGGCCTGCCTGCACTGTCCACCTAGAAAGGTATGGTAGTTTTTTTTTCTCTAGTATTAGAAGTTGAACCCAGGGCCCAGCAAAGTTTCATCCTTCTTGCCCTGAAAATGCAACAGAGGATGTTCCGTGTGTGTGACCAGTAGAATCTATGGATGATGGATGTTTGCTTTTTTTTAAGTCACTTTTTGTTCTTAGAAATTGAAACTATAGGGGCTGGGGTTTTAGCCCAGCGGCACAGCGCCTGCCTGGCAAGTGCAAGGTCGTGAGTTCAATTCCTGGTACTGAAAAAAAAAAAACAACCGAAAAAAAAAAAATGAAACTACATTGTACAAGGAACTGCTGAGTGCAAGGATAGCATCAGAAAATCTGATATTATGGGCTGCAGATATAGCTCAGTGGTGCAGCGCTTGCCTGGCTAGCCCAAGGCCTTGAGTTCGATTCCTGGTACAAAAAAAAAAATCTAATAATAGTTTTTGTTTGTTTGGTACCTGAAATCAAATTCAGAACCTCGTGCATGCCAGGCAGGTGCTTGTGCCACTGAGCTGTATCCCCAGCCTGATACTAGTTTTTAATCACAAGCTAATTGCACCAGGTTCACCACCCTGAACGTAACTACTCCCATTTTATTAAAAATGGAATTTTAGCTGTCCCACCTGAGTCGCACTGAGCCATGCACTGAAGAGTGTCTGTGGCTTAATCAAAATGAGGTATTATCATTTCGTCTTGGTGCTGTGAAGGTCTCCTGCTGCTTGCCCGTGCTGAGGATTGAACGCAGGGCTTTTACACTGAGCTACGCCCCATCCTGTTCTTTCTTTATTCTGAGACAAGGGCTTGCTAAGTTGCCCAGGCTGGGTTTGGACTTGTGATCCTCATGCCTCTGCCTCCCCAAATGCTGGGTTTACAGGTGTGCCACCACACCAAGGAAGGCCCATTTTAGTAGAATTACCTTTCATCAGTGACTACCTAGAAACATGGAGTAATCTGTTCCCCCAGATCATAGCAGTCACCTGTGCTACTATGAGTTGCTATTTTACATCCTTATTGAAATGTGTTTGTTTCTTACAGCTGAGCGGGCCTTGGACACCATGAACTTTGATGTGATTAAAGGAAAGCCAATCCGTATCATGTGGTCTCAGAGGGATCCCTCTTTGAGAAAATCTGGTGTGGGAAACGTCTTCATCAAGAACCTGGACAAATCTATAGATAACAAGGCACTTTATGATACCTTCTCTGCTTTTGGAAACATTCTTTCCTGCAAGGTAAACATTGATTAAATGAATTCAGCGGAAGATTTTTTTACTTATTTTTTATTAGTACATATTTGGAATTCACAGTTTACAGTCATTTTGGGGAGTAGCTGCATGTACATTCTACAGTTTGGGTTTTTTTCCCTAATCCCCTCACACGCACCCCCTCCACTGCTATTCCCCTATCACCTTTTTTGCACTTGTTGATATTGTTTGCCTTAGCTCATGTTATAGCTCATGTTGTAATATTCACACTGATAGAAGTTATTTGGATCCTGTACATGGCACATCTTTATTCCTCTCATTTCTTCTCACCTCCTCCTCACCCCTTGTCCTTGTTCCCTTAGACTACTTCCCTGTTGGATGAGAAGCAGAATAATTATTGAATCTTGTTTGTTTTGAGACAGGGTCTCACTACGTAGTTCAGGCTGGCCTTGAACTCATGGCAACCCCCCTGCCTCAGCCAACTGAGTGCTGGGATTACAGGCATGTGCCACCACGCCCGGCAGTTATTAAATCCTGAGATAAAATAAACACCAAGTGGGGAGCTTACCCCATTGGGGATAGCAGAGTGTGGTAATCTTCAAAATGCTGGAAGTGGAATCTTAAAAGTTCTCATAGGTAATCTCAGAGCCACAACCCACCATAGGTAGCAGGTGCTTTTGTGTTTTATTTTTTCTGTGGCCTGAAACGACTTTCTGACTTTTGGAAGACTCCAGGCATGGCAGTGCACATCTATAATCTTGGCACTTAGGAGGCTGAAGCAGGAGATCACTGAATTTTCAGGGCCAGCCTGAAGTACATAGCAAGAGCCTGACTCAAAAAAAAAAATTAGAAAGCTGGACCTATAATCACAGCACTTGGGAGGCTCAGGTGGGATGTTCACTGAAAGTTCCAGGCCAGCCTGAGCTCTACATAGCAAGACCCTGTTTCAAAAAAAAAAAGAGGCTTTGCTTTGGATAAGTGAGAACACCAGAGAAGTATGTATGATCTTCAGGAAGCTCTACTTAAATTTGCCTGGGTCTGGTAGGTGGCACGCAACTGGAATCCAAGATGTTAAGGAGATCTTGGCAGGAGGATCACAAGTCTGAGGCCAGCCTGTATAGTTTAGTGAGAGCCTACCTCAAAGTAAAATTTTGTAAACAGCTGGGGATTATTTCAGGGGTAGAGCGCTTGCTTAGCAAGCAAGGCCCTGGGTTTAGTCCCTGGTACTGAAGTAACAACGAAATTTAGATTTAGCCTTTTTCTTTTTCCGGACATCTGTTTAAGTGAAGTGCCTCGTAAAATGTAAGCTGGTGGGTATTTACATGTCTCACACTACCGGGGACTGAAATTCTTTTGCAGACTTGGGAAACTGTGTCTCTGCAACACTGTGGTTTATACTCAGATCTCCTAAATGTTTAATAAAAGGAAGCAAGAGGGCATTTGGAATAGAAGTAGCCCCGCAGTGCCAACTGTTTGTGAGTTGAGCACTTACTGGGTGCCTGGTGCTATGCTCAGTGCTAAGGTGCATCATTGCTGGTGGAGCTGGCTGCGTCAGACTACAGGTGTATCTCAAGCTGGCCAGTGGTGCTAAAGTTGTCTGCCTTTTCTTTGACAGGTGGTGTGTGATGAGAATGGCTCTAAGGGTTATGCCTTTGTCCACTTCGAGACCCAAGAGGCTGCTGACAAGGCCATCGAGAAGATGAACGGCATGCTCCTCAATGACCGCAAAGTGTGAGTGTCCCAGTCTGGAGCAACAACCATCGCATGAGCCAGCCGTGGCCCCACCTCGGTATTAACTGGCACACACAAGGCGGCTACTGGTTCTCTCGGCCCAAGTGTGGCCTGCTCCTACCTCTCCACTCCAGGGCTGGTGAGTCTCCCTGCCCGAGCTGTGGCAGCCCTTTTGACTCGCCAAGGTGGGCTTCCTGCTCATGCCATGGCCTGCCTGCTGCCTCTTCCCTTAAAGGCATCCGTCCATGGGTTTGTGAGCACCAGCAGCTGGGGCTGCTGGAGGCAGCTCTAAGCCCACTCTGAGCAGGGGTCTTGGCCAGCGACAGAGTGGAGAGGGCCCTAAGCTGACCAGGCACTGTATCTTAGTTATGTGACCTTGACTTCGACTCAGGTCGGTTCCTAGATCTCACTAGTTGATGCCAAATTGTCCCTCTGGTTCTCCTTTCTTTAACCTGTGACTCAGTGACTGGTATAAGGCTGGCTCCACAGTGATACTTAATTTGGTTACAGGGAAAACTCCATCCCTTTGCGGAGAGTTTGTAACAGATCTTGTTGCCTTGGTGCATCATTCTGTGGAATGGAGCGGGCTGTGAGGGGATAAACTACTACTTACATGTCTTGGCTATTTCAAGCCAAACTCATTTCTGTCCTTCATGGTATTGAGTAGGTCAGAGGATGCATTGTGCTTATAATTAACATCTGTGTGCCCTGTGGTGAATCACTATAGGTAATCGGAAAGAAGAAATATAAAAATGTTTAGTGTATAGAGACATTTTCCTATCAGACATACTAAAGTGAATACAGTAAAATAGCAGAGACCACCTCTTCACTCACAACAACCTCACTCTTAGAACTAACCACTGTTAACAGTTTGGTTTGTATCCTTCCAGACCTTTTCTATACATTTACATAGATGCACAGAAATGAACGTTTTAAAAAAACATGGTCGTCAGGTTTCTTCACGAAGGCAGTGTGATGTGGTAGGAGTAGCCCTGGTCTGAGCCAGGGGCCCTGGGCTCGTCCTCGCAGGATAGTCCTGCCTCTTTCTCTTTCTTCTGGGTACTTGGGGTGTCTTGAGCCTCCTTCTTGGTGGGTGGGGTCCCCATGTATTTTAACCTGTCCTGTCAGCCTTTAACCTGTTTCCTTGGGGCCCCTGGAAATCATGATTTCTTTCTCCTAGGTGATCATTTTTTTCATGGTTTGTTTTTAGGTTTGTAGGCAGATTCAAGTCTCGCAAAGAGCGGGAGGCTGAGCTTGGAGCCAAAGCCAAAGAATTCACCAATGTTTATATAAAGAACTTTGGAGAAGAGGTGGATGATGAGAGTCTGAAGGAGCTATTCAGCCAGTTTGGTAAGTTGACATCCTGAGTTCACAGGTCCCCTTCTATAATCAGCAGACCTAGGCTACATCTGTTACTTAAAGAGACACACGCATTCAGATCCAGAAATAAAGCACCTTACATGACAAAGGTCACAAGGTGTAGAGATAGGCTTCAGGCCTTGGCTTGGTTTTATCCTACCTCCTTTCACCCCTAAGGCCATCTCAGCTGCTCTGTCAGAATTAGAGACCAGGCATGGCGCCTATTTTTCTGTCTTAGGTCTGTCTGGGTTCTGCCAGAGATATACTTGAAGTGGGTTTCTAGAGAGAAGTCTTCTCCATGAGCTGTGATAGAGGTGTCACTAATAGTTGCGTCCTTTGATCATAGGTAAGACCCTCAGTGTCAAGGTCATGAGAGATCCCAGTGGGAAATCCAAAGGCTTTGGCTTTGTGAGTTACGAAAAACACGAGGATGCCAATAAGGTGAGAGTGCCACCCTTGAGGGTCGGGAAGTGTCTGTAGGAGGCCCCAGTGTGGGCAGAGCCTTGTTTAGCAGAGCAGAGCTAGAGTGGTCTGAATGGTAGTGGATGCACGTTCTCTGGAACTGTCTTCCTCAGGGGGCTTATGTCAGTCACTGTGTCGGTTAACTTTTTTGGGGAGGGGCAGGGTCTAGCTGTGTAGGTAAGGCTGGGCTCAAATTCACTATGTAGCCCAGGCTGGCCTCAAACTCAACAGCGATTCTCCTGTCTCAGTTCCCAAGGGCTGGGATTATAGGCATGTGTCAACATACCTAGCTGTTTTAAAGCGCTTGCCATACCTGTCACCTCAGCTGTTGAGGACAGATGTTTGTTCCCATTTATAGGCAAGAGAACTAAAGTCCAGAGAGTTGACCTGATTATAGCACAGCAGCTACTTTTTGGTAAAGCAGTGTGCTAGGATGTCAGCATATATCACTTAAATACTCACAAAGGAACCTGAGATGTTTAGTGACAGCCGCATTCAAATTAGGGTCAGATAATAATGTTTTTTGTTTCTGTTTTTTTGCTTTGGTTTTGGTTGAACTCAAGGTCTCCTGCTTCAACTTCCTGAGTGCAAAGATAACAGGTGTACACACTAAGCCCAGATCCCATTTAGTATTAACCCTGTTTTATAGATGAAGAATTTAAAATGCTTAGCAGACTAGAGGGATGCAATAAAATTAATATTAGCCTATATGAAAGATTCTCTCAGAACATGTGGTTCATTTTAAGAGCTCCGAACAAGGCCAGTGTCTCTGCAACTTGGTTTAAAGACATGCATTTCCTCTCTAGGCCGTGGAAGAGATGAATGGAAAAGAAATCAGTGGGAAAGTCATATTTGTAGGCCGTGCACAGAAGAAAGTAGAACGGCAGGCTGAATTAAAACGGAAATTTGAGCAGCTGAAACAGGAGAGAATTAGTCGATACCAGGTGAGATGCGGTGGGCCAGCCTGTCACAGGGTGTTGCCTGTGAAATACTTGCAGAGCACCCTTTTAGCAGGTTTAAAAGAAGCTGTACCAACCAGATAAGTCAACAGTTACTGAACAGGGACAAAAGACTATTCATTGAGAAGCTCTCTTCTAGAACTCTCAACCTGCTGCTCCTTACTGTATAGGTTCCTTTTCACTCCAGTGGTCTTTCTAAACATGTAGTAATAAAAATAAGTTACAAGAATGGTGCCCCTTGGTTAGGAGTGGTGCCAGGATGCTGCATGGGTAAGTGGCCAGCCAGAGATGTGTGGAGAAGGTCAACATGTCCCTGCATTGATGGTCTTACGAATCTTAGGGAAGTAATTACTCAACTTGGAGGTTGCATCAGAATTGTCTGTAGGATTTTTTATTTGAGACAGAGTCTTAACAGTATAGTTTAGGCTGGCCTTAAAGTTAGGGCAATCCTCCTCCCTCATCCTTCCCAAGTGCTGGGATCACAGGCATGGATTGCTATGCCAGGCCAGATGCAGCTTTTGTGTACATGTGTGCATGCTCAACTTGTTGAAACATGGATTGCTAGGCTCCAAACCAAGAGTTCCTGATTAATTGGGTTTGGGGTCCAACCCAGAAATCCACACCCCCCATATTGGGGCTCAAACCCACAGACCTCCTTCCTGCTAGGCAAGCCCTCTACCATTGAACTACATCTGTAGTCTATTTATTTTTAGACAGTTTGTCATTAAGTTATCTGGGCTGGCTTCAAACCTGAGATCCTCTTGCATCAGCCTCCTGAGTAGCTGGGAACGCTGGAGATACAGGCAGGTGCCACTGCATTTGCAAGAATTTTCAGTTGGGAGGAGGTGAGACAGGGTCTTGCTATGTAGCTCAGGCTGACCTTGAACTTAGCATGTAGTCCAGCCAGGCTTTGAACTCATGCAGTCCTCTTGCCTCAACCTCCTGAGTGCTTGAGTTATAGGTATGCACCAGGACATCAGCAAGAATTTTCATTTCTAACAAGTTCCCAGACAGTGCTGCTGGTATGGGGACCACAGTTTGGGAACAACTGTTCTAGAGAAGTTAGATTTAGAAAGAAGTTAACAGTGATCTCTCTCTTTCAGGGAGTGAACCTCTACATTAAAAACTTGGATGACACCATTGATGATGAGAAATTAAGAAAAGAATTTTCTCCTTTTGGATCAATCACCAGTGCTAAGGTATTTCCATTTGGGATTTTGTAGTTGAAAGCACTGTTATTACAGGTTTATTGGTATTTATTTCACTGAAGGGGCTAAATTAAGTGATGATTCTGAGCATAACCACATTATTCCAGCTTACTCCTCGTTGCCTTCTGAGTAGTGTTCTCGAGGGTATTTCATTACGTTAGCATTACTCTATCAGCCCTGCAGTGTGGTGAGAAGTCTGAGCCAGTCCTTCCCTTCAGCCCTCCTCAGCACCCAGATCTTTCCCATTCCTGCTGCTTTGTGCTGGCCTGGGGACAGTGGGTGCTACAACATGAGCAGAGGATATCCAGACAGGTTGTTTTCCATTTGTCTTGGGACCTGTCTCTACAACTCTGCCACATTTTTCCTTGAAAATGAAGCTGTTTTGAAGATTTTGGAGCTGAGGTTCAACAGCTGTTTTCATGGTCTCACAGAAAATGGGAATGGAAGCTGAGTGTGTTGGTGCACACCTGTCATCCCAGCACTTGAGAGGCTGTTTCAGGGTCACCATGAGTTCAAGACCAGTCTGAACTACATAGCAAGACCCTGTCTCAAAAGAAAAATGGGGGCGAGAGGGATAGCGGGACAGTGCCTGCCTGGTAAGAGCAAGGTCCTGATTTCGATTTCCAGTACCAAAAAAAAAAGAAGTAGGAGTCCAGAGTTTGTTTTTCCATGTTTTGGCTTGCTTGGTGGTGGTCTTTGATCATATCAATTAAGTCAACAGGCTTTTAGACAAGGAATGAGTCCTTGAGCAAAAGTATGCTGACCGCATGGGGGTGGTACGCTGTGTGGTCATGGCGCTTAGCAGTGTGGTGGGGACTGGTGACATCCGGGAAGTTTCACATCCTGGCCTGCCTGGCAGAGGTGCAGTGGAGGCCATTGAGTTTCCTTTGGGTAATGAAAAGGAGGCTTGGTGCCCCTGCCCTGGCCTTGCATACATTTCTCCCAGTACTAGAACATTGTGCAAAGAAGCTTCATCAGCTGTCTAGAGAGCTGACCAAGGCCAGCTCTGTGGGGTTTGCCCACTTCCTCTTGGCGTCACTCCCTTGACTGCTCCAATTGGTGCAAGGGGTGATAGATTCCCTTGTCTGCCTGCACACCTGACAAATTGGCATTGGTGAGGAGAGGCTGAAAGGACCCTAATTTGAAGTTTCATTTACTGTTAGATTTTGTTTTTATTAGTACCTGCTTGCCGTGCATGATGATCACATTCAGCATAGGAAATTTGTACCTGTACATAATATATCTTAATTCTTCCCATTCCCCTCCCTTGGGGAGGGAACACAGCCCTTCTCTCCCCATTTACAGCCCTTCTTTCCCCATTTACAAAAAGCTTTGTTTCCATTTTTTCCTTTCCATTCTGTTCTTATAATCCTTTGCTCTTCCCTCCCTCCTCCCTTGTTCCCCTTCCCATGTGATAATGTTCTTCCTGCTTCCCAATATCTACCCTCTGCTTCACTCCTTACTTACTCTTTGAGTTTCTCACACAGGGGAAACAATGAAGTATTCAAACTTGTGCAGGCACTGTTTGAGATTATGGTCAGGCATTGTTTTCACACACCTTACTGGCTTGCCTCACTAGTAGGAAGATGTTGGGTTGGTATACATGTTGAGCTCCAAGTCCTTCACTTCAGGGGGCTGTCCAGGCCACTAACTAAGACACAAATGATGTGAAGCACAAAGAGACAGACACCTGGGAAAGTGACTGCCTAAACCAGGAGCTGTGTGGCTAATTTATAGCTTTCTTGTCTTGGAGTAGATCATGGAAACTGAGACTCAGAGCAGATAAGAGTAGAATTAGAATCTGGGTTCTTTGTCTCAGCTAATTGTATCTGTTATTCATATCAAGTTAATGGTGGCAGCATTCATGGCCACCATTACTGAAATTTTGTCCATGAAGGCTTTGGACTGGATTAGTTCCACAGATAAACTGCTCCACACTGTTGTCAAGGATACCGAGGGATATCTGTGTTGCTAGGTGTCAGGAAACATCCTCAGGTTCTGTTTTTACCATTATGGTGTTTAGGGAACTTTAGCATCACCTGGGGATTTAAAGAAAATTTCTAGGTACCTTAAAGTTAAACCTTTATTGGTCTAGGTTACATCCTGGATCACAGTGCATCCTAGACCTAGAGTTGGTAACTCTGGAGCAGAGTCCAGATTTTTGACTGTGGTGAGTAGCTCCCCCTCCCCATATACACCTTTTCTTAGGTAGCCGCTCTCATTTTATAGGTAATGCTGGAGGATGGAAGAAGCAAAGGATTTGGTTTTGTGTGTTTCTCATCTCCTGAGGAGGCAACCAAAGCAGTCACTGAAATGAATGGGCGCATCGTGGGTTCCAAGCCACTGTATGTTGCCCTCGCCCAAAGGAAGGAGGAGAGAAAGGCTCACCTAACCAACCAGTACATGCAGCGGGTGGCTGGAATGAGAGCACTCCCTGCCAATGCCATCTTAAACCAGTTCCAGCCTGCAGCTGGTGGCTACTTTGTGCCAGCAGTTCCACAGGTGGGTCTGCCGCGTGATCGTGGCTCTCTGGGTCTGCCTGTGAGTGCTATGCCTGTGTTCTTCAGTGGTTGAGAGGGATTTTTTTTTTTAAATTAAGTTTACTGGTACATTTTAGGTATACATAATGATCACATCCATCATAGGGAATTTGTGCCTGTACATGATGCGTCTTGTTGCTTTTTTTTCCCCCTTCATTCCACTACTCCCTTCGACCCCTGGGGAGGGACTTTTGGGGATGATGGAGTTCTAGAATGTTAAAGACACTATAAGTAAAAGTGAAGAGCCAGGTGTGGCTGTAAGGGTATGAGAGGCTAAGGCAAGAACACCGAAGATTCAAGCCCAGTCTGGGCAACTTAGTGAGACTGTGTCTCAAAATGAAAAGAAAGGAGGGGAATGTAGCTCAGCCAGTGTGAAGGCCTTGGTTGGGTTCAATCCCAGGTACCCACCCAAAAAGAAAATGAAGAACTTAACCATGATCATACATGCATACTGGAAGAGGTAGAGGGGACTACCCTGGTTAAGCTTAACCAGTGCTTCAGCTTTTGAGTAGAGAGCCTTTATTCCAAATAGCTTAGGCTAGTGGTACTGAACCTATTACATGTGTGGTGTTTTTTGTTTCAGACAAAAGATGTTACTGCATGGGTTGTTTTTCTAAACGAAAATCCCAATATTTAGGTGTTACTGCCGTGTTAGTACTTTGCGATAAATAGTTGGGTTGAGGGTTGTAGTTTGGGCACTCGTCTCTAAAAGGTTCACCATTACTGGTCTAGGGCCTAGTAGTGAGGTAAGAGTCTAGTGTGGGTTCAGGTTTCTGAAATAGAAGGGCTTAGGTGCTGTTTCCTTACAGGCTCAGGGAAGACCACCATATTATACACCTAACCAACTGGCGCAGATGAGGCCTAATCCACGTTGGCAGCAAGGTGGGAGACCTCAAGGTAAGTGGTGGGGGACAGTACTTGCCCAGGATGTACCTGGCCTGGTCTTCCTGGTTTTCTGTGTGCACTTTGTGATGCATTTTCTAGGCCGTGTTGCTTGTCAGTAATAAGCATGTTTTGTCTTACCACCAGGCTTCCAAGGAATGCCAAGTGCTATACGCCAATCTGGGCCTCGTCCAACTCTTCGCCATCTGGCTCCAACTGGTAATGCTCCGGCCTCTCGTGGCCTCCCTACTACCACTCAGAGAGTCGGTGAGCAAACTGGCCTATAGGAGCGTGGCCTGGGGAGGAGGGAGTCAGGATGACTAGCTCTGCCCTCGCTTGGTCAGTTTGTTGGGCTCAAATGTGGAGCCCTGGTTCTGTTACCATAGCTCTGTGTTTGGTGTAGGTAGGTACTTCATTCAGGAGCAGAGAGACAGTGTGACTTGTAGGTGTGTTGGTTACTGTCACCATTCTTTGCTGTCGGTGACTCATGTGAAAAACGTTAATCATAGTAGTTTGCTAGCTGGGTGATGACGGAGCCTATTTTTGGTGGGATGGGGGATACAAGGAAGCTTTTAATGTCCTGTACTCAAAGATGTGGAAAAGTTTGTTAGCCTTTGGCTTATCCTGGAAAGTAGCAGTAGTAGCCCTGAGTGTGATGTGTCATGTCAACGTGCTTTGGAATCTCTCCTTCCGTGGGACGTGGACGGTTGGACATTGGCCTCCAACACTGATGTGCATTTGCTGGTCTGTTGTAGGGTCTGAGTGCCCGGACCGCTTGGCTATGGACTTTGGTGGGGCTGGTGCCGCCCAGCAAGGGCTGACTGACAGCTGCCAGTCTGGAGGTGGTATTGGATGCACACAGAAGGGGGAAAGATGGGATTTGACGGGCCTTTGCCCAGCCTGATGGGTTTTAATTGCATTTGTTCTTTCCTCAAGGTGTTCCCACAGCAGTCCCAAGCCTCACACCTCGGGCTGCAGTTGCTGCTGCTGCTCCTCGGGCTGTGGCACCATACAAATATGCCTCCAGTGTCCGCAGCCCGCACCCTGCCATACAGCCTCTGCAGGTGAGGCCAGCAGATGCTGCCAAAGGCATTTGCCCCATTTCTACACAGTTTAAAGCATGCTTGATTTTGATTCCTTCAGTGGGTATTGGCATCCCTGCCCCCTGGTAGGGTGCTGTTTTTTGGGTTTTTTTGAGATGGGGTCTTGCTGTATAGCTCAGGCTGGCCTTGAACTCATGGTGATCCTCCTCTCTCAACTTCCTGAAAACTGGAATTACAGGTTATGCCACCAACCCTGGCTGGACGCTATATTCTATGTGGTGATTTGGACACTCACTGAGAAAGTGTTCTTCCTCCAAACACTGAGAAGGGGTGCTTCCTCTGCTGCTTGTGTAACACCTGTGCTCAGCATTTTGAGCTCCTAGGTGACTTCTTCTATCTAGTGCCATATTTGATCCTTGGCTGCTATACAAGATGATTGGGACATTAAATCAGGAAGTACCTTCAATTTAGATAAGATTCAGTATCAAAAGTGTGAAGGGAGATAGCTCAGATTGCCTAAGCTGAAATTTGCAACCTTTAGAACTGTGCACTTAAATGCAAACCCAGCTGCAACCAGTTTGTTTCAGAGCTCAGCAGTTTTCTGTGGCAGGCCACACTCAGCTGTCAGGCCCATAAGCTGCTTGACAGTTCATTTTTCAGATGTCCTCCTTCCTCACATTCTCTAAGGGATTTCCCAGGGCTTAAGGTTGAGTGTAAACTATCTTCTGTATATAGGGCCCTACTTTTAGGGCTGTGTGATGAGCATTAGTTTTGCATGTTGATAATCCTTAGGCAGTTGATGTAATAAAAACATTGGTTATAGTAAAGGTAGTATAGGGTATAGTTATAAATGTTTTGGTAGTCATATTCTTTGACCTAGTCTGCATTGGAATTGACACTAAAGGAAATTTCAGGAGAAGGCTTCACGCACATATTCGCTGTGGCCTGATTTCTTGGGTAACCTTGGATGAATTGAATGAAACATCAGTAAATGGTTGCTTAGCATTGTACATTTATTTTATTTGAGGGGGTTTTACTTTCCTTTCTGATAGCATGTCCTTTCTGTTTTTTGGACTTCTGAGACAGTCTAGCTTATGTATCCCAGGCTGGTCTTGAATTCACTGTGTACCCTGAGCTGGTTTCAAACTCCCAGTGATCTTGCTGTGCCATCATGCCCACTGAACAGCATGTCCTTTCACTGCAGTTAATTGTATTTTAATGTCCATGGTATTCTGTGCCTCATAAAATAATTCATGAAGATAAGGACAGCTACTTCCGTTCCTCTTTCAGATAAGAATGTTGAGATGTTGAGTGGTGAGGCTCTCAGCCACTGCCCAGCAGCCTTTCTTTGGTACTAACCTACTGGCTGTCCTGGTTTTCAGGCACCCCAGCCTGCCGTCCATGTGCAGGGCCAGGAGCCTCTGACTGCCTCCATGCTGGCTGCAGCTCCCCCACAAGAGCAGAAGCAGATGCTGGGTAAGTGCCCATTCAGCCTGTAGGACACCAATGTCTGTTCACTGAGGTTTTTTTTTTTTTTTTTTGGTGGTACTTGGGACTAAACCCAGGAGTACTGGGTTACATCCTCAGCCCTTTTTAAAATTCTGAGGCAGGGTCTCCTCACTAAGTTACCCAGGCTGGCCTCAAATATCTGGCCTTCCTCCCCCAGCCCCCTGAATAGCTAGGAATTAACAGATATGTGCCACCAGTTTGACTTGGTCTTTTATTAACTGTCCTATCCATAGGAGAGCGTTTATTCCCACTCATCCAAACAATGCATTCGAACCTGGCTGGCAAGATCACGGGCATGCTGCTGGAGATCGACAACTCCGAGCTGCTGCACATGCTCGAGTCCCCTGAGTCTCTCCGCTCAAAGGTGAGCTGCTTCTCAGATCCTGCAGCCACAGCTCAGTTTGGGAGGGTGGAGGGGACCTGGGCACTGGGTAGAGCAGAGAGGATATTCTGCTGCTGTGTTCCTGTCATGCCTCACCCTTGATTGATGCTGCTGGTGTGGGTGCTGAGAAAGCTGTGGGCAGAGGTCATTGGACCTGGGTACCAGGGAGGGGCTGAGTGGCTCTCCTCAGTCACTGACTGCCTGGAGGTTTCTCCCAGGTGGAGGAAGCTGTGGCAGTTCTACAGGCTCATCACGCCAAGAAAGAAGCTGCCCAGAAGGTGGGCGCTGTTGCCGCTGCTACCTCTTAGACAAGGAAAGCACGTACGTTTGCCTGTTACACTTGCAGTCACTGTTTTGATTTATGAATATGTTCATAAAAGAGTGAGGACACTTTTCTGACACTTCCCCTGTGATTTGGCAGGCTGTTACCTGAGCCTCTCACCTGGATCCATTACTATGGAAAGAACTAAGGGGTTTTGAATGAAAGAACAAAGAGTCAGGTGCATTGGCCATATACCTGTAGTCCCAGCTACTGTAAGCTAAGGCAGGAGGATTTGAGCCCAGGAGTTTAAAGCCAGCCTGGGCAACATTGCAAGACCCTATCTCAAGGAGAAAAAAAAAAAACAAACAGTTTCTTCTAAGAGCACCTGGTCAGATTTGTCTCAAGAACTAGCCTGGTTGGCTCAGGTGTAGTCTGTGTGCTTAGCACCCACAAGGTCCTGGATTTGTCCCCCAGCACCTGCTCTCCTTGCTGGTCTCTGAAAGAGTGATAGGTATACAAGGTATTCACATCACATGCCAAAGCCTCACTGCTGTGAGTATCATTTCCTGGTTTGGCCTGAGGCTGGTGAAGTTGTGTATATACCCACAGCTTACACAGCAGGCATTGGATCATGATCTAGTGCCAGAGACAGCCCCACAGTGCACTACAGTTGCAGAAGGTGCTCACTGCCTGTGGAGGTGGGAGAGCAGGGAGGTGGGGTGGGTGAGTAAAGTTTTAGCTGGGACCCCTGGCGGGTGCCTCCAAATAAAAAAACGAGAGTCAGGTGAGCCAAGATTGAAAACTTTTTTCTAGAACACCTTTCTTTGTCAAGGAGTCCCCCAAATTCTTTTATTTGTGTTGGTGCTTTTGTTTTTTCCAGGATTCAAAAGCCAAATAATCCCTCATGGAATTGAGCTCAAGGTTTGAAGACTTCCTAGTTTGTCCTATGGACCTCAACACCGAGAACCACAAGTTGCAAATTGAATAGGTCATTTTGTATCAAAAGGTCAATTATGAAGCACCTAGAACTTTTCAATTATAAAAGTATATTCTCTGGGTTCTGCTATGGCCCAGACATTTTTTTTTTTCTATTGTGGGTTTTGATTTTTTTTTCCCCAGAAATTGGTTTTATTTGATGTACCCAAGTCTTAAGTTTCTCAATAAAGGAAAAAAAAATCCATAAAACTGCCTCTGTCTTACCCATGTCACTGACCAGTTTTATTGTGTAAATTCCAGCTTTCACTGGAAGTAGTCTATATGCAAACAGGCTATAATGAATTTAACCTGTTGCCATTTATAAGCAAATTTAGGTTAAGCAAGGTAGACAGAGGTGTAAATTGAACTATTGAAGACGATGCCTAGTGCCTCCCCCCATTTAATTTAGAAGGGATATTTAAATCTAGTATGGTCAGAGCAGGCCTTGGGAATAGCTCTGGAAAAGTTGGGGTTTTGGGTTGACACGAACCCCAAGGACAGGTGTGGTCTGGCTGATTAGTTCCATCCCCCTGTCCCTTCCCTTGATGAACGTGGTAACAGGTTGGAGCTTGTCCTGTCTGGCTTGTCTGGCTCCCATGGTCAGTTTGCCCGGTGGGCAGGTCAGCAGATCCAGGTACCCAAATTGTGCAACTATAGTTTTCTCTAACAGTGGGAAAGTAAGTGCTCAGGAGGAGATTGGTGGCAATCGCAAACAAGTGCTGAAGTCCTCAGTGTTTTGCCAGTCCTTTATTTCTCAATGTGATAGTCACCGAGCAGGATCAGTCAGTCTCCTGTTCATAGTGTCTACCCAGATGTTTTTCCTTCTTGCCAGCCTCTTTTGTTGTTTTTCCTTAAGAGCTGGTTTCAGGTAATGTTCGGAAAAGTTGACATCCCTCCTTTCTAACAGTTCCCATCCTTTGTTCATAGTTAATAACTTCTCCCTCAGTACTGGGGATTGAACCCAGGGAGCACTGAGGGACATCCCCAGCCCTTTCTAGTAAAGCATATTTTGAGACAGGGCCTCTGTGTGTGGCCTTAGCCTCCAGGCACAAGTCGCTGCCCCTCACTTGAGCTTTCAGCTGCCCAGCTTCAGCGTGGTGCTGGCCACTGTAGCTTGAGTGGGCAGAGGTAAAGGGGCCTGTGGCTTCCGCAACAGAACTGGGGGTTAGATGGCCACCTCCTATGGGTGTGGTCGGGTCTTTGTAGGCCAGGCTTAGATTTAGGGTTGCAGCAGAGGGGCCTGGGTCAGGTTTCCTGTGGGGCCTTATTCTCAACCTGTGTGTGGTGCCCTGAGCCCTTGACCACTTTTTGTCCTAGGCTGGCTCCCATTTATTCCATAAGCTCTGCAGCCCTGGACCCTTAGAGGAAGGAGTTCCCAGAGTAGCTTATGTTTTAGCTACTTTTCTCACTGTTGAGACAAAATACTCTGCGCCCAAAGGTAAGGAAGGAAAGGTTTATTTGGCTCAGTCTGCAGAGATTTTAGTCCACAGTCAGCTGGCTCCAAGGCAGGGTGGTATAGCAGAGGAGAAACAGTTCCTGGCAGGCAGAAGGTAGCAAAGCAACAACGAATGACCACAGCTCTTTTTATTCCTTTCATCCAGGCTACTTACGTGTTGTAGCACTCACATCCTTAATCCTACTGCCCTTGAGCCTAGCACTGCACCATGAATCAGTCACACTAGATCCAGCCACCTCTGAAAAGGCCCTACCCATGACCACATGAAACTTAGGGTGAGCATCTAGGTACAACCCATAGCAGCTGGGAAATTACGAAAACCATCTCACCATTGGACTGGGACAGCTGTGATACAGTTGTATGACCAATATTTACGATGAGCATGGGTAAGTGTTTTGGCAAATATCTTTTGGAAAGATGAAGGGAAACTTTAGAAATGAGTTTGAACAACCTAGAGTTAACCAGGCAGCCAAGGTGTGTGTGGAGGCTTTTCCTGGTTGTAGAGGAGAAATAAGCCCATCAATAGGAGGCAGATAGCTTTTGCACTGAGGATGCAAAGCTAGAGAAGCAAGCAAGGTCTTAGATGCCTTTCTCTTGGGCTTTGAAGAGTGCCAAGCAGAAGAGTGATATAATTAGACTTGTTGGGATCATTCTAGTGCTGCTGTACAGGGGAGAGATACTGGAAATGGCCTGTTTTGGAAACTTGATAATCAGGAGCTAGATGGAGGCCTTGAGGGATGGGGAGAGGAAGAGTGTACTCCACAAACGATGTGTACCCCAAAGTTGGGTCCCTCCTTTCATCATCTTCCTGTGCTTATAGCAGCAGCACCACTCCAGAATGTGCTTCATGTTTTTGCAGGAGGGCAGCGCTGAGCTGTTGGAGGCATTCATTCTTCATGCTACTTTTCCTCCCTTTGGAGACATCGCTGATGTTCTGATTCCACTGGATTATGAAACAGGTGACATTAGGAATGTCTCTCAGGTTCAGATTCCTGATCCCAGGGGAAAGAACCTCGGGGGGAAGTTAGGTCCTATGTGTTCTGTGGACAGCTGGCCTGAGGATGTCCCTGACATCAGGTGGGGGTGGAGATAGCCTGGCAATCTGGTGGCTTGAAGGAAAGACTTTTTCTATATTGGAACCATTTGGGGGCTTTGATTTTGATCATTTAACACAAAAACCGTGTATAGTGAGCATCTCTGACCCTAAATTCAAAAATGCTATAAAATCAGCTTTTTGGGATCTTCCCCCTGCCCCCAACAGGATCTCACTATGTAGTTGAAGCTGGCCTTGAACTCACTATGTAGGCCAGGCTGGCCTTGAACTCTTTGATATCCTCCTGCGTCAGCCTCCAAAGAGCTGGGATTACAGGCATGCACCACCATGCCTGGCTACAAACCTGACCTTTAAAGATCCAAATCTGAAACACTTCTAGTCCCAAACATTTTGGGTAAGGAAAACTCAACCTGTAATAGCCAAGAAGACATTCTTAGGAAAATCTTTCAAAGTTTGGGTGTTTGTTGATTTATACAACCTGCTGGGTAACCACACCCTAATTTTGAGACAGGGTCTTGCTAAGTTGCCAAGCAGTCCAGGCTAGATTCAAACTCAGTCTTCCTGCCACAGTCTTCCAAAGTTCTAAGATTATAGATGTATACCACCATGTCCAGCTCTTCGTTATTAATTGCTTAGAAGTTTTAGTCTCAGTTCTGCCAAAAACTTTCTGTGTGGCCTAAACCTGAGCTTAGTGCAGTGTTAGTCTCTATGGTCCCAACTGCTTGGGAGGCTGAGGCTGGAGGATCAGTAGAGCCCAGGAATAAGAGACCTGCCATGAACAACACAAACACCACTCTAAGCCTTCAGTTCTCCAAGTCATTTTTTTTCCAGTGCTGAAGTAAGCCCAGGATCTAATACATGCTGAGCAAGTGGTTTACCACTGTGCTACATCCCTCTCAGTTCAAGTCTTAAGTAAAAAGATTTTGGAGGCCCTTCACATAATGTGTTGGTCAGCTTTCCTGTTGCTGGGACAAAATACTTGACACCTGCAATTTAAGGAGGAGCTTATTTTGGCTCACAGTTTCAGTACTATTTTTATTTCTTTTCTTCGGGGGATGGGCATGGTACTAGGGACTGAACCCAGGGCCTTTACACTGTGCAAGACTCCAGCCCTTTTTTTTCTTTTTTTTTTGAGATGATCTCACTGTTTCCCAGCTTGTACTTGAAGCTGATTCTCCTGCCTCAGCCTCCCAGAATGCTGGAGTTACAGGCATGTACTACCATGCCCAGACTGGCTTGCAGTTCCAGTGGGTTCAGTCTGTCATCCACTAACCCCAGCACAGAAACAGCATGGCGAAAGGACATGGCAGAGGAAAGCATGGTGACTGGGAAGCGGAGTTCATGAAGATGAAGGGAGCAGCTGGAAGATAACACACTTCCAGGTCACACCCTGTGACCTGCCTCTTCCAGCCAGGCCCCACCTCTGGCATATGAGACTTTTGGGGGACATTTGAGAACTAAACTATAACACCTGATTTCATAAGTTAGTAGCTTGGTCTCCCCTAGGTAAAATAAGTTTTTCCTAAGGCCAAGGTCTACCTTCCTTTCTTTAGTTGCCACCAAAGTCAGTAGCAAGCTCAGTATTCTACCTACAGTTAGTGCTCAGTTAGAAGGAAAGATTGTTACATAAACAACTTTTTTTCTCTCTTTTTTTAAAGAGTGAAAGAAGGATAACATAGTAATGGGGCTTACTGAATTACAGACCAAGTGGTAGGAAATTATCAGTGGTTGTTTTACATATTGTTGTCTACAAGATAGTTTCTCAGGGAAACAAATAGACAAATAATAGTGAGCTACAGACAAAAGTGGTAGGTTATTATCAATGGTGGTTGTACTATACTTTGGTATCTTCAAAGTGGCTTCTAAAGAAAATAAATAGAGCTATACATGAGTGACTGATTGAATGTTCATTGACTATTCTCATTGGCTGTTGTAGGAAACCCATAGTAATAAACATACATCCATTTACGAAATAGGACAGGAACAATACAAACATTACACAGTTATGGATAGATCAGTAGGAAAATATCAATGGCTGCTGTAATACATGGTGGTATCTTCAAAATGGTTTCTCAGGAAGACAGAGATATGCAAGAAGGATCTAATAAGTAGTTACAGCCTAAGGGTTGTGAAAAATAGCAGTTTACCTCCTCACCAGTGACTCCTTTCACTGCGGTGTGATGGCTGGAAGGAAGGCCAGGATTGAAAAGAAAGACCGAGAGACTTGCACCTGTGTCTAGCAACAGGCTGTTTTCTTTTTTCTCTATAGTCATGATTACCTTGGGCTCCTCCATGGAGATGACAGTCTGGCCAGAGGGAAAAAGCAGAGTATGCCCCGGGCCCCCTCATTCTTGTTAGACTAACTGGTAGGATGGATCTGAGCTCTTGGGTCTGTGCTTCAAGAGGGCAGACTGGTCTCCAGTGGTCACCTTTGCAGTCAGAGCATGGCCTAGGAGGCTTCTTAGGTTAGTTCCTCTTGAGGTGGCCTGGCTTTTAACAGTGGTAGCAGATGAATGTAGTCGTGGAGTTCTTGGGGCCCCAAGAATCAGACTTAGCATCTGTTTCTCTTGATGCTGCAGCAAAAGCAGCTGCTTTTTCTCAGTCTCTTTGTTTTCTCTCTTTGGCTGCCTTCTCGTCATGGCTATAGAATACTGAGGAGGCAATCAATACTGACATCTCAAATGAGCCATCTGGGGTGAAAGCCATTTTTTGTAGCGTTTTCTCTCCAGCCTCCTAGCACATTGGGACCCCACAACCACTTAGTGTCCTCTCCCTAGCCGTGAGCACAGGCAGCAGGAATCTCGGTGCAGACCTCTCTGGAGCTCCATGCGTTCTCCACCACAGCCTGTACTATCAGGGGAAGAATAGCTTCCAGGGCGTCTCCCCAGGTATTGCGCAAGGTCCTTCTGGTTCCTAGCTTCCAAACAGCTCTCTTGACCCCGGTCAACTACACCTCTGAGTCTTCAGGTGTAGTCTGTATTCTCGTGTTCTCCAAGTCCTTGTTTAGCAGCTGCTCCTCCACTGACTCTGGACCTTTCTGGTTCTCAACAGCAAGAGCAAGAGCGACATGTTGTGTGGCATGTATTCCCAAGGATTTCTCCATGTGGGGATGATTCACGCACGTCCCTGAGTGGGTCTCCACAGCCGGTGCATGGCGGGCCAGTTGTGTCATTGCTTCTCTGGGCCATGATAGTTTTTTTTTTTTTTTTTTCTTTTTGAGACAGGGTCTCGCTCTGCAGTTCAAGCTGGCCTTGAGCTTACCTTGTAACCCAGGCTGGCCTTCAACTCATAGTGATCCTCCTGCCTCAGCCTCCTGAGTGCTAGAAATACAGGCATGTGCCACCACGCCTGGCCTGACTTTTTCTACTTTCTGTAAGTTTTGTCAACAAAAGTTACCAAAATGCTTGGAAAGCAACTGAACGTTTAAGTTCTGTAGTGGTGGGTTTGAATACTGCAAAGATTTTTAGTTCTTGGTTTTTTTGTTTGTTTTGAGACAGGGATTTGCTAAGTTGCCAAGCCGGTTTCCAATTCATAATCCCTGTTGCGGCCTTCTGAGTGCAGAAATTAAAGGCGTGTACTATCACACCTGGCAGGTAGTGCAAAATTTTAAAGTTTGGTTTAGTTATGGGGTATGTCTCTGTGGTAAAGAGGTGCTTAGTAAGCCTGAGGTCCTGGGTTCAGTCCCCCACAACTCTCCAAAAATCATCACTTAGCTATGTTTATTTCTGGGGTGCTGGTAATCAAGCCCAGGGCCTCATGCAGACTCTGCAAATACTCTACCCGTGAACTGTACCTCAAGCTGGCTATGTTTATTTAAAACAAAACAACGAACAATTCTGTAAGCATTGACAAGTAAACCAAGACCAATCTAAAACTTAATTTTCACTTTATAAGTGGCATCAGATGTGTCCTGCCACCACTTGCCCACATGTTAACAACCCTTTCTTTGTTTTTGTTTTTCTGAGACAGGGTCTCACTATGTAGTTCAGGCTGGCCTGGAATTCATGGTGGTCCTCCTGCCTCAGCCTCCCAAGTGCTGGGATTACAGACATGTGCTACCATACCTGGCTTTCCCCTGGTGCTTTTCTGCAAAAGCGAAAATAGTCTGTTGCTGGGTGTGGTGGTGCACACATATAATCTTAGCACTTGGGAGGCTGAGGCAGGAGCATCACTATGAGTTTGAAACCAACCTAAAATACATACAGGAAGTCCTTAACTTCTGAACTTTTGAGTTGCAAACTTCCACAGATATGAATGGACCTTTCATTACAAGTATTTGTAAATGGAAACAAATGGCAGAAGCAGCTCATGCTGGACATTGTGGCAGTTGTGCTGCTGTGTCCGTACTGTACAGTGCAATAGTGTGCAGTACTACAGTGCTGTATCAGAGCCTAGCATGCCGGGAAGCATTATTTACCATATCTTTGTGGTTTCGGGTTTTTCTGTACTTTACATTGTATATTTGTGTCAAAAGTGTATAAGACTCACTTTGTTGGACTTACAAATGGATACCACTTATGAATGTTCTCCCAGAACGGAACTCATTTATAAGTTGGGGACTTAACTGGAGTGAGACCCTGTCTTTTTTTTTTTTTTTGGTTTTTCTCCGGTACCGGGAACCGAACTCACGACCTTGCCCTTGCCAGGCAGGCGCTTTGCCGCTGAGCTAAATCCCCAGCCCCAAGAGACCCTGTCTTAAAAAAATAATAATAGGAAAACAGAAGCACAAAGGGAAACTAGGAACGTAGCTCAGAGGTAGAGCACTTATCTAGAATGCACGAGGCCCTGGGTTCAGTCCCTAGTAGAGGAAAAACAAAAGCACGAAGGATTAGCTTGTCAAATTAGTCAGTGGAGGCAAGACAGTTTCCCAGTTTAGTACTGCTGTGACAAGCCACTACCCACATGGGGGCTTAAAATACCAGAAATGTATTCTCAGCTCTGGAAGCCAGAAGTCCAAGATCAAAGTCCTGCCCTTCTGAGAGAATCTGTCCCTATCTCCTCTCATGGCTGGCAACCTCTTGCAGTCCCTTGGTGAGCAGCATCCCTGTGGTCTCTGCTGTGCCCTCCAGGCCTCATTCTTGGTGCCTGTCTCTCTTCCTCTTACAAGAATACCCTTGTTAGATGAAGAGCCCACAGCAGTGCACTGTGATCTCAACTAATCACATCTGCAGAGTAGCTCTAAATAAGGTCAGTTTCAGGTTCAGGTAGACAGGAGATTTCAGAGAATGCTCTTCAACCCACCATAGTGGCTGGGTAGTGGTAGTTGCAGAGTGACAGGAAGTTCTGCATAAAGGAAGGCCACAAGGCTGGACTGAAGGTTCCCCTCAGTCAGAATCTGCCAGCTGACCTGGCGTTGCCCATTTCTGCTCGTCTGTGTGTATTTTCTCTCCCGTCACCTGAGCATGTAATGTACACCACCAGTTCTAGCAAGCAGTCCATGCCCTTCGTTGAGTACACAAAGCTAAGTGATGGGAAGTGCATCTTTTTCATGTGCTTGGGCCACTGGGTTTTCATTTGAGCCCTAACTGTAAGAAGAGTGGAGCTTTTCCTTGAGTTATTTCAGCAAGATGTTGCAGCAGCTGCCTTCAGATTTTCCTCATTGGTTGGGGGAGGAGGGACAGCAGCACTGGTGACCCCAAGGCCTCACTATGAGATACTTCCCTGGCCCTGGTTATTTTTTTTTTCAGCTGTTCTTGCTAAGTTGCCCAGGCTGACCTCAAACTAGTATAGTTCAGGGAACTCTCCTGTCTTTTACCCACTTACCAATTTGCTTTTGCCCCATGCTTTCTCACGTTATGTGCAAGCATACAACTGCGTGTGTTCACCGTACACTAGTCTTGAGAGGAAGTGGAAGACAGTGTGTTTCTCTGTTCTTGAATACATCGGGGTATTTCCTAAGAACAGGACTACTCTCTCACATAGTCACAAGGCGACAGTTAAGATCACAGAATTTAACATTGACACAGCACTAATCTTCTGGCCAAATTTCGATTTTAACTTTATAGGAACGTTACCGACAAGAGTTCATGCCTGGTCTCATTCAATGGCAGGTTCTCACTGTTTCTTTGCAGGGCGTTTCCCCTACTCGCAGGTTCTACTCACAGGAACTCCTTGCGATTGCACCTAGGTTACGTGTTTTGGCAGGAGTCCCACAGAGCCAGCATGGTTAGTGCATCCCACAAGGAAGTCCACCACAGCAGCACAGAGATGGCGGTGTTGTCCTTGTGATCACTCGGCTGGGGATGTCTGCCAGGTTTCTGCACTGCAAAGTTACATTTTAAGGACATAACTAAAATGTGTTTTTCTTCTCACTATCTATAGCCCATTTATTGACAGTTGTATTTTTGCTATTTTCTTATGTATTCCTCATTATCCTTTTTTACATACAACTCTTTGTGTGTGGGGTACCTCGGATTGAACCCAGGGCCTTGTGCATGCTAGGCAAGCACTCTGCCCCTGAGCTACATCCCCAGTGGCACCCCCACTTTTTTTTGCCTTAATCTAGTTTTTAAAATATTTAACAAAATCATAGTTACATATACAGTAGTTTAAAGAAAATTGCCAGGCGTGGTGACCCATGCCTGTAATCTCAGGATTGACACAAGTTCAAGGCCAGCTTTGACTACATAGTGAGTTCAAGTACAGCCTAAATTACAGAGCGAGACCTTGTCTCAAAAAAAAAGTGATTTCCATAGTTATAAAACAAAATGTTCTTCTCCCCTACCCACACATACCATTTTTTCTGTCTTGACAGAGGCAGCACCCATTTCCCTTTAACTTTATTTTGGATTTTATTGCTATATCTCTGGAAAACATAATCTTATTATTACTGCTTGCCTTTTCTCAGTTTTTGGCTGTTTTAGGCCAGATTTTTGGGAACAGACTCATACAGCTTTGCATGTAGTGAATATACTGGAAATGGGTTGAGGAACAACTCCTGTCAGAGAAGGAAGAAAGCAGATCAGACAGTGAGTGCGCGTGGGCTCCCCTGGTTGCATGGAGGGCTGAGCTGATCCCACAGCCGGGCAAGGGCACCAGGCCTTTCCACCTCCCACGTGCCGGTCCCTGATTCTGGCTCGTTCCCAAGGGTGGGTGCGCTCCGTGGAGCGGCTCTTTCTGGCCAAGGCCATTTCCTGGGCAGGTCTTATCCTGAGCCTGGAGTGTCCAACACTCCCGGGGCCAAGGGATCTGAGTGGCATGCCGCTGCGTCACTCCTGTACCAAGTTCACTCACTAGGGAACAGCTCCTCCAGGACTCCACTTAGTCTCTTCCTGGGAGAAATGAGAGAAAACAAGCAGAAAGTTAGTGGGGGTGAGCTGCAGTCCCCATTGCTGCTGCTGCTCCCAGATCTACAGCTGCTGCCCTCAGCCGGCTTCTTCTGCGTACTCCAGATTCCTCTTGCCTTGGTGTCTGTTCTGTGGTCTCAATGGCTAACCCGGGGTAGAGGAGCTCTAGACCTTTTCCCTGGGACTTGGCCTCCTGGTCATTATGCCCTATTCAGTCTACGGGTGCCTGTCAGAACTGGGCAGGGAAGTTCCCCTGGGTGCCAAACTGTTCTGACTAGCACGTCTGCCTTTTCCTGATGACCAGGAACCAAGATGGCAGCTCCTCGTGCCTGCTCTTCTCAACACGAGGAGCCTCACACTGTCAGGCAGCAGTCACAGCTCAGAGTGTAATGGATCTGGTCATCTCCACTAGCGAAGGTGTCCCTCCGAGAGCCAGGACCTCTTGGCCACGTAGCCTTGTGTTGCAGGGATGGGAAGGGGGGTGATGTGAGCAGGGCCACTCTAACCTCTACCCCTTGGCTCCTGGTGCCCAGGGCATAGCATCTGGTAGTACTCACTGATTAGGGGTGGATCTCGTTCCCATCTGCACAGGGTGTCATTTCTTTTGTTTTTTATTGTTGTTCATATTTTCTTACATTAGATTTTATTGGTACATTTTAGATACACGTGATCGCATTCATCATAGAGAATTTGTACCTGCACACGATATAACTCCCTCTCCCCGGGTTCCCTTGCCTCTTCCCTTCCCCATTTACAAAGCTGTGTTTTCATGAGGTTGCCCTTGCTAAGCTGGCACCTCATCTGCTGCACTTTAAGGTCTTGGTGTCTGTCAGTCTGAGCCGTGTGGCATGTGGTAGGAATAGTGGGCCCCAAGTTCATGTGCTGACTGCCTCACTTCTGTTACTATAAAATGAGTCCTTTGGTTTGAGGTGATGTTAGTCAGTTTGTGCTGCTTTAACAAAATACCTGAGACACTGACTTACAGAGAACAGATCTATTTTCCCATAGTCCTGGAGGCTGGGAAGTCCAAGGTCAAGGCGCTGGCAGGTTCAGTTGTCTGTTGCCTCCAGGGTGGCATCTTGTTGCTGCCATCTCCAGATGGGGAGGAACACTGTGTCCTGCATAACAGAAGGTGGAAAGGCAGAGGGGCTGAGGACCTTGATCCCTTTCACAAAGACAGGTGTTCTGATGACCTAGTCACCCCTTAAGTGCCCCACCTTAATATCATCACTTTGAGCTTTAAATTTCAGCACCTGCATTTCAGCAATGACACAGACTACTGTGTCACTTGATATGGTAAGCACTTGGATTGTGGTGTGAGCTGAGGCTCTGCAAGCAGTAAGAGAAAACCCATGTCCAGAATATCTGCTATGCCTCTCAGGATGAATGAGCCCCCTCCATGGTAGGAAGGGCCCGGGTAATCAACTTGCCACCAAGTGGCTGGTTGATTTAAAGAATGGAGTGTCAGTGTTGGTCTCGATCGCTAGTGGTTCAGACATTTGGTGGTAGCAGTGGCCAGATCAGCCTTGGTGAGTGAAGCTCATGTTCCTCTCATATACTTCCTCGCTCTGGTCATGTGTGTTGGGCAGCTATCCATGGCTGGGATAAATACCTGACTTATATAACTTGAGAGGTTTATTTTGACTAACAGTTTCAGAGGTTTCAGTCCATGGTTACCTGGCTCCAAGGCAGAAATGGCACGGTGCCAGTGTGTGTGGAAGGAAGCTTTTCAGCTCAGCATCAGTGAAGCAGAGAGCAGAAAAGAACACTGAGAAGAGAAAGAGACCAAATAAAGTCCCCAAGGCCATGGCTCTATAACCCACCCAGACCTCCTAGAAGTGTACTTTGCTAATCTCCTAGACATCTCTCAAGCCAATCAAGTTGACAGTTGCAACTGTCTCACCATGGTTACTTTGTCCATGTGCTGCTCTGCAGTGGCTCATGAAAGATGCCAGCTGATGTCTGCTCATGGAGTCTCTGTTTATGAGTGGCTTAATATTTCTGCTGTTATGGATGCTGTCTGGTGGGAGTTGACAGCAAAGGTCTGATGTCATATCCCTTGCCATGGTTCCAGCCATGTGCTTCCTAATCCCAGTCTTCATCTATTTTCTTCCAGGTTCCTGGCCTACTGACCTAGCCATTTGTCAGTGTCCTTGAGTTTATTTAGATTCTTCCTGAGGCTACCATCCTTCCCATACAAAGCTGTCTCCTAAGGCTCTGCCTTTAGAGAGTACTTCCCCTCACCTCTGTCCTTCAGGCCACCTTGAGTAGGGCTTTAGTATAGTAGCAGTCTACTTGGAACTCGTCCCCATGTACTGACCCAAGTCACTGGCAACCTGAGTGTGTCATTTCTCTTCCTGGGCTAGCTGCTCGTATGGGAGTTCCATGTGGTCACGGATGTAAACTGAAGAAGAGGTGACACAGGGAGCCTGTGCACCTGCCCATGTAAGCTTGTTTATGCTTCTAGCCTAGCTTGTGCCCAACCCTGAATGCACTGTATCCACCCTATAGTGAGTGGATTACTGCTGGTCCCACCAGTCCTTACTACTTTTTTTTTGAGACAGGGTCTCACTACATATGTAGCCCAGGCTGGCCTCAAACTCACAGTGATATTTGTGCCTCCATCTCCAAAGCACTGAGATTACAGGTGTATGCCACCATACCCAGCAAAATTAATATTTACTAGTATACTTTTCTGTCTCTTTTTTGTTTTGTTTTTGTTTGAGACAGGGTCTCAGGCTGGTCTTGAACTCACATAGCCCAGGATGACCTCAAACTCATGGTGATCCTCCTGCCTCAGCCTCCTGAGTGCTGGGATTACAGGCCTGCACCACCACGCCCGGCTTGGATTTTCTTTTTTTGAGACAAGGTTTCACTATATAGTTCAGGCTGGCCCAGAATTCAGTACCCAAACTGGCCTGAAATTCTTGCCAATCATCCTGCCTCAGCCTCCTAAATGCTGGGATTATAGGCAAATGCCACCATGCTTGGCTAGTAATTCCTTTGAATTTTTTTTCCTCATCAACAGTATGTGAATGTTGGTTGGGGCATTTGAAAGTCCAAGTGAGCTGGGTGAGGTGACACGTAGAATGTCAATTCTACCTACTCTGGGAGGTGAGGCAGGAAGATTACAGGTGTGAGCCTATCCTAGACAATTTATATAAAGAGGAAAAAAACAAATAACAAAATAACAACAAAGACAAAAACTAAACAGCACAAAAACAATAAAAACAATATAGGATTTCAAAATAAGATGATAGGAATTAACATTGGTGTTTATATTACATATTGTTATCTTCAATGAAGTTGCTCAGATTACCAGATGTAAGAATGGAAGGTTGATCAAACAATTAGCGAGAATAATAGAAAAATTAGAAATGATACAGAGCTTAGCTAAACAAGATGGTAGGAGTTGAACATAGACAATTTAGACCCAATCTGAAAATTTAAAATACAGGTTGGAGATGTAGCTCAGGGTGAAGGTCTTGGGTTCGATCCCCAGTGCCAAGAAACAAAAAAGAAAAAAAGAAAGGCCAAGAGGAGTTAAAATAATTATCAGGGAATCTGGATTCCCCAGTCCCTAACAGGGAGAGCGCCCACTCCCACTATTACGCGCAACCAAAAACATACCCCGTAGCCCTCAAGCCCCCCGTAGAGGGCAGCATTACCACGCCGAGAGCCACTGCTCCAGGCCGTCGCATCCAGTCCCAGGGCTTTCACCTAAATCTGACTGTGACGTTTGAGTCTCCCGGTCCCCTGCCCCCGAGCTCCTGTCCAGCGGTCACCGGTGGTCTTCACCGGGTGTCCCATGGGCCCCTTCATGGGCCCCTCCAACAGGGCCAGATCAGTTCTTACTCTTCTCCCCTGACCTTGGAGGACCTCCTCATCTTGCCTGTTTTGATGAATGACACCGCTGGCCATTTGGCTGTTACCATGGCTTGGGGCTCACCCTGGACTCCTCTCCTGTGCCACCCATATGTCCCTTCAGGTCAGCTCCTGGGTCAGCTGCTCCTTGCCTTTCATTACCAGGGTCCTAGCTGCTCTCCCTGCTTCCAGTGAGGCCTCTGCCCTCATAGTCTCATCTTTGCGTGGTAGTCAGCACCATCCTTTTAAAACATCCCAGTTCTGTATGGTGATGCGTGGCTATAATCTCAGCACTTAGGCTGGGGCAGGCGGATGGCAAATTCCGCCCCAGCCTGGCTCACCTAGTGACTTAAAGAACCCTGTCTCAAAATTTAAAAAATAATAACTTGGGTCCCTCCTATGCTTGTGGATATCCAGTTGTAGCAGTTTGTTGAAAAGGTGCTGCTTAGTCTGCTGTGGTGGCTCATACCTGTAATTGCAGCCCTTGGGAGCAGAGGTTCAAGGCCAGTTTAGACAACCTGGCAAGACCCTGTGTAAGAAAAAAAATTAAAAACCAAAACAATACCAACAAAATGCTGTTCTCCTGTTCAGTTGTCTTGGCATCCTTGATGGATGTCAAGTGACCGTAAATGTGAGGGTTTATTTCTGGATTATAAATTCGTTCATGTCCATGTCCATCCTTAGGCCATTACCACATTGACTTGAATTCTGTAGCTTTATAGTAAGTCATGAATTCAGTGAATGCTAGTCCTTGAATGTTGTTTTTCATTTAAAGATTGTTTTCCTTATTCTGATTCTCTTGCATTGCCATTTTTAGGTTTGGGATAAGCTTGTCAATTTTTGCAAAAAAGTGAGCTGGGATTTTGATAGGGATTGCAATAAGTCTGTAGGTCAGCTCGGGAGTCCACTATCTTGACAGTATTAAGTCTTCTAATGCATACACATAGGATGTCTTTCTACTTGTTTAGATCTTTAATTTCTTTCAAGGATGTTTTGTGGATTTCAGAGTATGAGCTTTATACTTTTCAGCTTACTCCTAAATTTAGTCTTTTTGATGTTACTATAAGTGGGATTGTTTCCTTGATTTTATCTTCATGCAGTTTATTCCTAATGTATACAAATGTAATTTGTTTTTGTGTACTGACCTTGTGTCTTGCAACCTTGTTAAACTTGTTCATTAGGTTTTTTTTTGTTTTGTGTTGTGTTTTGTCTTTTTGAGACAGGGACTCGCTATGCAGTTCAGGCTGGCCTTGAGCTCACTTTGTAGCCCAAGCTGGTCTCAAACTCCACAGAGATCCTCCTGCCTCAGCCTCAGAGTGCTGGGATTACAGCCGTGCACCACCACGCCTGGCTTGTTCATTAGTTTTAATAATTTTAGTAGGATTCTCTATATACAAGATTGTGTCATTTGCAGACATAGATTTACATTTTCCTTTCTAGTTGGATACCTTTCACTTCTTTAATTTTTTTTTTTCTGTAGTTGCCTCCAAAGCACTATTGAATAGAAGTAGTAAAGGCAGGCACCATTGTCTTGCTCTTGATTTTAGAGGGAAAGCCTCCAGTCTTTTGCCATGTGTTTTTTTTTGTATGGCTCTTTATCATATCAAAGAAGTTCTCCTTATATTCCTAGTTGATTGAGTGTTTTTAATCATTAAAGGGTTTTGAATTTTGTCAAATGCTTTTTCTGCATTTACTGAGACAATGAAGTCCTTTTGTCCTTTATTCTATCAATATGGCACATTATATTAATTGAGTTTTAGATGTTAAGTCAACCTTGCATTCCTGAGGCAAATCTACCTGTATCTTTTCTTATGTTGCATACTTATTTTACTTTATCAGTACACATTTGCAATGCATGAACTTCGCATTCATGTTAGGGCGTAGGTGCATGGACTTAAACCATCTTGATTCTTTTTATTCCTCTTCTCACCCTACCTCCCTCCTCCCTCCATCTCTAGATCCCCTTTTTCCATTTTCATTATTGTTATTGATATTATTTATTTCCTATTTGTGACATACAATGTTTAGATTCATTGTGAGTATTTAGTACCTGTACATGACGCCTCTTAAATCTTTTTCTGTCCCTTCATTCCTCCCCTTACCCTTAGTCTCTTGGACCTCTTCCTATTTCCAAAAGATCTACCTCTCTGGTTTCTTTTTTTTTTTT
>NW_004955452.1:17054971-17066249 GCF_000276665.1 Chinchilla lanigera | reverse complement strand
GAACCACGAGGCCGGGAGTGAGTCGCTGGTCCGAAGACCGGCGCTCCCCGCCTGAGGCTCCCCGTGCACTGGGGGGCCCACCCTCCGGGAGCCAGCAGGCAGGAAGCTAGCCAGCCAGAAGGCTGGCGCTCCCCACCCGCGGCTCCCTGTGCGCTGGAAGCCCTCCTTCCGGGGAACCCTCTCTGGTTTCTTTTACCATATTTTATTTTGCTCTTTATTTGAATTTTGCTTTACTCAAATGAGAGAAACCATACCATATGTAAGCTTGTGTGTCTGATTTATTTCACTTAATATTCCTATCAATGTCTTCAATTTTCCTTCTTTATGACTGAGTAGTATTCCATTATGTGTGGATAGCATGTGTTCTTTGTACATTCATCTGTTGGTGGACATGTAGGGTGCTTCCAGGATTTAGCTATTATGAATTGTGCTGCTATAAACATGAGTGTGCATGCATTGCTGTAACATCATGTCTTTAGTTCTTTGGGGCTATACTTAGAAGGGAAGAGTTGGGTCGAATGGAATTTTTATTTTTAAATTTTGAGAAATTTCCATACTGACTTCCATAATGGTTGTACTAGTTTACATTCCCACAGAAGTGTAGAAAGTTTCCTTTTCCACCACAGCCATGCCAGGATTTGTTATTTGATTTTTTGTTGTTGTTGTTTTGGTTTTTAGAGACAGGGTCTCGCTATGTAGTTTAGTCTGGCCCTGAACTCACTATGTAGCCCAGGCTGGCTTTGAACCCACAACCATCCTCCTGCCTCAGCCTCCTGAGTACTGGGATTATAGGTGTGTGCCACCATGCCTGGCTATTGTTTGATTTCTTGATGATTGCCATTCTTTCTGATTTAAATGAAATCTTAGGTTTTTGTTTTGTTTTGAGACAGGGTCTCACTATGAAGTTCAGCCTGATCTTGAACTCACTTTGTAGCCCAGGCTGGCCTTGAACTTACAACAATCCTCCTGCTTCAGCCTCTCAAATATTGGGATTACAGGTGTGTACCATCACACTGGGCTGAAATCTTAGTGTTGTTTTACTTTGCATTTTTCTAATGGTCAGAGATGTTGAACATTTTTGTATATGTTTATTGGCCATTTTCACTTCTGAGAAGTGTCTATTCATTTTGATTGCCCATTTTTTGATTAGATCTTTTATGGGGGGGATCTAATTTTTTGGTTTTTATATATTCTAGGTATTAGTCTTCCATCTGAGGAAAAGCTGGAAGATAATTTTTCCCATTCTGTAGGTTATCTCTTCACTCTATTGGTTCTTTTGCTGTGCAGACACTTTTTAATTTGATGTGATCCCATTTGTTGATTCTTCTGTTATTTCTTATGCAATTAGAGCTCTGTTCAGAACCTCCTTGCCTACATCTTTGAGTTCAAGAGTTTTATGTATTTTATCTTCCAGTAGGATAAGTGTTTCTGCTTTAATATTTAGGTCTTTGATCCATTTTTATTTTAATTTAGTACATGGTGAAAGATATGGGTCCAGCTTCAATGTTCTGTATGTTGATAGCCTGTTTTCCCAGCACCATTTACTAAAGAGGTTTTCTTTCCTTCAACATATGTTTTTGGCCCCTTTGTCAAATATCAAATAACTAAATGTGCTTTGAGGTTGTCTCTGTACCCTCTACTGTTATGGAAAAAAGAAGAACAAACAAATAGAAGAGCTTAACAGGATAGGTTTAGTTTGGAACAAACTGAGAGGGGTGGCCATGACACGGAAAAAGTCACAGTGGGACTTTCTTTTTGTTTTTTTTGAGACAAGATCCGCTCTGTAGTTCAGGCTGGCCTTAAGCTCACTTTGTAGCCCAGGCTGGCCTCACACTTGCAAGGATCCTTCTGCCTCAGCCTCCCGAGTGCTGGGATTACAGGCCACCACGCCCAGCCCACAGTGGGACTGTCCATGAGGAGATTCAGTGAGCAGTTGTGGCTGCCTGTCAGGGACAAGGCTTGAGAAAGGACAGGGAGTGGTAGCTGCCTGTCAGGAGCGGGGCTGAAGAATGATGGGAGTTATGGGGTGCAGCTGAGGTTACGGGGCCTTATTAACCCATGGTTGTACACCATTAGTAGGTGTAAAATCACACAGGAAGCAAGAGGCTTAAAACGGTCTCTGGTCAGCCTGCAGTGGCGACCAGATGGTCAGACTCTTTCATCTATTGTTCCATTTGATCCACATGTCTGTTTTATCATTATAGCTTTGTAGTATAGCTTGAAGTCAGGTATTATGATGCCTCATACTTTGCTCTTGTTGACCAGGATTACTTCTGCTACTCTGGGTCTCTTTTTTTCTTTTATATGAATTTTAGGATTGTTTTCTCTAGTTCTGCAAGGAATGTTATAAATATTTCAATTTATATTGGATTGCATTAAATCTGTGTATCAATTTTGGAAGTATGGCCATTTTGACAGGGACAGGGTACATCTTTACATTTTTGATACCTGCTTCTACCTCCTTTTTTAAGAGTACTGTAGTTTTTGTTGTAGAGGTCTTTCATTTCCCTGGTTAGATTAATTTCTAGGTATTTAATTTTTTTTCTTTTTGGGGGAGTAGATTTTGAGATAGAGTCTCACTATGTAGTTAAGGCTGGCATTGAACTCCCTGTGTAGTCCAGACTGTCCTTGAACCCATGGTGATCCTCCTGCCTCAGCCTCCCAAATGCTGGGATTACAGGCTGTGCCACTACCCCCAGCTTTAATTTTTTTGATGCTATTATTAGTGATACTATTTTCCTAATTTCTTTCTCAGTGAATTCATTATTGGCATACAGGAATGCTATTGGTTTTTGTTTATTGATTGGTATCCTACATTGTTGAAATTGATCATTAATTCTGTCTTTTGGTAGAATTTTCTATGTAGAAAATCATGTCAAAGTTGTTTTTTTAAATCATGAATGGTTGTTAAATTTTGTCAAAAGCTTTGCTGCATATATTGATATAATTATGTAGTTTTCGTCCTTGCTTTGGTTTATGTGGTGTATTATACTTACTGATTTGCATATGTTCAACCATCCTTGCAAACTTGGGGTGGAACTTGTTGGTCATGATGTATGCTCCTTTTGGTGATGTGCTGCATTCTATTTGCCAATATCCTATTCAGCATTTCTGCATCTATCTTCATCAAGGTACATGGCCTATAGCTTTCATTTTTAGTTGGGTATTTGTCTCGTTTGGGGATCAGAGTAACGCTGGCTTCTAGGACTGAGTTGGGAAGCACTCCTTCCCTTTCAATGTAAACTCTTCCCCTTGCTGAAGAGTTTGGGGAGTGTTGGTGTTATAATGTCCTTAAAATTCCTGTAGAATTAAGTGGTGAATCCATCTGGTTTTGGGATTTTCTTACTTGGTAGCTTTTTTATGACTGCCTCCGTTTCATTGCTTATTATTGGTCTGTTCAGAATGTTTGTGTCTTCTTTGTTTAGTATTGCTGATTCGTGCGAGTCCAGGAATGTGTCCATGGCTTCGAGATTTTCCAGTTTGTTGGAAATACAATTTTTCTTAGTAGTTACTATCTTCTGGATTGTGGCAATGTCTGTTGTGATTTCACCTTTTTCATTTCTAATTTTATTGATGTGAGTCTTTTCTCTCTTTCGGGAATTTGGCTAATAGTTTAACTATTTTATTTATTCTTTCAAAGAAATAGCTCTATTTATTGATTCTTTGTATTTTTTGTCTCAATTTTATTAATTTCCACCCTTTATTATTATGATTGTTCTCTTTAAGTTCAGTGGGTGGTTTTTTAAAAGTATCTTGAGATTTATCATTCAGTTATTTATTTGAACTCACTCTGTGTTCCTTGTCTTTTCTCTCTTTCCTTTTTTTTTTTTTTTTTTCCTTTTTTTTTTTTTTTTTGAGACAGGTCTCACTATGTAGTTCCGGCTGGCCTTGAACTTGTGGCAGTCCTTTTGCCTCAGACTCTCAAGTGCTAGAATTACAGGCATGTGTCACCTGTGTTCACTCTGTTTTTCTGATATGAAGATTGAGTGCAATAAGCTTCCCTCTTAGGCTTGCTTTCATTGTGTCCCACAGGTTCTAATGTGTTGTACTGGTATTGTCATTTCATTCCAGAAATTGTTTAATTTCTTTTTGTTTTTTGTGTGACACACTGGGTGTTCAGGAGTGTGCTATTCAATTTCCCGGTGTTTATACATTTTCCATGGTTTCTTCTGTGATTGATTTCTAGTTTCAAAGCACAATGGTGTGATAGTGAACATGGGGTGAATTTAGTTCTTTTATGTTTACTTAAGTAGGCTTTGTGGTCTAGTATGTGGTCTGTTTTGGAGAAAGTTCTGTGTGCTGTTGAGAAGAGTTTGTACTCGGTTGTAGGGTAGATCACTGTAGATACGTTGTCCATTTGTTCAAAAGTGTGGTTCAGCTCTGATATTTTTTATTACTTTTTTTATTAAGTTTATCTGTCTTTTTGTGAAAGTGGGGGGTTGATTGTGTTGGTGTTTATTTGATCTTTTCCATCCAGTAGTGTTTGTTTTATGGAGATAGATGCTCCAGTATCCTGTGCATATATATTTACACATGTTATCTTTCTGGGTTTTTTTGTTGGACATTTGGAATTTTGACTGAAATATGTTTATGGGAGCTTTTTACTTTTTATTGTAGTTGAATATTGTTCTGTGAGCCTCACTTACCTGTATGTTGAACTCTTTCCTTATACTTGGGAAGTTTTCTTTTATGATTTCTATGAACAAATTTTTTATCCCATATGTGCAATCTTCTAGTTTCTCTCTAACTCCAGTTAGCTTTAGGTGATCTTCTTAGTGTCGTCTAGTAGCTGTTGAATGAATTTCCTTCTGTTATTGTTTTTAAGCCTTCTCTGAGTTATTCATCATAATTTACCATTTTCTCCTCAATTTCAGAAACCTTGTCTTCACATTGGTCATGGTCATTTCTGCAATTTATGAACTGTATTCAATTTTTCTATCTGGTATCTCTGTCTGATACCTTTTCCTAGAGTTTATATCTTTGGTAAATTCGTCATTCATGTTCTTAACCATTTTGATCAGCTTGCCCAGTTTTTTTTATTCCTCCCATATCCACATGCATCATTTTGTATGACAGTTCCATGAACTTTGGAGCCACATCCTCTGAACTTGCCAAGTTTCTTTATGTCTTCTTTAATCAATTTGTGAAGCTCCTGGTCTTTGCTTTCCTCTCCATTGGTTCCCCCTAGATCTGCCCTTGGGAGTGTTAGGAGCCTTGGGGCCTTTTGTTGCCTTGATCCCCCTGTCCCTGTATGTGTGTGTGTATGCTGAAGACTGAGGTCGAGTAGAATAAGAGGGATTATAGCTCATATGAAGATCTTCTCCCTTCAGCGATATGGTTGTGACTTTATTTGTCCAGAGATACTGTTCACTCCTTCCGGTATTTAACTTGAAAGGTTTGGATCCTGTCACTGTGTTGTGAGGAGAAAATTAATCCCAGGATTCGGGAGGCTGAGGCAGGAAGATCGTTGTGAGTTCAAAACCAGCCTGGGCTACAAAGTGAGCTCAAGGCCAGCATGAACTGCAAAACGAGACCCTGTCTCAAAAAGACAAAAAACCCTAAATAAATACTATTGGATATAATGGCGTCATCAGACATGGTCGTACATCATCACTTGTATGAGTTACACTTCACATTTACACTTTCCCCTCCTGTCAGTTACCTCTACAGCCCGTCCTGTTTGTTACTAGCAGTTGTCTGCAATGTGGAAGGAGAGGGAAGGGAAGAGACAGAGGGATGGCTCTGTGAGTCAGTAGGAGAGATCAACAGGAGAAATAATAGTAAGTAAAAAGCATTAGATCCGATCCTGTTATAGGTCCTTTATAGTTGGGTGAAGGGTTAATGTTGAGGGTTTGAAGAAGATGTTTGTGGGCGCTGCGGTGGGATGTAGGAAGAGGGAGGTATAATTTGCTGTTAAGGAGAGCTTCGTGGTTGTCAGCACCTGTTGATTTGTTTGTGACCTGAAAGATGGAGAAAAGGGGCCAAGGGAAGAAGGGGGCTGGGTAAGATCAGGAAGAACAAAAGGAAAGTAGGGTAGAAGGTTACTGTGAGAGGAGAGGGCCGCATCTGCGGGTCAGCGGGATATAGGGAAAGAACAAACTGGAGAGGAAGAATTTAAAAAATAGGAGAAACAAGTAAAAAATAAGAAAATAGTGTTGGTACAGATAGATGCTAGAGTTCAAGAGAAGGAATAGAGAGATGAGAAAGAAAAAATAATAACGAAACCAAAGTAAAAAAACAAAACCGACAGTCTGGCAGGGACCTGGATCCAGCACTCCGGTGAGAGAAAACACATCGTGTTCCGTGACGGCTATCCGTGAAGGCTGCGTGTCCGCCGTTCCTTGCAGGCAGCCACACGCGGGTGCAGGGTGGGCCCGGTGGGAGTGCGTGGCCACAGTGTGGGGTGTTCTTGCCTGGAGTGAGGGCTGGATGCGTTCCCCAATGTTGGGAGGTGGGGCAGTGGTGGGAGGGGTTGGTACAGCAGAGTCTGTCCCAGGAGTCCGCCCTGCATCGCTAGTTGGGGCCCTCAGGCTATTGGCAGCACCGTCGTAGGCCAGCTGCCCCTCAGAGGAGGGAGGGGCGGGGGCAGTGGACCATCGCACCAGCACTGCTTCCCCTTCTCAGCTATCCAAATGTTTGGTGCAGTCTACATACATCATCTTTCCTACTAATTTTCTGTTGCAGGATGTCATCCCCTCCCCCACTTCAGAATACCTTTGTTATCAGGGAATCTTCACTGAGCATGCCTGCTGTGATGTGCCTCTGGCAGCCATGTTGGATCCAGTCTCATTTATCTTCTGATTCTTTTCCACTAGATTGTGAGTCCCACCAGGACTGGAGCCAGCATCCCCTCAGGCTCAACAGGGATCTCATTATCAGGCAGACAAAAAGTATTTGCTGAATGAATGAATCAGTGAATGAAGGACAGATGAATATAAAATGACTGACACAGCCCTGTTCATCCTGTGTCACTAGTGATTGACAGACAAGGTGGCCACACCCCCTGGTCTGTGCCCCCGAGTGAGGCTGCGGTGGAAGGGCTGTGCCCATTCATGCGCCTGCTTGAAGGGCTGGGGACGGGGTGGAGGGAGCTGAGGTGGTTCTCTCCCAGGTCTCCTCTCCATGGCCAACTCTGGCCCAAACACCAATGGCTCCCAGTTCTTCCTGACCTGTGACAAGACGGACTGGCTGGATGGCAAGCACGTGGTGTTTGGGGAGGTCACCGAAGGCCTGGATGTCTTGCGGCAGATTGAGGTAGGTGGCGGGAACCAGTCCCCTTCCCGGGCCCCTGGCGCCCAGCGCTGCAGGAGGATGGTTCCCGGGCTGCCTCTGCCTGGCTCCAGGCGGGAGGGTTTCCCCATGCAGGAGCTGCTGCCTGTCTTGGCCCCTCCTGGGAGCTCCTGGAGCAGGGATCTGCTGGGTGGGGCTGCTTCTCAGCTTGAGTGGAGATCAGAATGAGCCTGGGGGAGGGGAGAAACCTGCTGCCCGCAGCATCAGTGACCCCAGGCCGGCCCTGCCTTGGGTGAATCCCTGGAGCCTGCCTCGGTGCCTGCCAGTGGGGCTTCTGCCCTTTGTGGGCTTGGGCTGGCTCCTTGGCCGGGATCTGGGCAGGGACCTTGGGCCTTAACACGGGGGTCCCTCTCACTGCTGATCAGTCACAGCGCCCAGGACGGGCAGCAGTGAGGCCAGGGAACAGTCAGCTCAGGGCTGTCAGGACGTCCGTGGAGGAGAAGATGGCGATGTGAAGTTCTCTGCACGGCTGACGGCAGCGTGATGTGTGGGGACATGGAGCCACCTGGCTTGCGGCCCTAGGACTGTGGACTGTTTGTACAATCCTGTGGAATAAGAGTGGAAATTGGGGTGGGGGGAAAGGGAAGACCATGTCTTCCTGGCTAGGGAGGCAGTGGAGCCATCGGTGGCTTCCCCAGAAGTTACCCACTAGATCCACTTGTGGCCTTTTGCCCTGAAGTCACCCAGGCCTCAGAGGTGAGGTGTTTGTCTGCACCCTATCACCCCGCTCCCTCGGCACCGTCCGCCCCAGCTTGTGCCAGGTGCTGCACAGAGGAAGAGAGAGAGCTCCTGGCCCAGGGACCCTGGGCTACCGGCCACCTTGTGAACATGTCATCTGACCCTGGGTGAAAAATACGGTTTAAATAGTGGGTGGGAAGCGAGGAGAGGCTCACATACCTGCTCATGACTTTCCTGAAAGAAGCCTTTGCTGGGAAGTCCCCCTCAGCTTCCTGCGCAGCGACAGTAGGCGCTATTGTCACCAGCAGGGCAGGGCCACACCTGAGGGCCACACCTGCTGCTCCCTCAGCAGACAGCCTAGTGCCGGCAGCGTGCACCGCCTGGGTTCCCCGGGTGGGCAGGGCTGCGGGGCTGCTCCTTATCCTGAGGGAGTAGAGTTTGAGAAGCATGCCAGGCAGGAAGTGACTGTCCTGTACACAGCTGCCTTTCCTGCCAAATCATAGAAGGTCTCTAAAGCACCCTCCCCACATCCCTATATAGAGACAAGAAGTTGGACTTTGCAGGCTTGACTGGTATCCTGCTGCCATGGCACAGATGTCCGTGAGGTCTGCCCCACACCCAGGGGTCCCAGGCTGAGCCCTGCCGCCAGACCCCGCCTCCCCACAGCGTTTGCTTACTGCTCTCTGGGGTGACCACCCTTAGTGTTTCTTGTCATGTGCAGTCATGAATGTAACCCAGGCAGCTGAGCCGGACGCAACCAAAGCAGCAGACAGCCTTGGTAATGGCACTGACACCTCCCAGCTCACGTCCACGAGCACCTCCCTTCTCCGAGACCTTGTCGACTGGATGTTGTTTGGCGGCTGCTTGCATGGCTAGTGCGCTAGGACTGTGGCCACCAGGAGAGCCGCGGCCACTGCCCTTGGGGCATGCTGCAGGCCAAAGAAGCCACACCCCAGTCCTTACGTGCCTGCTTTGCGTGCCTCTCAGTAGGCAGGTCAGAGTTCAGAGCATTCATCTCATGCACTTTCCTGGTGCCCCCAGATCATGCCAGGTTATTAGCTGGGCACTGAAGAGACCAAGTGCTGGCACTTGTCTCACAGCTCTCAGATCTCTGCTGTCTGACGCTGGGAGGACGGAGCTGTTGGACAAGTTCCCAAGCCCATGCTGAGGTGCTGGGATGACAGAAAGGCCTTTGAGTGAAAGAACCCTGCCAGTTTGGAATGGAATGTCCCCCAAAGGGCCGTGTGTGAAAAGCCACAGTCCCCAGCTTGGCACTGTTAGCAGGAGGTAGAAACTTTGAGGTAGGGCCTAGCAGGAGGTCTTCTGGTCACTGGGAGGTGTGCTTGGAAGGGGACCGGAGGACCCAAGGCCCTTCTCTCTCACTCTAGCTTCCCAGCCACCAGGAGGTGGACAGCTTTGTTCGGCCTTGTATTCCCTACCACGATGTGCTGCCTTGCCACAGCCCCCAAAGAAAGGATGAGCTAAAACACAGCTTTCTTCCTCTTATTATTGAAGTTAGTGATTTATTATTGAGATTATTATCTCAGGGTTTGATTTCTTTTTTTTTTTTTGTAATGGAGATTGAACGCAGGGCCTTAGGCATGCTACAGAGCCCTGAATGTCCAGGTATTCTGTTACAGTAACAGAAAGCCAACAATCACAAGTCCTGTAGCTTCATGTCACAGATGGGAGACTGATCTTTGGAGAAAAAAAGGGGACTTGTTCAAACACTATCTTGACATGCAAGCTTGCATCTTGTCTGGTCCCAAACAATCCCTGAAGCCTGAGGCTCATGGGGAACTCTGCCTTCCAGACCCCTGGGCCCACTCTGCATACTGGGAGGGTGCCTTCCCCTGCACTGCCACAGGGAGGCCCTTCCTGGTCCCAGTGGAGGGGCTGCTGTCCTGCAGTATAGTCCCAACCACTCCCCTGCTGCCACACCTCCCCTCCCCAAGACCTGTCTGCAGGGGAACAGCGCATGAACCCCACAGATGTGTATCCCAGGGCTCACGGGTGGGTCCACTGAGGCTGGGTGTGGACGGGGCCCAGGACCTGCTCTTAATGACACAGTTGAGGCAGCTGGACTCCACCTGTTCAGCAGGTAAATTAGGGGCTGAGTAGGTCCAAAGTCAAATAAACACTCCAACTCCCAGTGGCTGCTGCAAGGAAAACAGCATTTCTGGGAACAGAAGAGAGGCTGAGACGAAGCTCCTCACCCAGCCCAGCCAATTACGCTGTCACTCCCCTGGGACAGGGGCCCTTTCCTTTGACTCACAGGTGCAAGAGACGGGACAGGGCTGCTGGGCACCCAGGGTTGCACAGGCTTTGGAGACTGGCCTGTCCTTGATTCCAGATGTAAGCAAACACATTCCTCACCTGTGGCCCACACCTGGCCAAGGGCTGCACAGCTATTGTGCCCTGGGGGGAGGAGATTGCTCCTCCCTGGTGGTGGCCACCTGCACTCTGTGCTGAGAGTGTGGATGCCTTGTCCAGGTGTGAAGCAGCCCCGGGTGGACCATGATGTTGGCCATGGGCAAAGGGAGGCAGTGGGGCACCCGCTGTGTGCTAGCCTCCGCCACCGCTGTGGTCACTGTCCCTGCTTCTGCCCACAGGTAACTCTCACTTCAGTGGGTGAATGCAGTGGACACGCCAAGGTTCTTCGCTTCTCCGTGGGCCACACTCTTCCGCAGGTGGAAGGGCACAGCAGAGGAGGACGCATGCTGCCAAGTGTCCACCAGCTTCACCTTCAGGCACAGGGCCCAGCCAGCTTCTTTTCCAAATAAGCTAATGGTGCCCATGGGCCAAGTTAGAGAATCTCAGAAATACACTGTAATGAGGCCATGTGCAGCTCCAGCTCTGCCCCAGAAGTGTGCAGGAGGTGCACCTGGGAAGGGGCAGAGCCCTTCTGGCCCCACTCAAACCCTGTGGAGTGTGGCATGGGCCCAAGTCAGCCAGCCCTGCCAGGGTTGGCTACAGAGTGGGTCAGGGAAGGCTGCAGGGAACTGGTCGGTCTCTTCGTAGTCCCCGGGAGAAAAAGGCGAGGGGATTTAGGAAATAAAGAGACAAGAGCCGGGGTCAGGTGGAGGCCCTGTGCCTGATGGGCAAGAGCACTGAGCAGCAGTAGGGCATTTATTTACACCCTTGCAAAGTTAGTGTCAGGAAAGGCAGTGTTGCCTAGTGACTAGCGACTGAAATTGTCTAGGCAGGATGCTTTTCTCAAGACTGAGGTAGCTCGGGGCTGGGGATTTAGCTCAGCGGCAAAAAGCGCCTGCCTGGCAAGCGCAAGGTCGTGAGTTCGGTTCCCGGTACC
>NW_004955452.1:17052762-17054871 GCF_000276665.1 Chinchilla lanigera | reverse complement strand
AAAAAAAAAAAAAAAGACTGAGGTAGCTCAACTGCTTGAGCCACTGTGGCCTTATCTTGCTTCTACACATAGAACCAATTCCAGCTCCAGATGTTCCCAGCAGAAGGCACAGGAGGGCTTGAGACAGACTTTGGTCAATTCAGTCTGCACAGCTGTGACCTGTGTGTGCATTTGGCCCTGGGTTGTCAGGACAGTCATCCTGGAAAGGGCCAGGAGCCTGGCAGGAAGTGAACGCGAGGTGAGGGGCCCACTAGTGTCAGAGATGTGACAGCATCTCAGGGTTCAGGGTTTCCTGCCTCTGCAGAGGGCGCTGACGGGGAGGGACGGCTGCAGCAGAGCAGGTGGGAGGGGCCTCAGTGGCAGCCACAGGCCTTGACCACCATGTTGCGGTGCTTCCGCAGGATGACGTTGCTGCTGTCGTAGTAGAGCACAGAGGTGGCACTCAGCTTGGTGGGTGCACAGCATGCCTTGGGGACTGCATCTGGCTTCATCAGGTGCACCTGGCCAGGGAGAGCGCACAGGCAGGGACGTGAGCCTGGAGGCCTCTGAGGACCCAGCCGGCTCCCTCCAGGTCTTGCCTACTGTCACCCCAGCCCATCTTGCAGTTCTCAGTCCCCATTCTACACTTGCAACCAGGGTCCCCTGTGCACATCTGCCCTGCCCACTGCCCTTGGGTGCTGCCCAGGCCACTGGCAGAGCCGCCCAGGCCCCAAACACCTGCCCTCAGCTCCCCAGGGCCCTCGGCCACGCCTTGCTACAACCGCCACCCCAGAACCCCTGCACCTGTGCACCCTCTCCGGAGCCTCCGCTTCCCACGCTTCTCTGCGCTGCAGATGTATGGGGCCAACTACCACCCCGACGGGTCCCAACCTGAGCTGTGGACGGTCGTCTCCCCTCCAGACCACTGGCCAAGAACGTGCACAGAGCCAGTGGGGAAGGCCTAGGGTTCTAGGGCCCCTTGATGTGCTTCCCTGCTCCTATCAACTACCAGGACAAGGATTATTCTTTGCAGAGGGTAAACTGAGGCACCAAGACCTGAGGCCCATGGCTGACAGTGTGGCAGGACTTGAAGCAGGCACCAAATCCTGCTACCCTTCTCTAAACAAGCTTTCCCACCAAAAAGAATCTGATTTCGTGAGCAGTTTTCAGCCGCCACACACACACTTATCTGAGACAGGGAGGATGAACTGCAGTTTGTATGGACCGATGAGGCCATGCAAAGGGCCCTGCAGGATGCTCTGCAATCTACTGGGGGCGGGGCACAGGAGAAGGACTCTGCTTCTACTGTGTGCATTTGGGCTGGTTGAGTGCCCGGGCCTCCCAGGAGCCTCCAGCCAGGACCCGGATGGAGCTGTCTGGAGGGCGCTGCCCCGAGTCCCCAGCTCTGTGTCGGCCTGCGTGAGGACTTCACCTGGAGTGGGGCTGCGGCCTCGATGAGGTCATGGGGCCAACAGGCCTCTGGGGGCTACCGCGCCAGCTGCAGACCCGGGGCTGCTGCTCCCCAGCTGTGTCCCTTCAGGATCAGGGGAGGGAACCGGGAGGCACCAGCGCCTGTGGGCCCGTGGGCTCTAAGTAGCCATAGCCCAGACAGGAGCTTCCCGGCCCAGGGACCCTAGAGAGAGAAGCCGTGCCCTGGGCGCTGCCTTCCTCGCTCCTCCACAGCCCTGAGCTTCACGGATGGGCAGCAGGGAAGTGGCTGTGACCCACCTGGAACCACGGCCCGACTCTGCTGCACAAGGCCCCATCCGGCCATTCGTTTCTTTGTTCTAGGGAGCTTTTTGTTTACTTGTTTTTGTTTTGCGGAGCTGAGGACTGAACCAGGGCCTTTCCTGCTAGGCAAGGGCTCTACCACTGGTTCATTTTCGAGCCACACTCCATGTGGGAAAAGAAACCGGAAGTTGTGGGGCTCATGTATGTGCATCTTCGGGTACAAAGCCCCCGCCCGTGGGCCACAGCTTTCTCTGCCAAAAGTAGAATCAGAATCACACTCTCCTCATTCCCAACATACCTATCTGGACATGAGGCAGGAGGGGAGCCCAGGACTCCCAGGCATTGAAGAGCAGCATTTCATGGACACATGTGGCAGCCCACTGACAAAAGCAGACCCTC
>NW_004955452.1:17044465-17047982 GCF_000276665.1 Chinchilla lanigera | reverse complement strand
GGGAGGGGCAAGAGGGATATGGAAGGAAGAAGACACCCCAGGGTAGGATGACAAGCTCCTGGAGAGGCTCAGTCAAGGGCTGGGGAAGTTGGAGGGACCCAGGAACGGCAGGAACCGAGCAGCCTCCTTGGGGGAGGTGCCTTCGGACTGGCCTTGAAGGATGGGCAGGCATCTTGGTGGGCAGAGGGCCCTGGTGTGCATGGCTGAGGGGGCTGGGAGCTCCCCGGTCCTGTGCTGTGGTGGCATCAGTGGGTCTGGCTGGGCCTGCCTGTGAGCTGGAATCCTGGGCTGGGGTTGTGGCTGTGCCTCTGGCCAGTGGGGAGCAGTGTGGTCTGTGGGGGGACTGAAGGACCCTGTGGAGGCAAAGGTGAGGGCTGGGGGGGCCACTGGTGGGGGTGGCCTCTCTGTCTGGGCAAAGGCCACCCCCAGGGATAAATCCCACATTTGCCCAGCTGCATGCCATACAGGGAGAACAGTTCTGTCCCCTTGGCTAAAGTAATGCAATCAGCAATAACAGCAGCATGAAAACATAGCCTAGAAAATGACAAATTGTGACTAAAAAAATAAAATGACAAATTCTGGTACCTATTAATTTCCACCTTTAACTGTATGAACTGTATTTGTGTTTATATGACAAAATATAAAATGAACCACAAAATTGTACACGATTTTGTAAATATGCCCTCAGTATGGTGATTTCACCCTCAGGGGAGATTTAAAAGGGGATAGGAAAAAAATAGAGAAATAAAGAAGAGGAAGTTGTTAGAAGCAAGGCAGGGGGACAAAGGAAGATTTAAAAAACTTTGGAAAACTGGTGAAGAAGATGAGAGAGAAAAAGGAAGAATAAAACTAGAACAACAAAAACATTAGCAACAATGTTCACAGTCAAATTAGAACAAGAACAAGCAATCAAAAAAAAATACAAAAAAAAAACAAAAATCAAAAACAAAAAAAGGAAAAAAAAAAAAAGAAAAATACCATCCACTTCAGGTTGTATCTCTGCTGTTACTGGTAAATGATGTAGGCAGACAGAGTCCAGATCTGTGTTGATTAAACCCAGCAAGCCAGCTTCACATCAGGGTAGTGGATAATCCCAGTAAGACTGCACCTTTAGTTCCCCTGAAGTTCAGGCTGGTTTCTGACTGTGAGGTTGGAACCCAATTCATTTAGCCTGCAACACTCCACGTGCTTCCTGCCGGCTTGAACTAGGCAGCCTCACCCTAACATTGGGAGCCGCTAGATCGAGCCAGACTGCAGCTGCTCTGAGTTCCAAGCTTAACTGGCCCCACCCCACCATGGCTACCAGCCAATTGCCCTTTCCTGGGTGGCATTTGAACCTGAATAACTCACCAACCACTGCAGTCCACTGTGTCCACTGCTCCATTCCACTGGTGCATTTCTCTGTGGGGGCCTCTGGGTCCTCAGGTTCCAGCTGCCCATCCCACACAATGAGTCAGGGCTCAGGGAGAAAGCACTGCTTGCCACCTTCTTATTTGTTGAAGTCGCTCTCTGCTCTCTCCATGGGCTTCAATTCTTGCTTCAGATCCTTTCTGTGTCTTGGGGATCCACTTCCCTCCTTCTCTTCCTCACATTCTGGTATTTGCACATCAAATCTCAGAGAGGCACTTTCTCTGGTGTTCACCACTCTGCTGTCTTCCTGGAAGTCTGATAATGACCACCCACAGAGTTGGATATGGAAGAGTGCAGAGGGTCTGAGTGCACACTGGAGATCTGAAGAATCCAGTTGCAGATTTGGAGCTCACTGCAGTGTCCCACGTGAGTCTGTATCAGGAGGTCAATGGGTTTGCGCTGAAGAGTCTATGCTGGAAGATAGGAGATAACATCCAAGGTGAAGCCAAAGACTGGAGCTCCTCCGAAGAAAGGGAAGTGCCCAGCTGCATGGAAATGCCCAGGGTGTATATTTAGTGCAGTCTCCCTTTTAGCTTCTTGTTACTTTCCAAAGTCAAAAATCTGTGTTTCTGAAAGGCAGGGGTGGGAGCCGCCCATGTGCCTTCCCCACAACCCAACACTGAGATTTTAATTATATGTGTGTATGAGTCTTTTTAAAAATCCTCTCTGGCTCAGTGACCACAGGTCAAGTTTAGAAAAGCACCAGTTTTCACAGCCAGGCGGATGTGGGGAGCACTTCCTGTCCTCATGGTGGGGACCTGGTCCAGGGATGGACAGGCACACAGCTGTGCTGGGCAGGGCAGGGATGGGCACATTTGGACAGGAGCAGTTGGACATGCACATCTGGACAGGTGGACAGGCACCTCTGGACAGGGCAGGGTCCTCAGCACAGTGGGGTACCAAGGCACCCAACGCATGCTCACTTGAGTGCCAGGCTGCTCCAGAGGCAGTGACAGCGACAGGGGCAGCGTCTGGATCTCTTACCCACAGGCAAAGAGAATGAAGTTGGGTCTGTGCTGGGTCTGGGGACTGAAGGAGCAACCCACACACGGGCGGCTCTGGGCGGTTCCAAGGTGCATGGTTGCCCTCCCAGCACAACCTCTATGGCCTGTTCAGTTTCTCTTGAAAGATTCTTGTGCAGCTGAACGGGTCCTACTTCCAAACTTCTGTGTCATGAGTTTGTGAAATCAATAAATCACCCAGAAATTCTAGCCCAGGAAAGTGCCCACCCTGGCTGTTCTAAGAAAGCACAAGACGTTGGGAAGGTTTTAGGAAAAGAGTGATTTTCATCTGGAGTTGGTAAAGCTTCCTGAGGTGCATCATTGAAACAAACAATACCGGAACTGGCCAAAGGGAGTGACTCCCTTTCTTTGCTGACCCGTGTGGACCTGCTGCTGCTCAGTGACTGCTCCTTGGGTTCAGAAAGCTGGTGTTGTGAACAAACACTTGTTGGGACCTGGGCTTTCCCCAGGAGTGGTTCTGTGCGGGCTGACTCTGCATTAACCTCTAGGACAGTTCATCTGAGCAGCAGCTAGTGCTCCTGACCTCGCCAGCCCTCAGATGCTTCCCCTGTGTAACCTCAGTTTCCCTGTCTGTGAAAGGGGAGTGCTGTGAAAGGGCAAGAACTATGGGATGGGAGTGGTGGTCATTCCTCAGGAGGTGGGAGAGGTGCTGAGCCCCAATTTTCTAACTTATTTCACGTACCAGGCAATGCCATTAGGACCTGAAACTCAAAAGCAATGGATGGATGGCAAAGGGAACTATTCAATTTTCTTTCTTTCTTTCTTTCTTTCTTTCTTTCTTTCTTTCTTTCTTTCACTCTTTCCTTCCTTCTTTCTTTCTTTCTTTCTTCTTTCTTTCTTTCATTCTTTCTTTCTTTTTTCTTTCTTTCTTTCTTTCTTTTTCTTTCTTTCTTTCTTTCCTTCTTTCTTTCTTTCTTTCTTTCTTTCTTTCTTTCTTTCTTCTTTCTTTCATTCTTTCCTTCTCTCTTTCTTTTTTCTTTCTTTCTTTCATTCTTTCAAGGCATACAGGGATTTATTAGGCAAAAGTTTTAATGTATGTACTCAAAGAAATATAGTGTGGGCTCTCCAGTCAACTCTCTTTTCCT
>NW_004955452.1:17042739-17044365 GCF_000276665.1 Chinchilla lanigera | reverse complement strand
TTCTTTCAAGGCATACAGGGATTTATTAGGCAAAAGTTTTAATGTATGTACTCAAAGAAATATAGTGTGGGCTCTCCAGTCAACTCTCTTTTCCTAAATTAAAGTACAGAATGAAAAACTATACCATAAAAATATATCAGCTCAGCAGGGAGGCACTTGGGTGACTTCTGGGTGCCTCTCTCTTACCTGCTTGACCTTAGCTGTGTCACTTAACCTTCTGGGCTCAGAGACCACATCTGCCCCATGACCCTTATATAGGACCAAAAGAAGACTGGAAAGAGCTAGGTTTGTTCCTAACATCAGTACTTGGTTTTGTCCAGGAGATGCTGCTAATGTGTTATTCAGGAGTATTTCCTTTTTGGTGCATGCTCACCCCCACCTTCCCATATAAACAAAGTCTGGAATCTCCTAAAGATGCCAGGACTTTGAGGCAGCCCCCAGCAACACCACTGGGAACATTTCCCACATCTGGCTCAAACAGATGCCACTAAATACAATTTGCACTGTTTTGGAACAGGAGGGGAATTTACAAGACAGGGCCTACCTATGTAGTCCAGGTTGGCCTTGCAATCCTCCTGACTCAGTCTCCGAAGTGCTGGAATACAGGTGTGTACCACAACACCCAGACAATTTGCATTTTTATATTTATATATGTGTGTGGGAATGGAACCCAGAAGTCCTGATTCCTGGCCTAGTTCCTTACACCACAGTGCCCAATAGCATGTGGTATTGAAAAAAACAGCATAAAAACTAAGTTGGGGTTGTCTGGAAATGTAATAGGTGCCTGAATACATAAAATGCCTGCTGTGCTTCTGTCCTGCTGCTTTGGCTTGAAGGTCCACAGAGGGAATTTATGGGATTCTTTGGGTTTTCCCAGTAAAATTCTGCTGATAAACTGGGGGTGTGATGAGGTGAGGTGCTCCCTGTGTGTGGCTGCCATCCTGGGTCCAGACCTGAGATCTGAGATCTGAGATCCATCTTGCCAGGAATCCTCTCCCCAAGGTGGGCCTGGGAGAGACCCCTGGCATCTGGAGCAAGGTTTCTGAGGAGTCATTACTCCTCCCATTTGCAAAATCTGGGGCAGGGGTTCCTAATATCGGGGCTCTCATAACTTCAGTTTGGGGCATGTGGGAGAAGATTGGTGACTTGGTTTCTTTCTCAAGACATTTGGAAGCAGCGCTGATTGTATGCAAGTCATTCTGTAGGCACAGGAAGCACTGCAGTAAAGAAGGCAGATCAGCCCCTGCCTCCTGGAATTCAGTCTTAGGGGTAGTCAGATAAAAGCCAAGAAAATAGGTCAGGTGTGATGGCACATGCCTGTAAAAACACATTACTATGGTGATGGTATCCTGCAACTATTATATATGTGTTATATATAATATATTACACATATAATTATAAAGCGAAACATTAGTATGTCAAAGTTGTCAGGACCAATTATTCAGTGTAAAAGAAAAGAGATACAAATATACGCTCCCTGCCCCATAGGCCCCTGGAGAGAGGGCCTCCAGCGCACGGGGAGCCACGGGCAGGGAGCGCCAGTCTTCCCACCAGCAGCTCGCCGCTCCCTGCCTCGTAGGCCCCCGGAGGGAGGGCCTCTGGCACATGGGGAGCCATGCGACCGAG
>NW_004955452.1:17039902-17041514 GCF_000276665.1 Chinchilla lanigera | reverse complement strand
AAAAAAGAGAGATACATATATAAAAACAAAAGCTTACCAACCTAAATTTGAATTGGAAATATCAGTTTGAACTCTGGACTTTTTTCTCTTAGAAAATACATGTTTGTTGCATTTCTTCACTGGAAGAGCATAGAAAGGATGCCAGGCAGAGGCACTGAGCAGCTCCAGTGCCCAGCAGCAGCCTCAAAGCACCATCCCCAGCTGGGCCATGTTCTCAGACTAGAAGTCGGGGGAGCTCTCAGAAATGCACAGGGACTCAGAGGTAACATACAGGGGGTTCATAATGGCCCAAAAGAAGGACCATCTGGACACCAGAAGCAGACGGAACACATCACAGAACTGTGAGCTCGTCACCATCCTCCAACATTGGTTACCTTGAGACAAGATTCCCCAACACTGGTGCTACTGACAGTTTGGGCAACAATTTTTTATCATAGGCGCTTTCCTGTGTATTATAGGATGTTCAGCAACATTCCTGGCTTCTACCCATTAGATGCTAGCAGGGACCCTTTCCACTCCCCTGGTGCAACAATCCAGTGTGATTCCAGGTGTTGCCCGACATCTCCAGGGGGGAATCTGTCCCTGGTCGAGAACCACTGCCTTCAGCTCATGCTCCCAACTCATCCATTATTTTAAAGCCTGGTAAACCAAATTTACAGAAGGAGAAGAAACCAGCATCCGAGGAGGTAGAGGAGGAGAGGGGCGCGGAAAGGCAAAGGCCCTGCACGTTTGAGACGCATCAAGGAGGCAGGTGCGGCTGGCACTTTGTGCTCAGGAGCTGAGCCGCTTGAAAGGGGTCACCTGATGGCACGGCCAAGGAGAACTCAGCACAGTGATTCCAAGCAGCCTGTAGCTGGGAGGGGTTTTATGATGTTCAGCTGACCCTGATGTGGTGACAGTGGATGACCCTGCTCAGGACATAACGTGTCTGCAGAGTTTCCAGCAGTCACAGGGACCACTGACAGCCAGCTGCACAGCAACGCGTGAGATAGCGACACAGGCCTAGCATCAGGGCCAGGCCGTGCTGCTATCCACAGAGCTCCGTCTGGAGAAGCAGAGTTTGCTTTCTGAACTGCCTTAATGTGGCTTTGAGAAAATAAACAATCACAGAGCCCTGGGCCTCATCCTCCGCCCTCTGACGAAACCACCTCCGGCTCCCACGCTTCCGGGAGAGGTCCACTGTGGGCAGGAGGTGGCATCCCTGGCCACGCTGCCCGGCCACATCCCAGGCCCTGCATTCACCACTCATAGGCTGCGTCTCCTGCCAAACCCTGCGTTCATCTGCCTGACACCAACAGAGTCTTTTCTATTTTGGTTCCCTAGATGAAATTAGATTTACGCAGGAGACCTAAATGCGTCTTGTTTCTGACCAAAAGTAAGACTTCAAAAGACACCCTTCTGCTCCAGCTGTCAGAATAGATTCTTCTGTCCTGTCTGACCCATCCTGCCTTTGAGCAAACCCTTCCAGTGCCCCTAGCCACCCACAGGAGGACCCTCAGCCAGCTGTCTGCCTGTCTGCCTGCCTGTCTGCTGTGACCGCTTGGACCTTCTGCCCACAGACATCTTTCTCCCAGAGGACCCCTCAAGGCCACACTCTCTTGGGGTCCCCTCT
>NW_004955452.1:16997248-17028334 GCF_000276665.1 Chinchilla lanigera | reverse complement strand
GATCACAGGAATGGGGCGAGTGTTCAGTGAGAATGTGAGCTTAGCGCCATCACCGGCCTACAGCGAGCCCTCCATGAACATCAGCTATAGTCATCATCTCATTCAAGCTACCAGCAGACATCAAATGTCTTTTATTATTTCTCAGATGTATATTTTAACCCTTTTAAAGGGTATGTTTCCTACATGGTCTTGCACACAGCAGCTTGTGGAACGGAAATACACTTTCTCTGGTGCCATTACCAGCTGAGGTTTGCCTCAGTAAAGGGAAAAAAAATACTCTGGACAGATGGAGGTCAAATTGGTCTTAGCATGCTTCCACTCCCAGACCTCGAGGCGGAAGCCATTCGGATGAAAACACTGTTGTACACCAAGTTCGCTCAGCTTGAAGTTACCCTCTTCCACAGGCAAGACAGCAAGTGCTCCCTCTGAAACCCGTCAGGCTGTGCACTCCTTTAACGAGCATGTGACCTAAGTTTTGACAAGATGTTCGCTGATATTTTGCCAGCTTCTGGTATTTTAAGAAATACGACTGGAGCCTGGCGTGGAACCACGTGTGGAATCCCAGCACGCAGGAGGCTGAGGCAAGAGGACCAAGGCCAGCGTGAACTACAGTGAGATCCTGCCTCAGAAAGAAGGGTATGGCTTGATGATGAAGAACGGCTTGATGATGAAGAACGTAGATGGCCTGCATTTGTGGGCCTCTTCGCATGCTCTAGCCTGTTCCCTACTAGAACTAGTTAATACTTTGTTTTACCCACCACAAAACCCCGTAAGGGCTAGAAGAAACAGGAAGCGCTAGACACTAATGGAGAGACTGGGGAGAGCGGCGGGTAAGGAGACTCGGGAGAGCCCTCCGCACTGGCTTTGCGGGCTTAGGTCCTGTTTTCTAAGGTTTTGGTGTCATTTTCCTAGTAAGAGGTTCTCCACAGTAACCTGACTAGTCAGTGTAAAGCATGACGTGTACAAGAAAATGCTGAGCATGCGTGGGCCCTGTGGGAGGGTGAGATTTCTCAGAGAGATCCCGGTTGGTCCAAGATGGGAGGCGTGTGGGAAGTGTTCTGCCTAGGGGAAGCCAAGGGACGGACAACAGACGACAGCCAGGGAAGGGCCAAGCCGGAGGGAGCCAGGAAGGCTCAGTGAAGGATGACAGCCAAGGCCAGGTCACTGGGCGCCCCACAGGTGCAGGGCTCACGTACGTATTGGTTAGAGTTTCTTGCCCAGCAACAAGGTATTCGTACCCCTCTCTAAAGACCTGCTCCATCCTGAGTTCCTAGAGATTTTCTAAATCCACCTTTCCTGCTTGTAACCCAATAGGTTAATCTCAAGTTGGCTGAATCACAGTCATTTTGTGTATTAAGAATCCCTAGACAGAGTCCTTTGGTAACCCCTTGTTGGGCCCCCTCCCAGGTTCACTTGCGGGGGAGCTGTTTGCTTTCACTTTACAAGAAATGAGGTTTCTGCTTTTGCTCTGCAGTAAATGTTTACTTATCTCTCTGCCTTACATTCCTTTCTGGGCTGAGAACCCACGTGTCATTTACTCTGTGATCTCAGGGAAATCACTTTCACCTACCATCCTACCCATTTCTCCCTCTGTAAAATGAAGGAGCTAGGTTGGACTGGAGGTGAGTACTGAGAAAACACACCCATTACCTGTGTAACCTGAATGCACCACTGTCTTCTACTCATCAGGGGAAGTGTGTCCATGGGATCCGCACGATGTCCCTGGGGCAGCACCCTCCCTGGCCTGTTCACTGTGTAATATGCCACAAACTGCATGTAATCAGCCATGAGGACTGATTGGATGTATCCTTTGGCCACAAAACTCCACCCATGAGCAGGCACCCACCAGTCTGGACCACTCGTCTCCTATATAAACCATGGCTATCAGCTTCTGAGGAAGATGTCTCTTCAGATGAGGTCCCGATCAGCCACCTTCTGACCAGCTCACTATGGTAATGAAGTTCTTTCTCTGCCACTGCCTTGCCTCTTGACTGATGTCTTTGTTGTGTGGCCAGCACAGCGAGCCTTTTGTGAGGTAACAGGATGACCAATTGTACTTTTCACTCCTGACACTCATCATTTAAACAAATTTCAGCATACTGATAAATTGGCCCCAATCTCTCAAACCCCAGGACTTTGTGATTTCTAATATAAACACCTTACAGGCTGGTATTTGTTTAATCATGTAAGAACAGATACCCTACACATCTCCGTTAATAACCTATTGCCTTATGAAGTAGGGATAAAAGTTTTTTAAAAAAAATCTATGAGGACCATAATTTATCCAAGATAGTTTGATTTGAATGGTGTTTGAGTACCTCCAACCCTATTAGACCCTGGATGACATTTAAATATAAGGTAATAGTTGAGAAGAAAATCAGGAATTACAAAATATTTGTTACTGCAAGCAATTTTAATACAAAAGTGTGTCTTGTTTTAAACAGTTCATTGGTAGAGCTTCAGTTTCTGCCTCAATTAAAACCAATTGAGATAATCACACAGCAACATGGTCGGAGCTGAAGAGGAACAGCAGCTAAAAAACAGGAGCCCCAGACAGCTCCTCTGTGGTCAATTGGTCAGTTGACTTTATTACGCACAAAAAAGACGGAAGCGAACAGGACTGGTGAACAAGTGTGCTGGTGAGCTCCATTAAAGGATGAGCAAGTATTTGTCTCAGGTCCACATTTTCAGAATAGGCTCGTGGAATTCATTCCTCAGTTTGTGGGAAGCTGATCGACCATTTAAATAAATAGCAGGTAAAAAGTGCAGATAAACAAATCTGTAATCCACAGTGCCACCAAGGAGTCTCCCTCACCAAGGGTCTGGGGCCTGGTGAGCACAGGGACTACTGGTGGGGAGGCTGGATAGTTACAAATCGGTTTAAAAGCCCAATGTTCTGACATTTTCTAAACAGTTACATTTACCCCTGAATTCTAGTAGCTACGTGTCCGTCCACCCAGCGCTGGACAGTATTCCAAGTCAGTATTGCAGTCAACGCCTTTGCTGAACTGTGTGCAAATGCTGCCTAGATGAGGGTCCCGCTCTTCGGCTAAAATCACACAACACTGAAACAATGGAAACACAGTTATGAGTGCCCTCCCCTCCGTTCTTGCTAACTGAGGCGTCTGTGATTATAAAAAGAGTTCCTTAAACACTGCAGGATTCTTATTTTTTTTTTAATATAATTTATCTTGCTGAGTCAGCAAGGCAAGTTTATAAAGATGCATTTAGGAATAATCCTAAAAGATAAAGCAGGTGTACAAGCCTGCACCACGCAGAAACCCTACTTAGAGGCTTTTCTTTCTTTCTTTCTTTCTTTTTTTTTAATACATATTTGTGTCTTGACCTTTTCATTTGTTTTTCTCAAATATTTCATTTCTGGGCCCCATCCATCACAGGGTTACCAGGAGGCGAATTTTATCTACATAAATATTCACATGAAAATAGTAACTTACAAAAAGAAAAAAAAAAATAAGGCAGCTTCATAACACAATTATTCTTTTACACTTTTAACAATATAACTTCTCCCATTCAGAATAAATATACATCCAATGTATGGAGTGGGATTCAAAGTGGATAGTGGCGTGGGGGCTTAGACAGTGTTACCGCTTGGGACCTGGAGTCCTGGGGGAGGCAGTGGTGGTCTTCTTGGACATGGTTGGGATTTTGGAAGGTTTGGTCAGCCCTCTCCTGGAGCTACCCTGGCCCCCCGCAGCGCTGCTTTCTGAAGTGTCTGAACAAGCTGACTGCGTCTCTAAAAGGTCAAAGTCAGAGGCATCGCTTCCTCGCCGGCTGCTGGCGCGACTCCCAGCTCGACTTCCAGCCCGGCTTCCAGGGCGACTGGCTGACTTTTTAGGGTCTGGAATTCAAGAAAGCAGCAGACAATGTAACACAATACAAGAGAGAAGACACGGGTGTCAGCACAAGTGACCAGAACTCAGGATGCTGACCCTAATACCACCTGATCTGCTATGTGGCCTTGGGCAAATCCTTGCTTTTTTGAACCTTGGTTTCCTCATCCACTCTCCAGTCACTGAGCCTCTCCCAGCTGTGAGTCTGCTTGGGAAGCTTGCTTCCTCAGAGGGGAGAGCAGGTTGTCAGCAGCACCCCGATGCTGCAAGCACCCTAAAGCAGAGTCAGGTGGGGCTGCACAATTGCCCCAGCACCCATGGGTGAGCAGCTGAGTAGGTAACAAGCGGGCAGATGGAGAACGTAGGTGAAGGAAGGGAAACACAGCGCCAAGAGAGAGGCCGAATTCCCAGGCTCCCAGGAGGAACATGAGGTGGCCAGCAGATGCACTCTTTCCCTGACTTGCTCCGTTTACCACCATTCGTAATAAATCCTAGCAAACTGCCTGCGCTGCCCATCTCTGACCCTTCTTCCCTTCCTCCTCTTTCATCCGCTTTCAGAATCTGCTCTCAGAAGGCAAGCGTAGAGCTGGCCATACCAACAGGACAAGCAGCGCAGGTCCCGACGGCAGGTCCCTGTGTGCATCGCACTGAATGCTGTTCTCATCACTGGCTCGGGGGAGCAGAGCTGCACTGCCCGCAGGCTGCTGTCTCCCTGGCTCAGCCTGGCTCCTGCCCTCACCCCTCAGCCCAGTGCACATTGCATGGGACTTACCTGTCCGATTAGTTTTGGCACCTGTGGATGCTGGGGAAGAGCTATTGCTGGTATCACCAGCGAGGGATGTTCGACTAGAATGGAAAGTTGGTGTTGGTCGTTTCAACTTGCTGCCTGTTGATGGAATGATCTTTAAAAAAAAATTAAAAGGTCACATTTACTTGATGAAATCTTTGACAGACATTTACTTAATTTTAAAAGGTCTAGCTAAAAGCCTCTTTATATCTGATCATTTGAAAAGCAAATTAAAAGTCCAGGAAAACAAAGACCTATTTTCTTTCTTTTCTTTTTTTTGTTTTGTACTGGGAACTGAACTGAGGACCCTGAGCCTGCCAGGCAGGCGTTGTGCCATTGAGCTGTATCCCTGGCCCCAAGACCTACTTTAAAGTATCCTAGGGTCATGGATTTTGAAGATTTTCAAAGGTTTTAAATTAAAAAAAAAGAAAAAGAAAATTCCAATTTAAAATTTCAAAATGTCTTCTAATACCTTTTCTGTTGCTGATAAATTTCTACTAGAAATGGAAAAAAACCTCCAGATAGTAATTAATATAGTTACAATGAAACATGGTAAATGAATAAAGAAAAAAAAAATCCAAATAACCCTATGAATCAATGTTTCAGGGGTAGAAATTTGAAATATTGAGAGAGATTCAAGCAGTACTTCAACATAAGTAGGTGTAGTAACTTTAGTCAAGGCCTCTTGGTCTATCTCCTCCTGCCCTGCTAAAATGCAGATAAAATTACTTAACTTGTGGACCAAATAAATGATATGAGGCACAAGAAGTGGGACAGTGGTGTCAGGATCACCCCCTTGGGCGGGGCCAGGGGCCATGGGCCATGAGTTTGCATCTGGGCTCCAGGATTGCATGGGTCCAAATGAACCAGCCTATGTCTCTGCTCCTCCGTCAGGATCTGGCCTCCCCCACTTCATTTCTACCACAGTCCCTGCCGTTTAGCCTATCCGAGGCATGATGGCCTCCTTGCCGTTTGTATGAAGGCCCACGGAGGTCTCTAGTGTTGTCCCCTTGCTGTCCACGCTGCCTGGACTTAATGCACCCCCGCCCCAGTATGTGTGGATCCTTCCCTCACTTCCCTTAGAGCTCTGCTTTCTGAAAGGATGGTGTTTCAGAGGTGTTGCCTCACTACTCCACGCAGCTTGTACCCTTTTAATCTCCTGCCTTTTTTTTACCCCTCCTCCTCATACTGGCGCTTGACCCAGCAGTGCCTTTATATTGAGCTATACCGCCAACTTTTTCACATGTCAAGATGGGATCTTGCTAGGTCCTTAAGTTGCCCAGACTGGGCTCCAGCTTGGGATCCTCCTGCCTCCTGCCTGGCTCCTTGCTGCTTCTGCTGCACAGTATTTATCACTGTTTCATGTATTACGTATTTTCTTATTGCCTCTTTCTCTTTTATTACAGTGTCAACTTTATAAAACCAAGGACTTTGTTTTACACCCTTGTACACCTTTAGCAGATAAAACTAGCACAGAAAAGGAACTCAATAAAACCTTGGTGTAACCGGGCATCGGGGTGCACACCTGTAACCCCAGTACTCGGGAGGCGGAGGCAGGAAGATTGCTGAGTTTGAGACCAGCCTGGGCTACAAGGTGAGCTCAAGGCCAGCCTGAACTGCATAGCGAGGCTCTGTCTCAAAAAGACAAAAAACATGAAAAACGACAACAAAAAACAAAAAACCTTGGTGAATGAATAAATGATCTGGAGGCATTTCCTAATCTGGAAGAGTTTTATATTATTACTGCTACCAGTAGGAGCTATACTTCCTATATGATTTTTAAAAGAAGAGATATTAAGCAGACAATTTTGAGGAGAAAGAATATTTGAAAGTCTGTTTTAAATATCATTCATGCCATAGCATGCTCTGTGATTCTCCTTTGAAATTAGCTGTGTATATTGTTTTCCAGGACCTTTAAGATGTTTATACAGACAGAAGAGTAAAGTAACCCATTTCACTGTGTGTGCTGCATTTCTTTAATTTATAATGAAAAAGCAAAGCGACAGAAGTGATTAACACTCAAGCATGAGTTCTCCTGGCCCACAGGAGGGGCACCAGTTTCAGAAGTGATCCTTCCAGAGCACTGCTGCTGGGAATCCACAACCCAGAGACCTGGGCTGGGCATTCAGTCAGGATATGGCCTGGCTACAGGATACTAACAAGTAAAGAAGAATGAAACCTCGAAATGAAGCAAGACATTACAACTTGAGACAAAACAAGGCCTGTCTGTCAGAATTGTATGAGAATTTGCACTTCAGAAATTAAGCATTTAAAATTTTAGAACTCTTGAGATTTTCATGAAACTGGAGCCATTACAGAAGAAGAAAAGCAAAATCAGCATGTTGAGTCTTCGGGTTTTAGCAGCAGTAGATCCCCAATCATGTTCTAAACCAGGTAGATTTCTGAACTGGAGTTTTAGCTGGGAGTGGGATGGATCCCAAAGCAGCAGTTCATTCACAGCCACTGGCTTCTTGTGCCTTAGTTTCCCTGGCTGAAACTTTGCCTGATGGAAAGTTCTGTGCTTGGAGTTGCAAGAACCCAATGCTTCCCCCTCGGAGCTAGAATGCAAATTATACTGCTATCAGGCAAGTTGCTGGTCCATGTTTTACTTCTGAAACACTGTTCTAGCAAGTGTTCAGGGATTGTTATGGCTGCACTTAAACATGCTCATTTGCTGGCATGTGTACTCAGATCAAGGTGACAGAAACCCACATGCCTAAGCCAAGGGACTCAGAACCTAAAATCAGCCTCAGCAGTGGCCACTGATCCTGCGCTTGGCTGATGTAGACAGCACCCACTGCTCTTGTTCTACACAAAGATACAACACTGGTGAACATGCACCATAGCTGAATTCAAGTGTTCATAACTCATTTGGGTATCTCACATTTGGAGACTCCAAGAGGCTTGATTATAAATAATATCAATCAAAAAAATCAGGAATGATCATTATTTACCATCCTGAACAAATGAAATGCTAAAGACTTATAAAGTTTTTAAAAGTTTTAGGCCTCTCTTATTTGTCTCCAACTTAGGTGACTCTGAGTTAGAAACCCCTGAAAACACTAGACTGGCGAATCAGCTGTGCCAGCAAGCACCAAAGACAGAAGACAGATGAGCTTGTGTCAGGAAGAAGAGCCAGGCAGGGTCTTGGCGTAAGCGCGGGTCTCATCCTGGCCATGTCCCCACTCAGCAAAGCCATACTCTACCTCGGGGCTGGGCAGCTGGAGGTCAGGACAATGGCTGTCCCTGACAGGGGTGCCCGCTTTACTGTTTACCAGCCAAGGTTTGTCATAACAGCGAGAGAACTGAAGTGGAGTCTGTGAAACGGAAATCCAAAGGGAAGGACGGGGGCAATTTAAAGTGGAACAGAAAGGGAGCAAATTGGGAACAGAAAAAAATAAATAGAAGACACTAAATTTTAAAGAAATAGAAAACAAAATAAAATGCACATCAGTCCAATGGCATGAGAGGGACTAGGCAGAAAGGCAATAGCATTCTTCATTTGTAACCTATTGTAACAGCAAATTTATCTCCAAAGTTAGCTCTATCTGCACAGACAGTGCCTGGATTTTCAAAATTAGTGGCTGGATGGGGTCACACTCAAACTGGGATAAGAGAAAACAAGTGTTTCTGATGTCATCAGACTGAATTTTAGCAAATGTTCTTTGTAATCATCTTAGGCTATGTATCTCTATACTGCGAAGGCCTGGGCATTCTTGGTCTAGGAGGTGGAGGGCTGTACAGTATGTTTCTATAGCTCTTCTCTCTGGAGTTTTCCAAAGGCTACCATGAACAGCGGGCATCTGTCAAGATGGCAGTGGGGAAGGAGCCATCTTGGCAGCCATTGGAATTTTAGCTGGGAGTGGGATGATACTGAGGGGTGGTAGTGTATACCTTCGTTCCGCTGGCTGGTGTGGCTGGAGAAGAGGGCATGGATGTACAGCTGTGGTTACTCTGACTAGCACTTGAGCTAGAGCGGGTGGGAGAAGCTGCCCGAGAAGACGGCTTGGATCTTCGACCCCGGGATCGGAAAGGGGTCATTCCCTGGGATGCTCCCTCTGGTAGGATGAACTTCTCTCTAAGCTCGAGGTTAGTTCTACCTCGTGCTAAAAAGGGAATAAATAACACACAAATAACAAGTCAGTTACTCTTAAAAACGAATCTTTGATGGTCATATAGCTGCTTGACCCCAGATAACAGTTTATCTAAGTTACAGGCCTAGTATCATCTATGCATTCTTCAAAAATAAATTCATGACTTAACAGCTTTGTCATGATTCTGACCCACAGCAGACATACTAACTAGAAAGACCATGGCTTGCTGTAGTAAACAAGTTTTTGTGTACAAAGTACCACCCTGTTCTGTGGCTGGGGTCTTGCTCTGCCACTGTCCCCTGGGGTAAGCACACTGTGACTTCTCAAGGTGAAGCAGATGCAAGGTCCACAAGCCTCTGACATCAATCAAAACCCCTCTTTTCTCTCTCATAGGACATGTGTACTTTTTGCTCGACGTTTTACAGGATATGTGGTAATGAGAGAGTGGAGAAAAACACATTAGTCAAACCAACATTGTCTAGACTCTTCTGTTTGAATTCAGCCAATAACAATCCTAAAGAAAGGGCTCCGGGAACTCATGACAGTAAAATGGTGAATCATTAAGAGGTTGAGCTGGGGATATAGTTCAGCAGCACAGTGCCTGCCTGGCAAGCAGGAGGTCCTGAGTTTGATTCCCGGTACCTGCCTCAAAATAAATTAAAATAAAATGAAATAAAATAAAATAAGTAAACATGTGGGGAGAGAGAGAGAAAGAGATCAAGACCATGCACAAAATTTGCCAGTGAGAAACTGTTCAGTCAAAAACAAACCAGTAAAATGCTTAAGAGGCAAATGCAAGTAGGAAAGGACCATCCAGGTGGAAGACCCTGGAGCCAGAATGAATGCCTACAGGTGCGTCCTCATGCCTTGCCTGAGGACCGGACTGTAAGACTGGAACTTAAGATGTGGATTCAGTCAGATTTCAAGTATGACCGCTACAAACATTAAATGAGAAAGATGATACTAATTTAAAAGAAACAATGCCTCTGGAATATGTCCTTCCATTAGTTCTCACTGAAATATATTATCCTACAATAACCTACCAGCTCACCCACCCTAGACTTTTCACTTTGGAATGTGCTAAAACTGGACATCTAAACAAATGGGAGCATTGGGAAACCCTGAAAAAAGGAGCCATGATGAACTATTTTCTTCTCAACATATTATATGCTGACATACTAAAGCATCAGGTAAATATGTTCTGCTGCCTGGAACCACCAGTTAGTACATGAATGGTTGTCCATCAGTTGGCCTGTACAACCCAATGGGACTGTACCATGCAGCCTTATGGGACAGTCACGCATTACCACTGGGCGTACAGAGCCACCCAATAGCAAGACATATGAACATGTTATGAGCACACTGAAAGTTCTGAGATACTGAAACCTCCTAGGCAGAAGCCAGGCTCTACCACCAGCCCGGATCCTTCCTGTTCTGGGCCTTGGTTTCCAGGATTACTAGAGGTGATCAGGCCAGTGGGTCTCCAAGGGCCCAGCTTGCCTGGTTGCTCTATGACTTAATGGCCCCTGAAACGCTCAAATGCGTCCTTCTACCATGATGTAGTGTTTCCTTCTTCCTCAGGTAGCAACAAAACATGCCTTTCAAGGTTCATTCCTTGGCTATGAGTCCTCTACTCATCTGTTTTCCAGACTTCAGCATTTTTCTCGGAATCTACACTCATTAGCAGACATTCATTCTTAAGCATATTTTCCTTCAGCACTTCGCCACCTCAGTAAGACAGCGTATCACGAGGTACTTCGGAAGTGTGCCCTGCTCCTGCTCATCTTCTCACGCTGAGGTGCCCAGCAGTGACGAGCGTGCAGCAAGCACCGAGGAGCACTGATGAAGAGAAGTCACGTACTCAACTGAGGATCTAGATGCTACGAAAGAAATGTCTGAAGTTCTAACGAACTTCAAGTGTGTGGCCTGAATCTTTAGTAAGCATGTGATAGTTCATTCCCAACCAGAAAACAACAAGAGAAAGACTTTGAAATGGCAGCTGAGGTGTGGGCAATGACATTTTGAGTGTTTTTGAAAGGGCTGCTGGTCTGGCCTGGTGGTACATGCCTGTGGTACCAGGTACACAGAAGGGTGAAGCGGAAAGATTGCTTGAGCCCAGGAGTTATGAAATCATCCTGGGTAACAGTGAGATTCTGTCCCCAAACAGTAACAACACCAAAAAGCAGAAAGGCTATATGTAATAATAGTAACAACATGTTCTCCATGTGTTGTATCATTTTAAAAATGCCATCTCATACAATACTGCAGTTGGCTGTCATTAGCACCCCTACTTACAAACAGAATAGAGGCACCATAGGAAAAGGTCACCCCAAGCTATTTGCAGTCACACTGTGCAGCATCACCTACACTCACCGGCCCTACTCACCACCATCCCACCACTCAGGGAAACTGCTGCCAAAGGCCACTGAAAACTGCCAAATGAAGGCATTTTTATATTGTAGAAAGGTTTAAATGTATAGGAAGTACAAACAGAACCGAAATTGCCCAATCTCAAAATCCAGGGACATCACCTTTCATAATGTTGGTGTGCTTCTACTCCTTTGCACAAGTGTACATGTATTTCATTACAGAATGTTAGGGATGCTGCCCCACTCTGCACATCTCATACAAAATTTCAACTAGCTGTGAAGTGTAATTATACGGATGCCAATTATTTAACCAGTCCAATGCTATGTTCTTTTTTGAGACGGGGTCTCGCTATGCAGTTCGCTTTGTACTCACTATAGCAAAGCTGGCCAAAGCTGGCCTTGAACTTTCAATGATCCTCCTGCCTCAGCTTCCTGGGATTACAGGCATGTATCACCACACCCAAAACCCTCATGTTCTTTTATAGTTATTAAAATATATTCAATGCTCTAGTAACTTACAGAACATCCTTGCACATATCATGGTATTTCCTTAGGGTAAATGTCTACAAATGGGTTTGCTGGGGAAAAGGATGCACATTCAAGATAAAAACATGTCAAGTCATGTATGGCAGTCATATATCAAGGTTGACACATGCCAGGTGATTTCCAAAATGTTATATATATTACATCCAATTAACTTCACTCTGGTCAAGCTCTGTGTTATTAAGGGTGTGTGCTGGTAAAAGTCTGACAATTTGCATGGGTGAGGCCCTGGGTTCCATCTCCAGTACCACACACACGTAAGTCTGAAAATCTGATAGGTGAAAGCATTTCTCTGCTGCTGTCACACACATGTGGGGAATTGCTAACTGCTCTTCCCTTTGAAACGCTCCTCTTCCTTGGCTTCAAGAACACCTGTTCCCTTGCTTCTCCTGCCTCCCTGCCTACTCCTTACTCCTGCCATTCTCTGTAGTCCCGTTCTCCCTCCTGGAGTTTCCACCTGATGGAAGCTCATCCCCTGACACTTTAGAGTCCCCTGAGTCTTCCCCCAGCCTCCCCACACCTGGGTGGTTCATGAAGTGTCACCTCCACCCACCTCCAGCTGAGTGACAGCAGCCGTCGATTCCCCCCACACTCAATCTCCAGGATGAATTTCTACATAAAAACTGTGTTCAGAGCAGATTCACTGCTTAGAGCAGAATCTCCCAGACTGAGCCTTCCAAGGAGAAGGCTTTGGTCAACACCAGCCTCTGCATTGCCCCTTGGCAGAGCCCGAATGCAGCTGGCACCTCGTCTGCTCTGAGAAACCCTGTGCTGGAAGAAACACACTTAGCTTGAACCTGGCATTACCATCTGAACATGACTTCCTGCTTTCCTGAGAGCTGCTCCTGGGGACCCGACAGGCACTGTGGGGTCAGGTGCCCCGCGCTTGGTGGCCTGGTATTCACCATCTGTCCCAGCTGCTGACCCTCACTTATCAGGCTGCCACTTTACCATCGTCACATAGGACTTGTGGTCCCCTTGCTAATGCTCCTGCTTGCTGGAACCTGTGGTGTCCGGACTGAGAACATCACGTGCACTCCGCACGCCTGTCCAGTGTCCCGTGTCAAAAAACCCACAAAACTCCTTGCAAAAACCAAAGCCAAGAAACATCCAAAACTCTATCTACATCTATAAATAAAATTCACTGCAGTGCTTCTAGAATCTGCATTAATCCTAGTGAATCATAGCTTCATACTTCTCTTTCTGATACTTCCTTTCTTACAACTCACTGCCATTCACCACAGTCCTTAGGTGTTCACTTCCTAGCACTACTTTATTTGATTACAAATAACCTGTCTGCTCATCACCATAGTTATGACATCTAAACTCCACGGAGTTTCCCCTCTACAGTCACTGGATGGCAGCAATCGCCAGGTTCCACGAGGGCAGGGGCTCTTGGAGAGGCAGGAAAGCCTTGCCTTGTTTGCTCTGAGGGATGGTGAAAAGGCTACCACGGTCCACAGCAAATAGCCAGTCCCAGACCAGACCCTCCCAAATTTCCTTGAGGTTCAATCTTAGACAGTAAGATTAGGGTATGGCAAGCAGGATTTGCCTTGGTCAGCAGCATAATGTGAGCAGAGCAGGCAGCACATAAACAGGCACTCAAGGTTCCAAAATGCTACATGCAATATCTCATTTGTTTACTCCAATCATACATGGCAGGAAAACAAAGACCTTACTAATGTATCTGTAAAGGAATAATGTTGTTTTACTAAGTTATAATGACACATATTGCTTTTTTCATTTAAAATAATGAAACAAGATTTTAAAATTAAAAACATTGGTTTATAATTAAATTCTTCTGAAGTTGATGAAACCTTTTAAGTTATTATCAGACAGCATTTCCAAAATTAACCTTTTATTTAAAAAAAAATTAACCTTTTATTAAAATAAAAAATAAAACTTCTAGTGGTAATTATCATTGCTTGGTTTTTCCTCTGGCTTATTAGAGTAAATGCAGAATGAGCTAAAGTACCAGGTACAATTTATAGGCATGCTTGAATTCATGTAAGAATGGTACCTTTTAGCTCTGTCTTCTCTAACTTCTTTAGAATATGACTATAAGCCACCTCCAAAGCAGCTGTGTAATGGTACTAGAAATATTTACTTCTACTTGGCTTATGAACAAGCCTTAATAATTTATATGGGCTGAACCCATGGTATATACACAATAAGAAGGATGTGAGCCTCTCAGACATGGTGGTCAGGAGCACCTGCCCTAACCCTGGACAGCCTAGATTTAAATTGTGTCTCTGCTATTACTGGCTGGATGCCCTTGATAAAGTTATTTAAATTTTCTATGCCACAATTTCCTATTTTGTAGAGTGGAGATAAGAGTAAATACGACTCATAGGGTAATTATGAGGAAAAATGTGTTGCTATTTGTAAAATGCTTATAGTAGTATGTGGCACAGAAAGCTATAGGAACATTTGTTAAATAGAAACTCAGGGCAAACTCTTTAGATACTATCTCAGTAGCAGTATTTCATGCCTTGTCAATGTAACTACTAGGCAAAATAGTGGTTTTGCTATTTCACGCATTCACCAAGGCAGCAGATGTCATAGAGCCAAGGATATTACAGTTTAGGAAGCAAAGCCATTCTCAATGGACTAGAATGTGGGGAAGAGGGTTACAGCACAAGAGCCAACCTATGGGAGACTGACTGGAAATCGAAGAGCTGGAATCAGAGCGCTTTATTTTACTCCCAGGATGGTGAACTAGAATAAAAAATATATAAACAAAGAAACAAAGGCAGAGCAGGAAATGCAGAAACTCATTAAGAAAAACAAACTGGCAGACAGAGGGGGAGCCTCCTGTACACCCGCATACCGCTCTGCTAACAGGAAAGCAGAAAGGATGTTGCTGAGCAGGATTTAGCAGCTGGGATCCGATCATTCTCCCTTTGCTGCTCATATTACACTGACAGTTTTCTTTCTCCTTTGGACTGGTGGGCTAGCCTTTCGGGTACACAAGGAAGACACTCCACAGGCTTGCCTAGGTGACCATCTGTCTTAGAAGTCGAGGCAGCTGGTAGGAGACCTTTAACCTCCCTTCCAGCTAAGGGAGCTCACCAATCCTTTCCTGAATGGGAAGGGCCCAACACTCACTCTGAGTTTCAGTCACAGGAATTCCAAGCCAAGGGGGCTGAGGCTAAGACAGAAGAATGCACTGGACTGCCTCAGGCTCCCTGCGAGGCTGGTGTTAATGCAATACTTCAAACTAAAACATATGGGTTATACCAATAGATTATTTTTTGGGTACTGGAGTTTGAACTCATGGCCTTCACATTGAGCTACATTCCTAGCCCTTTTTTATTTTGAGACAGGATCTTATCCAATTGCTCAGGCTAATGAGTGATTCTCCTGCTTCAGCCTGCCAGAATGCTGGGGATCACAAACTTGTGGTACCATGCCCAGCATGTACCAGTAAAATCTAAATTCTCATTTCTGTGTTCTCCCCAACAGCATCAACCTCTCCTGCCTTTTCTTTCAGGCACCCCAAGTTTTAATCTGTGCTAGTGGATCAAGATACTCAAGCGGCTTAACAGCAAAACAAAAAAACAGACCCATCATCAATACTTCCTAAAACATGAAAGATCGAGGTGGGGCCTACCTAACATCCTACCGTGTAATTCATATTCAGGGTGGTTTCTTACCTCGGCAGGGATCATTTTTCACTAAAAATTCATCCAAGGCCATCCATCCGCCACCAACTCGGACCATCACTGTGCTGCGCAGAATACGGACCAGCCGCAACTGCTGAGAATCCCCGAACTGCAGAAGCGAGGGGAAACTTAGTTAATGAGAAACACCTTCAAGCAGACCTATTTTTGTTTTCCCCAAAGCAGACTGTATTCAGACGGGAACAACAATATGATAGTTTTGGCAGAATTTTAAACTCTTTTGTACTTTTACATTTTTACAAAAAGGTTAACAAATAGAAAATCAGAGACATCAAGCAATGGACCAGTGTCTTGAAATACGTTCCGGTGGGATAAAGTTAAATCCTGAGGGTCATAACCCTGCCCCTGTGTCACGAGGAGAAGGGAAGACAGGCAAATGTTCACTTGCTTTGATTTTCTTAGAGATTCTGCCCAAATTAGCACCTACTTTCTGTTGTGCTAATTTATTTTCCTACAGGAAAGGAGGGTGGCTGCCAACTTCTGAATACAGTGTGCTTGAAAGTTAAGTGGAGAATAGCAAATGTCAAGCCTTACGGAAGCCCCTGCAAAGCATCATTATTGCAAGCTTAGAAGAAAACTGCACCCTAAATCTTCTCTTAACTGTGATGGCATCAGCAGAAAAGGTTTCTTCAGCTAAGGAAATGCTTAGATAGTGTTTATACTAAGATTAGTTGAAGAAATAGTTATTACATTTTAATCTCCTAAGATGACTAAAATAGCCTTCAATAATCATTCTGGACCTTAAAACAAGCATGATCTTCCAATCTATATTTTAACTTTTTGCTTCTGCCTACTAACATTTCTACTTCTCAGGAGTTTCTTACTATGTAAATTGCTAAGAGGCAACAAAAGAAAAGCATGCTGAAATCCCAAAATAGTATCAAACATTTGGTTAAAGAAAGTGAATTTTTTTTTTTTTTTTTTGAGACAGGGTCTCCCCTATGTAGTTCAGGCAAGCTTTCAACTCATTATGTACCCCAAACTGGCCTGGAAATTGCAGTGATTCTCCTGCCTCAGCCTTCTGAGTGCTGGGATTACAGGCATGCAGCACCATGAATGGCTAGAAAGTGAATTCCTACAATTACTTAATTCAAAGAGAATGTTCCTAGCGGGTGGAGGAGAAGAGACTGTTTAATCCCCTACTTAGGATTTTCAATGTTCTACAGGAGAATCATAATTTTAAAACAACTGCAAGTGAGAAGGATGTCTGAGAACGACACATAACCATCCTTCCTCAGTGTTAATAAATTGGTGGTAATTCTCCACATTCCTGACTCACATGTGCTGTTACGTAGGAATGGAGGCAAGCCCCTTTGTCCCTTTGTCCTTCCCCAGTCATTTACAAGACAGTGCAGCTCTGTCTAGAAAGTCTTCTATAAGTGACCACGGCGACAGGGCGGAAGCTTAGACACAGCACTACCCAGGGCTGTGAGGGAAGGAATGCCCTGGCCCAGGGAGGCAGTGCCGCCCATCAGAGGAACCTGGTTTTGGGAGGCAGGCAAGCCACACCAGACACAAGCACAATGGTGTTTTCTCTGTATGTTCTCCAGAGCTACCCTGGAGAGAACTTTAGAATATAAGGTCCTATAGCTTATTACTCCACCCATCTCTTTAATTTCCCACTGAAGCACTACTTGAAAGATTCTAGCTCACTTCTGCAAGCACTGGAGAAAGGAAGACTGACCTGAGACAGAGGCAATAATAGTTGGGGAAACTGAGACAAAAGTGACAGGTAGTTGCAGTAGCTCTAAAAATGGGGACTTAGAAGACAGGTTCACGGTGGAGGAGAAGAGAGACTTAGAATCAGAGTCCTGGTGGCTGGTGATCACCAGTTCCTCCTCCTACTGGGACTAGGGTTTTGGCCATGGCTTTGACATTAGCTGTGTGACAGTGGCATGCAATCTTCAAGGCCTCAGGCGCTTCATACAAAAAATGAACTTCCGTAATTCTTTTTTTTTTTTGTCTTTTTGAGACAGGGTCTCGCTCTGCAGTTCAGGCTGACCTTGAGCTCACTTTGTAGCCCAGGCTGGTCTCGAACTCACAATGATCCTCCTGCCTCAGCCTCCCGAGTGCTGGGATTACAGGCATGCGCCACCATGCCCGGCTTGAACTTTGTAATTCTGTTTGCAACATTAGAACAACTCATCAGACCTCTCCTGGTCAAAAGGGCAGTAGAAGAAGGTGTCAGCACCCCTTTGAGGGCCCTAGCACCTAGAAACTCAGCAGAAAGCAGGCCTGCTGCATGCTCTACTGCAGTGGTTTACTTAACACAAATTTAACTGTTTTCATCTTTATTTTTTTCTATCCCATGTTCCTTCTCACTGGCCCAGAACATCACTGTAGTTAGTAATCACTGCAGTGCCTGGAGTTTTAACACTGACTGAAGGCTTCAAATCCATCTCAGTCTGTCTATTTTCACAGCAGAGAGACAGATTTTACTCATGCAACTGCCTTCCACAAGACCCAAGACCCTCAAAAAGATGTGACAGGTTAAAGTTACCAAGTGGAATCAAGGCATCCAATCACTTATGTAAGTCTAATTTGATCTCATTAGATTTGGGCTGACTGGCCCAAACCAGCAAACTTCAGGTTATGGTTAGGTATGACTTTCATTACTACAATTCTCAGGTATCTTCCAATTGCAAAATAAAATATATGTGTAAGTAGCTAAAAATACTACTGAAAAAAAATTTTTTTTTTGGTAGTCTCATGCTGTAGTTCAGGCTGGACTTGAACTCACTATGTAGCCCAGGCTAGCCTCAAACTCCTAATGGTCCTCCTGCCTCAGCCTCTCAAGTGCTGGGAGTATAGGTGTTCACCACCACATGTGAAGTAGTATTTAAACAGACAGTAAAAATTACCCCCCCAGGACTTTGACTTAGTGCGCATTAAAATTTTTGTTTACTCTTGACTGATAATGAGAACTGTGCTGCTATTATTCTGACCTGGCTTCTCTGTAAGAGGAACGGATGTGACACCATAGCCTCAATTTTCCCTCATCACATTACTTATAACTCAGTGCAGCATAACATAATCATCTTTAACCAGTCTAATTTTGAATGAGAAATTTTTATCTTGTTTTTAAAAATCCTTTAGCTGTTGAGACAGCTTTGTGACACTGGCTCTGTTAGCAGTTTCTCCACTTGGTAAGACAACCAGAGGTGACCAGGCATGCTTTGGATTACATCCTCTCCCCACAGCAAAGGACAGGAAGCTCCACAGACCACACCCACTGAGGACACTGCAAGGCAACTGTACCTGATTGCCGAGGAAGAACTACGGATAGTACGAGTAAAGGATGGGGGAGAAAGAGAACATTTTGTCAAATTCACACTAAGGAATGGAAATCATATCATGTTAACAGTCTTCTAAATACACAGATTGTACTCTTACTGAGCTCCTGTGACACAAACATGACTACAAATTAACCGACACTGAGTTTCCACTCTGTGTTGCTCTTGTTAGCTCATTTTTCTCACAGGTAACTAAATAAACAAGAAAATAAACCCCAACAAGCCAGCACAAGATTACTTGGAGCTCTAACTAAATGCTCTGGGTTGGGCTTGGAGCAGAGATGCCCAGCGCTCCTCAGCTCACAGCAGCCGGGTGTGGATCTGGTAGACTTTGAGGACACTGCGAGGTATTGAAGGAAGCTGGACTGTCCTGTTTCAGCCTAACCTCCTTGCCAATCATGGATTTTTCTTCACACTTTATGGAATCTTAACAAGCTAGTGAATATATTTTACGAGCCCTGTTTTTTATGCCTTCTACATTCCCCATTCTGGGTCTCAAGTTTCGGTACAAGTATAGTTCAACGTCACTAGCGCCACACCAAGCACTTCGGGTATGGGAACCTGGGTGCCCAGCGGATGTAGATCTCATCCGTAGCCCATTCAGAGCAGCCACAGTATCTGCTGAGGCCCTGATGCAGTCCCCGCCACGCTCTCTGAGCTTGGGAGCCACTCTGGTTCCCTTGGGATGAATCATCAGTCGTCAGATAGATGTAATCATCTGAACAGGTAACTTCATCCCCACTAAGACTCTACCCAGCAGTGAGGTGAGGGCTCTGAAGTGTCTCCTACCTTGCCAAGTGTAAGCTACGGTCCACCAGTCATGGCCATTTCTCAGAGAGAACTACATAGGCCACAAAATAAGCTTAGCCCAACAGACACCTGCCATTTGATATTTAGAGATGAAAGCTGAAAGCTGAGCACATCTCCAGCTCACAGGCTCTGGCAGTCTATCACCAGGAGCGAGAAAGTAAGATCATCCAGTCTGCTGTATGTCACGCTGCTGTCACTCGTAAAGGTCATATGTGAGGAAACCACCTCCACAAAGGGACGGTTCTTCTCTTCCTTACCCGGTACTTATTCTCTCCAATCTGCTCCACCTGAAATCTTTTTGCACACTTGCACTGAGCCACTTGTCTTGTGACCTATTGGATGTGAACAACAACATCGACAAAACTATTAACGAGGAACAAGACTTCCTAGTCAGAGAACCAAAAAAAAAAAAAAAATTTTTTTTTACATGTAAATAGAAATCCCATTCATTACCCAGGGCTGGGACAGTGGGTGTTGAATTCAGGGTATTTACACTGGGGGTTATCTCCCCAGCCCAGGAAGTACTCAAATCTTTAATCTTCCTGCCTCAGCTTCCCCAAGAGTGCTGGGATCCAAGCATGACCCACCATGCCTGGCACATCTCACTCCTATGTGCTACATTTGAACACCCTGTCTCTGGGTTCTGAGGTAGGGTGCTTATGACTAAAATTAGTCCACCTATGTGATTCAGTACCTGTGAACCAAGATGAGTACAATTCCTTGGAAAGGGTCCCATCAAGAACTGATCCCAAAACAAAACTCCAAATAATCACCTCCTCAAGGTAAGTAGAAGGGCCAATAATAGTAGCCACACCTAAATAAATTCAGGACAATATAAACTGATATTAAAAAATATATACTCAAAATTCCATATACCTCATCCTCAATTTTATCTGCATCGGTTGTCGGTCGGTAAGCATCCTTATTGGGATGGAGAGCGGCCACAAATTCATAGTAGTCGATGTAGCCATCGCCGTCCCGGTCGAAAATGTCAGCCACAGCGGTCATCTCTAACTTGGTGGTAGGGAACTCTGGAGAAAGGAGCCATGGTTTTAAACATTACGGTGGCTTAGTGGTTGCTGAGAAGTTATATAAATACTTAACAGAAAAAATAAATTGTATTTTGATTTTTTTTTTTAAAACAGCGTATGTTCACTTTATTTTTTATTTTTTTGAGACAGGGTTTCACTATGTAGTTCAAGCTGTCCTTGAATTCACAGCACTCCTCCTGCTTCAGCCTCCTGATACTGGGATTACAGGCATGTGCCACCATGCCAGGCTGTGACTTTAAGAAACTCAAGAGACTCAAATCATAAAGATAAAAATCACTCAAAAATGTAGCAGTTTGCCAGGTGTGGTGGCGCACGCCTGTAATCCCAGTACTTGGGATGCTGAGGCAGGAGGATTGTTGTGAGAGGCCTGCCTGGGCTACAAAGTGAATTCAAGGCCAGCCTGCACTGCATAGTGAAACCCTGTCTCAAAAAGGCAAAAAAAAAAAAAAAGCAACCAAGGACTAGTCACTGTTAAGATTTGGGTATATTTGCTAGAAGATTCCCCTAGCCCCTATGCAGTTAACAAAATAAAAGCAGTATTTTATTATTTTGGGTTTTTTTTTCTGGTACTGGGAATCAAACTCACGATGTCGCGCTTGCCAGGCAGGCGCTGTGCTGCTGAGCTAAATCCCCAGCCCCTAAAAGCAGTATTTTAGATATACCAAAAGGCATGGAATATTACAGTGACTCATCTTAAGAATTTACTTATTCATTCCTCTTTTGTTGGATGTTTAGATTAGTCACTATTTCTGAACAGTAACCCTGTGGAATTAATAGCATAAGTTTTTTTTTTTTACCCTTCTATGTTTAGATTACTGTCTTCAATTCTTGACAAATTGCTTTCCACAGGGGAGTGTGAGTATTTACGGTACTTGGCATTATTTATTAAAACCTAAGTTGGATCACACTGTTTCTCAGCTGAAAACCTCAGCTGGTCCTGAACTCTCCCACAAGGCCCTCCACGAACCGGCTGCTGGCCACTCTCCTACCCTCTACCTTGGTCACAACACTCCAACCATGCCAGCATTTCCAGGGCTAGAACATGTCAGAGTCCCTGCCACACAAATGCTGTTTACCTTCTGTTCTTTTTGCCTCTTAGCTCCTCCCCTAAATTTTCACATGGCTGGATCATTCTCATCATTTAGAGCTCAGCTCAAATTTTACCTCTGCAAGCCGGGCGTGATGGCACACGCCTGTAATCCCAGAACTTGGGAGGCTGAGGCAGGAAGATTGTTGTGAGTTCAAAACCAGCCTGGGCTACAAAGTGAGCTCAAGGCCAGCTTGAACTGCATAGTGAGACCCTGTCTCGAAAAGACAAAAAAAATTTTTTTACCTCTTCAGATAGGCTATCTGTGACTGTTATGCGAGACTGCATTGCTTAAGAAATGCTCTGTGATCTTGGCAAGTCATGTAATTATTTTACGTGTCAACTATTTGTTCTGCTAACACTGTGTGAGCTGTTATGGAGATGTCAGAAAATGCTTTTATGAAAATATTTTTAAAAATTTTTTTTCCAGTACCGAGAATCGAACTCACAACCTTGTGCTTGCCAGGCAGGCGCTGTGCTGCTGAGCTAAATCCCCAGCCCCCGAAAATTATTTTTTATATATGTCACTCAGACCTTCATCATTCACAAAAGATAACTTCTTAGCCATACCTCAAATGTGTCTTGCTTGCCTCAACATATCTATCAAGACAGTTTTTTATTCCTAGTGAAATGAGAATCTTCTCTTTATCAAAATGCTAGACCACTTTTTTTTTTCTTGTGCTGGTAATCAAATTCAGGGCCTTGTGCTGTGCCACTGAGTTACAACTTTTAATACGTGGTTTACACTACTTCTTCCTCAGAACTATAGCTTTTACTTTGAAAGACTGTTTCACAGAATAGCACAACTTCTGCAAAGTACATGCACAAAATCCAGGTGTGACCTGTGTTTGGAAGTACAAATGGACTCACTCGATGCTAAAATGCCATCAATAAACTCCTGACGTGTTATCTTCCCATCTTGGTCCTTGTCAATGCGTCGGAAGAAATCCATCACCCGAGACTTCTTGTGATTCATCCAACGCATATACTTTTTTCTCCAGACATCAAAGTCAAAGTTGGCGAATTCCTTCAACTAGATAGAAATCAGAAGTATCAGATGATCTATTGTTTTGGATCCTCCAAGCTGCCCAGAGCACACCAAAACTCTCATTCAGTGAAGCCATGCAGGTCTTCCAGAAGGGCACTGACAGTGTGGCTTACACATGTCTCTTCTGTGAAGGCAAAATCTGGCTCCTTCACTTAACCCATGACTGCTTAACATGAGCTGTGGTATAATGCAGCAGCAGGAAAAACAGTAACTAAAAAACTACCACAGAAAATACGGAGCACATAGAACGAAAATGGGGGGAGCCAGGCTTGCTTTCCCTTCGGATTTTGTCAAGAATCACCCTCCTAGATGTATGGAAATGGATTTCATCCCAGAGGTGAGGTCTTAGCATCATTTACATGTTGCTTTGAAAGGCACTGTGAATCACACATGGGGCCACATCAGGAGGCCCATGTTTCCCACCATTTTCTGAGACTTCTTTGAGAAAATTAGAGCTCTAGATCGAAGGACTAGGAACCCAACCCTGTACCCAAGCATGTTTCTTTGAAATGGCACCAGAGGGAACAAACTGCCCACTTAATGTGTATGTTAAATGTTTGGCCTTCATGGAAAACAGCAGGTCTAGGCAGTGGGCAGAGTGACTTTTAGCTACTTGGATTATATTAGCAATTCACATTCAGAATGATTTCACAGTGCAGCAGTTTTCCCCCTGGTCTTTCAAATTTCAAAGTTGGAAGAAATGGGGGAAAAAAGCTTCAGAACCAAATATGCTTAAAACTCAATTGGCCTATGGAAACAACAACAACAAACACAGAACACTCACTTCCGGGTATAGCTGCTTTGATAGGCACAAACAAAAAAATATGAAAGATATTAGAGCCTTCTTTTAAAAACTAGAAAATGCAGTATTGTATTTTTTATATGAGGTAATGATAATTCAAAACAGACTTGCTTTTTATGAGCTGGGGAAGATAGTAAGATTGTAACAAATGACTCCTTTCATAATTGTGTAACATACCTGTATCTTTACATAAAGAGCTCAATAATGGTTAGTTCTATGAAAAGCTACACATATGGAGAAACCTTTTCAAAGTTATGTTCTTGATTCTTGACTATAGCAAGATGCGGGGAAGGATCAGGCCACTGCCTGACCCCTGTATTGACTGCCTGGTTTCTTGCTTACTATGATCAGATGCCACGGCCTCCTCTGCTCTGAGAGGTTTTCCTAGAAATTTGTCTTTTTCATTCAGGAGTGTGAAGAAAGGAGTAGTGGCTCAGCATAGGTCTGATTCTACTTCTGAAGAAGCAGGTAGAGGCACATGGTCACAGTAAAAGGGCCTCAGAAAGACTATGTTTTGATTAGGAAAAGGCCACTCGGTGGGGCAGTACCTCCTCCAGGCGATCCAAGGCATCGTTCAGCTTCCGCTGGCGCTCCAGCGCTAACAGCCAAACCTGTTGCCACCGGGCAGAGAGCTGGTTGATCCGTGGGTTTTTCGCTTCAGACTGTGAAAGGATTGGTATGGGAGGAGGTGTGGGCTGACTCAAGGGCTTCCCTAAAAAGAAAAATACCCACGAGATTAGAAAAGCTGGTTTTGTCTGTCCACACAGAGAAACAGTTATGTGGATGAACCCAGAGATCTTTATAATGCTACCCAGTCAGTAACTCAGAAAAGAAATGATGGACTTGGCAACACTGAGGCACGTAGGTATACTAACACTAACTCTGACCCTCCTCCCAGCCAACAAGTGTTTACCTAGCTCCTATGCAATGCTCACCAATTTTTTTTTTTTTTTTTTGGTTTTTCTGCGGTACCGGGAACCGAACTCACGACCTTGCGCTTGCCAGGCAGAATGCTCACCAATTTTTGTCCTTCCTTAGTGAACTGAGGATTGTCAACTCAATGGCAAAAGCAGTGGATAATACAGGAGCTTATGTGTGCTATAACTAAATCAGTGCAAAGCACATGTAAATAGCACTGATGACCAAAACACTGAAAAGGTCACTGCTAAAGAACAGGCTTCACTACCTGTTGAACTAAATTTCATACTAATTGAACAAAACAGAGTTAGTATAAAAAACCGAGTTTCAGAAGAGATTTGGAAGCTGGATGTGATGGCACATGCCTGTCATTCCAGCACCTGGGAGGCTGAGGCAGGAGAACTGCCAAAAGTCCAAGGCCAGCCTGGGCCACATAGTGAGTTCAAAGCCAGCCTGAACTAAATGTGACCCAGACTTTAAAAAAAAAAAAAAAAAGAGAGAGTGGTTCCAACCCAGTATAGTTTTGAAAATCAGAAAGTATTTATCACAGACTTTTGGAAATGTTCATCTTCAACTAGCATATTCTAATGTAGAGGGGTAGAGACATACTGCCACCACCACGGGATTTCTCAATGAAAGGAGCATGGGTAGGTTCCACATTCTTCCTTTTGTATGTCTTGGTGACCCGGTCCACATCAGGCTGTTTTCGAGTCATCTCTTCCATAAATGTCTGTTAAGTACAAAAATTGAGAAAAGAGTTGAGAATTTTCTTTTGCAAATAGGCATCGTCTTACTGCTAAAGGTCAAGCCCATGACTACCCAAGTGACAGATGTCCTTGTATACTCTCACTACTTTAAGAAATTTAATTGAGCAAGAAACTTTATCAGGACTAAAGACCTGAAGAAGGAAGACCTGGCCTCTTGCTTCAAGGACTCACAGCTTAGTGATGAAAACCCAAGGCTCTGAGTGCTAAGTGCCACTGAGGACTCTAGGTGTGCACCTCACAGCCCAAGGAGGCAAGGAAAGCTGAGTTGAGTTACTGAGGGACGAAGAAGGGGGGCAAGGCAGGCAGTCCCAGCAGAGTGGCAGTCTGGGCAGAGCAGGGGAGCCCGACAGCCTCGGGAACGAGGACCCCTTCCCTCACTGGCTGTGCAGAAGATATAACCAGAGGCTTGGCAAGAGGTGGGGTTGAGGCAGGCAGGAGAAAAATCAACAGAGGACTTGTATCAGGGATAGGAATTTTATTCTGAGAGCAATGGGGACAATGAAGGATTTTGACCCAGAGAAGAGACACGGCACAGGCATGTAGCCCTGGACAGCTAGTAATACAGCCTCACATGACGGTAAACTTTTAACACTACTATGTGATTTTTAATCAATACTTTTATGACTTAATTGCTTGGTTTTCAAGTGTAAACTATGTAGGTAACAGAACAACACTGCAAAGGCAGGTGCAGCATGCAGTGCTGATGCTGCCTCCTCTGCCCACTACACCGTCAGTGCATCTGTGAACAATGATCTTCAAGGATGAAGTACATGAAGAGTAAAATTAGATAAGGAACTTCTAACGAGCACCTTGAGAATGCTCAAAGAACTGCAACCATTTACATCAAATCAGCCTGACATGTCAGTTTCACAGAATTAAGGTCAAATATACAACTAGCTTTATGTTGCCTTTTTATAATATTTTAAAAAGGAAGTTTTGTTAGTTATGTACATCAACTATATTACATGTTTTATACGTAGTCCAAGAGAATTTGTCTTCACTCAGTGTGGCCAGGGAAATCAAAGGTTCAACACTCATGCTTTGGAAGAGTCATTCTGAGAATGACTTCAGGGAAGACTGTGGAGTGATGGACGGCAGTGGGGTGCAGGGAGAGATCAGCACTAGGGACAGAGATTAGGAAACCATTGCAATAACTGAGGCAAAACACGCTGAACAAAGGAGAAATGATGAGGCCCAGAGGTATTTCAAAAGCAGGACAGTTAAAATGTTGTATCAGAGTAGATGCAAGGGGAACAGGAGACAGGAGAGACCCATAGCTTCTGTGTTGGGGAACTGGGTAAGGAAAGAGACAGGTTTGAAAGGAAAGGGTGTGGCCAGGCAAGGAGGCAAAGATAAAATGGAATTTTATTTATTTGTTTGTTTTGAGACAGAGCCTCACTATATTATTTTCAGCTGGTCTTAAACTTGCAGCAATCCTCCTTCTCATCTTCCCGAGTGCTGGTGCAGATAGGTGCCACTATGCCTGGCACAAAAATGCAATTTTAGAGCCACTTCTAGTTTATGTCTAGACTGTAAGAGGTAATGGTGCCAGGGGTGAAGAAAAAGATTGGAAATCTATGGTTTATAGATGACTTCTAAAGCTGCTAGACTAAATAAATTTTAGCAGTATGAGCAGTGAGCCAAGAGTGGAACTTCAGAGACCATCATCAAGTAGCGAGAGCAAGAGGAACAATTAAGATGACTGAAAAGGAACAGTTAGGGAGCTCAGAGGAAAGAAAGTGGAAGGACAGTGACGTCAAAGGGGAGTTTTAAGAATGAAGAGCCAACTATGCCCCATGTCAAGTAAGACAAAGAAGAGGACATGTCTGGAACCATGGTCTGAGGGGAAGAAGGAATGACAGGGGCCGGTGCAGTGAATAGGAACGAAGAAGAGGAGATGGCAAAGAGAAGCCTGGCTGGAACATGAGGACGACAACGGCAGGAACTTGAGGGGAAACAGGCTTAAAGGGACATCTCCGAAAGCTTGAAGGGAGAGTACATAGAAAGGGAGAGCCTGAGGACAAAAAGGGGAGCACGGGATAACCTAAAAGAGGACTCACCTTGACCAGGAGGAGGATGACCTTAGATCAAGAGGGCAGGTGTCAGTGTAGGTAAATCTCACCAAAGTATAGTGAGTTCTCACTTTCCAGAGTAATCTTCTACACAGACTAAAAAAGGCTACACTGCCCAAGAGTAAAACTAAGTAAACCCATTCAGTGTAAACTAACATGGTTAGAAACTGTACTTGTTTCCTAAGGACAAGCTATGAAGACAGCATAATTAAGCTTTCGCTCACTGGTTGGTGTGATGTGTCGTCTTAGCCCTTCCTGGATGGGCAAGAGCTCTTCCTGAAGCCAGGTGTAATGGGGATAGGCCCTTGGCTCCAAGAACGGCTGGTGGTGTGCATGCCCTGTGTAACCCCCTTGAGTGAAGGTGATACCTATGAAATGGCAGCTTTGGTTACATTTCATTACATAAGATCTGGCGGTAGCACAAGGGACAGTTTTTCCTGCTGGTTTTGAAAACCCAGTGAGAGGGTTCTATGGCTAAGACCTGAGGATAACCTCTAGGACAGTGATGGTGAATCTTTTAGAGCTTTCAATGATACACACAGCTCCCTGCAGCATGTGTGCAACAGGTTCACTAACATTGCTCTAGGAGTTTTGTTTTGTTTTTTTCCCTCTAGGAGTTAAAAAGCCATCAAGAAAATCGCCAGTTCAGTCCTACGACTGCAAGGAACTGAGTGAGCCTGGAAAAGGGTACCAGAGTTCAGATGAGACATGAAGTACTGACTGCCTACTGAGACCCTTAAGAAGATAAGTCAGCTAACTTATGCTCGACTCTCGACCCATGGAAACAAAGGTCTGAGTGAAATGTTTTAAGCAGCTAAGACTATAACATGTGACACACAATTAAAAGAGTGTGCAGTACAAAGAAAATGGTCTCCATGACTGCACAGGAAACACCAGTGAGGTTAGGATACCTGATGCTCAGCGATAAGGGCTTTAACTCTGTCAATGTTCTGAGGGATTGGTTCCTGATCTCGCTGAATGAGAGTAGTCTCGGCCCACTGGATCCATGCCAAAAGTTCTTCCAGGAGCTCAGCGTTAGCCACCAGCTCTGACAGGGCAGTTTCCAGGCGCTGCTGGTGTTGCTTTGCCCATGTTAGGACCTGTGGAGAGAGAAGAAAACCATCCCCTGTTCCTAAGCACCTTTTCATCTGATCCACACAGTTTGTTAGGGGAAAGACTGCCCACGCAGTTAAGAGGCCTCTCTCTTACCCCAGCGAGAAAATTTGGGTAAGAGCTACAAAAACCAGCCAGTTCTCCTATGAGGAGATTCAGTACATCCCAGGAAGGAGGGAAGCAAAACACTCAATGTGTCTACCCAAATCATATATCACTATATCAGTACAGACCACTGCACATTACCAAGAAGTCTTTACTAAAATGCCAACTTAAATTTTGTTCAGAAATTCATAATGAGTAAAAAATTCCTTTTCTAAGGGAACAAGACAATTGTGTCTTATTTTATCACTACAATCTCATATCTCTGGGTTGTGACTCACTTCCTCAAAGCGAGCCCGGATGATTGTGATCCAGTGTTTAATGGTCGTGATGCAGTCAGGGTGGCAGACAGCCAGGACCACTTCTCCCATGGCCACTGCTGCATTCACATCCACTCGCTTTTCTTCCACTTTCTTCATGAACTCCTAAACAAACGAGATCAGACAACAGAAACTGAAGAAATGTACTCTGTCAGAACTATTCTCAGAACTCAGAAGGGAAAGAAATTTTAGCATATTTTTTCCCTATACATGTTAGCACGGGCCTCTAAAAACCTGTATCTAGGTATCTGTACTTTCTTTCCCAGCTCTACAAGATGTGGAAAGGTGAAAGGTATATGCAAAATAGATAAGGGACACAGAGGTATGCCCTTCTTTTTCTCTTTTGAATTACTCTCTTTTTTAAAAACCTTATCTTTATTCATTTCACATTTGTAAACATATTTGTCTTGGAAAAATATAATAGCTATAAAACAGCACAATACTTAAGAAATACCTAGTAGAGGATACAATGACAAAACCAAGATTAAAATCTCTGGGTAGGTAACATGAAAATTAGAAAAGGAAACAGCATTTCCTACTTCATCAGGGTACACTGAGGCCCCAGAGATATGGGTTATATTCTATAGCTCGGTAAACAGTTTTTTTTTTTTTTTTTTTTTTTTTGGTTTTTCTCCGGTACCGGGAACCGAACTCACGACCTTGCGCTTGCCAGGCAGGCGCTTTGCCGCTGAGCTAAATCCCCAGCCCCTCAGTAAACAGTTCTTAAAGATCAAACCAAGGCCCAAAGCTGGAAATGTAAGTCCAACAAAGGCACGAACAGAGGACAAGTAAAGAAAGAGAAATGGTCTGCATTTTCGTTACACAACAGTACATTATTTTACTTGTTTACAACCAACATGAATTACTTTTGGAAAAATCAATGAATGTTGATGCTTAAGGTATCACAAAAACTATCAATCACTTCCCTCTTATTCCTGCTATCTCAATGAACTGGCCCATTCTGATTTTGCTCATTTTTACATGAGGCCTACTATTTCCAAGCAAACCCTGCTCTCCTGAGTGGTGGGGCAGCCCTCAGTCACCTATGATGGGTAACAAGGGTCATGACCCCTTGGCCTAGATTACCTTGTGGGTATCAATGAGAGACTGCAGGGCTTCTGTGTCATCAGGAAGTGCCCCTCGAAAGCGAAGAGTTTGCTCTGCTTCAGAAAGCCACTCCAACAGCATGTGGACAGTGTCTCGAAACTCTTCAGCCTGAAATAACCAAGCACAAAAGATTGGACCTCTCTCTGCAGCCGGGCCTTAGACTGGGACATGCCAGTCTGGGGCTGAACTCTTTAGTGTATCACAGGCACTTCCTGCTCTGGTCAAAGCCCCACCAAGGTCACCTTTCATTTGTAGATCTTCAAAAGCCATGCACTTATTACTTCTCTAATACCAATGAATGTTAAAATCCTAAAGAACATTCAGAGTATCAATTTTTACACTATGTTCCAGACTGGCTGGAACTGAGCCTCATAAAGAAACTAAAACAAATATGCCCAAATCCCTGCCTTGGGTTGGCTCCCAAATTCTCTTACTTGTTTTAAGGCCTGCTCAAGACGGCTTTGCTTGGAAACAGAGAGTTTACAAACAGTGTCCCAGCGAGTGCTCAGTTCCTGCAGCTGTCCTTTTACCCAAGTGGTGTCATCTCGACTGTTTTCAATCAGTTCTCTACCTGACCGCTTCAGGACCTGAACAGTTCCTGTTCGCTTTCCTAGCTCCTTCTGGAAAACCTAGAAAAGAGGATAGGAGAAATAGTTTGTCTTGCAAATATCTTGTTTCAGTCCAAGCAGCAGAGCTGCAGAGAAAAGTAGTCATTTCCTTGGCAGGTTCTAATCGTGTGTCTTTTTTATCCACAGAGGCAGGCAGAATGATGTGTAAGAAAGCATCAGCTCAACGTCAGTTCAAGGATTTATTATGAGTTGCATGATTTTTGGATAACATGTTTTAACTTGAGTCTTAGTTTCCTTACCTGTAAAATGGGAACAATTATACTAACATTTCTAAAATTATGGGATATACATATACATATGAACATATCTCCAGTTTACAGAATAAGAATCTGATAGCAGGAAGTAGGAGTATCTTTTTTCGAATGGGAAGTGGAACGAGAGATGGAGGGAGTGGAGAAGGAGGGAATAGAAAAAGGAAGGAGAATTGAAGGGAAAAATGGAAATAGAACTTTTGCAAATGGGAAGGGGAGTAAAACAGGGAACAGGGAGGGATGGGAATGGAAGAAGATGAAAAAGAATTAAGATGCACTATGTCCATGTACAAACTCCCCACAATAAATGTACTGCAAACATGCATTAATAAAAAATTGAAACATGACATAAAAAGAATCTGATACAATTTCAAGATAAAGTTTGCGC